>NC_060071.1:50868181-51171211 GCF_922984935.1 Meles meles
GACTTTGTATTAAAAATCGGTCTCCAGTGCCCGTGTCTGTTAATTCATTGCAAGCTGTAGGCCATTTGCTCACAAAGCGCTCGCAGTAAAACAAATGAATAGCTAAAATACTCATTTGCATGATTCCCATTTGAAAACGATTCCCCTGAAATTAAAAAAGCGTGTTACTCGGTTGTGAAGATGGATGGGCCAGTGAGGCGGGCAATTAATATTTTCGGCGTTCTCTTTAAAGCCCTCCCAAGACTGAGAACAGCACATGCCAGACAAATTGGGCCCCACAACAGTTCCAGGGCCTCGGCGGCAGCAGCTTGCTTCCACTGTCTCCCCTTTATTGTCTCACTTACATTATGCAGTAATTAAAACTATTTACCATTCCTACTTATCCGCCATCTGCTACCACGGAAGGTTCCTCTTCTTTAGAAAACCTTCTTAAAGAACCACGGAGGAGAGGGGATAGGCCTAGCACTGGCTGGGGGGAAGCAGTTTCGGGGCCCTCTCTCCTTTCCCCGGCTGCGCCCACCTGTCCCTCCGTGAAGGGAAGGTTGCAGTGATGGAGGAGGTCCTGGGTGTGATGCTGGTGCCTGAGCGAGCTGGTTGTTGTGTGGGAAGGAGGGGGGGTGTTAGAGCACAGTCCTTCATCTCTTGGGGAGCGTTTTGGTTTAGATCTGGGGTGATGCCTTGGTGTAGGGGGAGCCTAGGCCCGTGTCTTCTCATACTTAATACAGAAAAGGGCCTCGTGGCCTTGACCATGCAGTTGGGGTCTGGGGCAAAGCCACCAGCTCCAGTTGTACAAGTTGTTCACTGCACAAGTGTGCCGAGCCCCAGGAGCTGTTAAAACTGAGGTCCATCCTGGGATCCACGTGCCAGTCTGAGGTCCTGAAGGGCAGCGTCTGCCCTAAGAGGTCACCATCTTTAAATTCACACAAAGACACTCTGTGACCGAACTGTGGCCTTGTCTGACAGAAGCCATTTTGAAAGCAACCCAGTTGCTTGCTGCCTCTTTTCTGTGGTCACTGATACCTCTCAGACTGCTTTAGCCATGGGGCCTGACTTTGTTTGCAGGGGCTGAACGGGCAGGTCGGAAGAGCAGTGTCCTCTGCAAACGTTTTCATTTCCTCCTGGGCCCAGCTCCCAAAGTAAGGAGAAAGCAAAACACAGCAGGAAATGAGGATGGACTGCAGGCGGGCCGGCAGGCGGGCCCAGATCAGCACACTTGCAGCCCACGGCATCCTGGGGAAGACAGAGGCGGCATCGGGAGTTGTTTCTGCTTTCTCTTCTCTTCAGAGCCCACCTCGGTGCTGGGCACACAGCAGGTTTCCCCAAGTACTTGTTGAATGAAGTCAACGGTGATCTGTGCCCGGTGGGGAAGCCGCTTCTGAAAGTAGATCCAGCAGACTCCGCTCATGCCTCGCCTTTCCATTTCAACGGTCTTTTTCTGGAACTTAGCCAAAGGGTTTGCATTTGCCTAGAACAGAGCTTCTTGGCTGTGACTTTTCTGGCCCTCTTTCTCAGTGGAGGCCTCAAGGCTCCGCACAGCAGCACTCTATGCCTTCTCACCTCCAGTGGCTTCACCTCTGCGCCGCCACCACACCCCCAGCCCCAGAGACAGCTCTCTCCGCCTCCACCAACTTACCTGGCACTGAGCTGCTCCCCAGCATCGCCGAGGCACCTCCATCTCCGGGTGGCTCCAGAACCTCCCAACCCTGGCAGGCCAGAGAGGATGCCGGGCCATTCGTAATGAAGTCATAATGCTTTACTGAAGAGGCTGGTTTGGGTTCCACCCAAGAAGGGTGAATTTCCAATGAGGGCTTTGCCCAGCAGTGCTGTGGGTGATAATGTTAATGTTAATGTGAGTCCCACCTTGTTGTCGCTAAAGATGTGATGACATCTGGGAGTCACACATCAGAATCTCCACCCCAGGGGCGCCTGGGTGGCTCAGTGGTTTAAGTCTCTGCCTTCGGCTCAGGTCATGATCTCAGGGTCCTGGGATCGAGCCCCGCATCAGGCTCTCTGCTCAGTGGGGAGCCTGTTTCTCCCTCTCTCTCTGCCTGCCTCTCTGCCTACTTGTGACCTCTCTGTCAGATAAATAAATAAAATATTAAAAAAAAAAAAAAAAAGAATCTCCACCCCAAGGCACAGCTCCCTGCCCAGCACGGAGAGCTCTCCTGTTGCTAGACTAACTAGAAATTCATTCTCACTAATGGGACACAGAAAGAACTGGGCAGTGTGGGATATATAATTAAAGCAAATACATAGGTGTGGGGAAAAGGCAAGGCTTACCCTAGAGGTTAGTTGTTTTGAAGGCTTAGCTTCAGCCAGGAAGGGAGCAAGGGGTGCCTCTGGGGCCTCTCAAATGCTGTCCCCAAACGTTAGCCACCATCTCCCTGGGGCCCCTGCAAACCGGCCAGGGTGCTAGATACCACCAGTGTGCTAGAAAGGGCACTGATGTTGGCCATAGCCCTGGGTTGGAATCTCCCTCCGCCATTGATCGTCTGACCCTAAGGCAACCATCAAAACTCTCTGCTACTGTCGGGCTTCTCAATCGCTAAATGGGATTCATGCCTGCCTGTCTTGAGACAGGCCATCTTGAGCCCGCTGGTTAATGCCTACATCATATTTCAGTGGCCCGTCTATATCTCCAGAGCAAGTGTGTGCCCTCCCGGAGTCGATGGGAGCATCTTGTTCGCTGAGAACAGCAAGCAGTGCACGTGTCTGAGATGTCGGTGCTTCTTGTTTGCACCTGCAGAGTCCGTCTTTGCAATTCACAGTCAGGTGCTTGAAAAACTGGGCCCAGCCTTGCCGAGGAAGGGCAAGCATATTGATAGCCAGAGCACCCACCTGCCACGCGAGTGACCTCCCTCTAATTTATATGGTCCTCATTCAGCTGATGGAAAATTAGGGCGCGGAGGATCCACGTTGAATCCCAATGTCTATTCTTCCTAACTAGGCAGGTTACTTGCTCTCTCTGAGCCTCCATCTCCCAATGTCCACCTCATCTCTGCTGCAGTTCCCACCCCACCCTGCCTTTCAAATTCTCTACTGGCTGCTAAGCTGCCTCTCCTGGTGAATCATTATCATTATTATTGTGAAGCTTTGTTGTTAAGAGAGTGAGAGAGAAGCATTCCTAGTCACCAGAGAAGACATTAGTAAAAGTAAACCCAGAAGCAGGAATCTGGAAGGGGAGGAGGGAGAAGGGCAGAAAAGGCAAAATTAACCCCGCCAAAACCACCTCAGAGGGATTGGCCAGAGGAAAAGAATGGGTCGGGGGTGGAGGGGAGCCGAATACCTACTTAGTCACCACCACTAGAGATCAATACTGTACCAAAATAGAATCCCACGTAGGAAATGATCTTGCTCCACAGCCCTGGGAAAAAAAAAATTTAACATAGGGAAGCCATTTAAAGCAGAAAAAATATTTGTATGTAAAAGGAAATATTTTAGGTAGGAGTTGAATACCAAATGATTTTGGGTCTCTGTGGGGAGTAATGAGGCATAGCAAACACACAATTCTATATGCATGTAATATTATCATCGCACGCTTCGGAAAGCTTTTAAATCACAGAAATGCAGTTAGGGACCATTGTACAAAATAAACATCCCACTTGGTGTCTTGCCTGCCCTAAGTTCCTTGATCTAGAGCAGCACTGCCAGATTTTTACAGCCCCATAAATTAACGTGGTGCTGATTTGATTGAGCTAAATTAATAAGACTTGTGCTTTGTTGCAAAATAACTATTACAGTATGTTGTGGGGACGTACTGCCGATAAGGAAATTGCCGCCTTTAACAATCCCACTGAAGTTTCATGGAGGATTTCAAAACCGATTTTAATTAAAACAAAAGCCGATGTGTGGCAATAATGTGGGTGTTAAGGAGAGAAAATGCAAAATGTCTTTTTAAATCCATTTTAATATGTCTTAAGGACTGGATGATCGATGTGGTGGGAGCTGGCAGCTGACATGGCGATGGGATGCCACTTGCAAGCCCTGCTTTGGTGACACGGGCACTTTGGGCCCACTGTCCGGCCTCTGCCCCGGCTCACAACTTCTGGGTGAGGAGGGGTCAGCTCTCCAGTTGGGGGCTCCAGTGGTGAGGAGGAGGGTGGGGGAAGACCTCCCTTTCCAAGGCTTTCTCGGTGGTTCTGGAGACCGTGGCAGAAGCTGAGCCCCATTCTCCTGGGAGTGGAGGCCAGCAGGCCCCTGCCCCAAGCCTGGCCCTGGCCCCCTGGCTGCTGCCCCCACTCAGGGCGGCCTCTATCTGGGAACCTTGAGGGGCAGGGGTTTTAAATAAGAAACAGCGGGAGTGTGATAGCAAGAGTGGTCAGGCCCAGGGCACCTGCAGAGCGGGCAGCCAGACAGGGAGGACCAGTAGAGAAGGATGCTGGCCTTAAAACTGGAGCCACTGTGGGGGGCTGGGGTGGGAGGAGGCAGGGAACCAGGGCCAGCAGTGCCTCTGGTGCTGGGCACAGAGTGTGACTTTGTTCGGACTAGAGGCTCACTAAATCTGCACCTCTCTGGGTGCCTGGGGGGCTCATTCGGTCAAACATCTGCCCCAGCTCAGATCATGATCCCAGGGTCCTGGGATCGAGCCTGGCATTGGGCTCCTTGCTCCACCGGGAGTCTGCTTCTCTCTCTGTTCCAACCCCTGGCTCCTGCTCTCTCTCTCACTGGTGCTCGCTCTCTCAAATAAATAAAATCTTAAAAAAAAAAAAAATCTGAACCTCCCACTCCTTGTTCCCTCAGCTGTAAAATGGGAATAACATATGAACTCACCTCACAGAGCTGCTGTGAGGACATGAAGTTGGTTCATGGTGCGCTAATGCCTAATCATGTAGGATATTGACAGAAAAAGCCAGCAACAAAAATACTAGCTCCTTTTTTTACTTGTTTTAAATTAGAGATCGTTAGTCCTTACTTGAGGTCTTATGATGCGCAAAGACCAGGTACTGACATTCTGAGATGCGGTGAGGTCCTGGGTGCTGTTCTGAGCAGCTGGTCTCCCGTGAGGGTCCGACGAGAAGGTGGGTGTTCCCGTCACACAGTGTCACAAGTGGTGCAGCTGGGATTTGAACTTGACCCCTGCCATCCCAGACCCCCGCTCTGAATGGCTAGGTCAGTGGCCTTCAACCTTCTTGGAAAAATCCTACATTTTCCCACATGCCCCAGCATATATGTACACACACCCATATAGCTGAGGTACAAGTTTCACTGAGATGACATCCTTATTACCTATGATGCATATAATGTTCTTATTTCATTTCTTTTGTAAAAGAAATTGTTTGTAGCTCACTAAATTCCTTGCAACCCGTTCTTGAGACTCAGCCTTCAGTTTGGAAAATGCTGCCCGCACCTGCCACCCTATGGGAGAGTTTTTGTGCTCTGTCTCCTTTGAGCAGCGCACCTGCCTGGGAGGTGTGGGTAGTGGTGCGCCCCTTTTAGAAACGAGGAACAGAGGCTGAGGAAGGAGGAGTGGCTCTGACCACGGGGCTTGTGATGGCTCAGCGTCCCAACTGTTGCTACACCATATGCTCCTTGGGGGAAGTCCCACATCTGCCTGGTTCTTGCCCTGTGTTTGCCCCAGGCCCAGCATGGAGCAGCCCCCCAGGAACTGTTGAATGAATAGATCAGTGGTGTGGCTAGGGCCCCAGTTCCTATATTCTTGGCCTTCCTGCCTCACCAGCCTCTGTTTTGGAGTTCTCTCTGGCTTCTCTCGGGCACCTGTCCTCCCTCCTTGTGTCTCCCAGAGGCCGGGGCTGGCTTGGCCTCACAGGCCTCCATCAGGTCAAAGGTTGCAGCGGAGAGGACCAGAAATATTTTCAGCAGGGAGAGGAGGGGAGGGGCCCACTCAGGAACTGCGGCAGGGACACGCGCAGCTCATCGCCTGGGGAGCCCAGAAGGAGGACATGGTGACATTCGCAGGAGGCAGAGAGGGAAGTGCAGGGGAGCATTGGCTCATCTGTTGGAGGCGGTGTGGAGGTGGGGTCAAGTCCACATCCTTGTAGGGAGGCTGCAGTGTCCTCATGGGTTAATGAGGAGATAATTACAGGCAGAACCAGCGGCCTCCATCAGAGGTTTGCCTTAAACGCAGAGGGAACGAGGTCTGCCTGTCCGCTGCGCTGGCCTGGGACTTGAGGCTGAGCTGTGGGATCCTCACTACACTGATGAGGGAGTCTTAAGGATCCAGACAGGGCTTGGAGCAGGTGGGAGGCCCAGCAAGAGGCTGGATGGGGGAGAGGGGGCACAGATGCAAGCTTGGACACATCCTGAGTGCCCGGAGCCAGCGAAGTTGGTGGGAGCTGTGGGAAGACCGTGTCCCAGAAGACCCTGGGGAGGAAGATGTTGAGAAGAATGCACTGGAAGGGAGCATGGGCCCTTAGGATGCTCTGCAGTCCTCTAGGCTCAAAGTTCCTTCCTCTCAGGGAGATTTCCACCTCCCTTTGCCAGGGACAACAGTCCCTTGGCTGTTTCTTCCCTGGGTTTTGTACTGAAGTGGCTGCTCTGTTCTGTTGTAGAAGATTCCATTTGCTTCAGCTCCCATGAAGAGGGGACCTCAGAGGGCTGAGCCAGCGCTTGGTAGCCCCCGCTCCCCAAATGTAGTCAGGTCGCCGCATCCATGCTCTGGCCACACTATGGCTGCCTGCTTTTGTGGGGCTCAACATAAACTCCTCTCCAAATCATGCCTGTACCATTTGGGCTCTCAGGTCCAGGGTGGCTCCCTCCCACTCACCTCATAGCAGAATGAGGAATCTCACCACTTTGGAGCCAGCATACCTGAGTCCAAACCCCGGGTTGTCCCCTTCCTAGCTGGGTGACCTGGGGCAAGTTATTTCGGTGCTCTCGGTCTTAGTTTACCCATCTGTCAAGTGGGAAAATACTCCTACTTCTAGGGCTGTTGTGAGCATTAAATGGGCCCATTCATTAGTGAGGGCACCTAGTAAGCATTGGCAGGAGGTAGAATTATCATTTTTATTGTCTTTATCCCTCATACAGACATAGAGCAGTGTCTTAGCAAGGTCTGTACTGGGAGTGGGATACAGACCTTCATAAGACAAGGGCCTGCCTTCAAAGAGCTGAGTGCCCAGGGACACAGAGAGTGAGAAGCTGAAGCAGCCCTGCCTGGGGGCACAGCTCATGCTGCAGCACACAGATGGATGTCCTAACGGTGGGGTGACCTCCATGGATGGCCGTGGCCTGGGCACTTGGGAGAAGGCAGCACTCCCCGCCCTGCCACCCTCCCCCCGACCCCAGCCCTGCTGCCTGCCGAACACCTCTCATTTTCTGCTTTCTGCTGTGTTCCGGAGCCTTAGAGAATCAAACCCAGAATCAAACTTCAGATTCCAGATTCAGTGCTCCCCCTAAGAAGCCATAAAGCAAAGATCCTGTCTCCTGCTTCCTGCTGGTGCCCCTTCCAACCCCGACCATCAGAGCAGTGGGAACCCCACGAATATCAAGTTGACTCCACACTCTGGATAGCCGAGGAGCCTGAGGTCTGGCTGGGAAGAGACCTGGTGTGGACCCTGCAGGGATGAAGTCAGACCCAGCTGGGACCCAGCTCTCTCGCCTCTCAGACTGGGGCTCCCCAACCCTTCTCACAGCCATCTCTCCATCACATGCTCCCTCTTTGTGCTGCAGCTGAGGGCGTTGAGAGGTGGAAAGAGTAGAAGCCTTCTGGATGGGGCCCCCCTCATTCTCCCCAGGAGCTCTTAGACCTTATATTCATTGGATTTTTCCTTTTTGGTTTCCCAATTTTATCCTTTTTTAAAATTTAAAGTATCGTTAATGTACAGTGTTATATTAGTTTCAGGTGTAAATATAGTGAATCAGCAATTCTATGCATCACCCAGTACTCTTCGTGGTAAATGTACTCTTAGTCCCCTTCACCGATGCCCTTCCCCTCCCCACCAACCCTATGGCAACCACCAGTTTGTTCTCCATATTTGAGTCTGTTTTTTCTTTGTTTCTTTTTGTTTGTTTTGTTTCTGAAGTTCCACATAGGAGTGAAATCCTATGGCGGTTGTCTTTCTCCCACTGACTTAGCTCGCTTAGCGTAATACTCTTAGTCCATCCATGGCAAGGCAAATGGCAAGATTTCGTTCTTTGTGATGGCTGAGTCATATTCCATTGTATAGAGAGCACAGCTTCTTTATCCATTCGTCAGCAGATGGACATGTGGGCTGCTTCTTTGTCCTGACTATTTTGGTTAACGCTGCCGTAGAAAGGGGGTGCATGTACCTTTCTGAACCTAATTATTATCCTTAAATCATCTTTTATCTTCCTTCATTTTAGATCCTTACCACCTACCTCATTTTTTCTTTCCCCATATTCCTCTTTGAACTCCCTTTACCAGTCCTCCTATTTTTTGCACTTGAGCAATTCACTTATTATCATTCTCCCTGTTTGAATTGGAGCCACTCTTGCAGTTGCTCCAAGGGAATCCCCCTCACTTAGACAGCTTTTTATTTCCCAGCTTCTTATATCTTAGTTTTAAAAATCCAATTGAAATTATTATCCATAAACTCACTATTTTCAACTCCTGTGTTCCTTTTAATGTTCATTTAAAAAATTTTTTATCTTCTTAGTCTCTTTCTACTTTTGACTTTTTATAATTTTCTTTTCTTTTTTTTTTTGAAGATTTTATTTATTTATTTGACAGACAAAGACCACAAGTAGGCAGAGAGACAGGCAGAGAGAGAGGGGGAAGCAAGCTCCCGCCAAGCAGAGAGCCCAATACGGGGCTCGATCAGCCAAAGGCAGAGGCTTTAACCCACTGAGTCACCCAGGCTCCCCAACTTTTTATAATTTTCTTATTCTACCTTTATTATCTCTATATTTATTTTTTCCTCCTCTTGCTCCCTCTTTGTAATCATCTTTACCTGGAATGGGTATTTATGCCAGGAAGCAAGATGAGTGGGTGCAAGGGAATCAAAATGAAGAAGGGCCCTGTGCACACCTGGGGATGGTGGGCTGCTTCACCCCCCACTGTGTTTGTGGTTATCAATCTGGCGTTCCCATTTAAGGAAGGGGCGTTGCATCCCTCAGTTAACTCAGTGTGGTCACAGGATGGGTTCATTGGGATCAACTTGCCTCCTGGCCATTCATGTCAGTTGAGACTTAGGAAGAGATGCACCTCTTGGGGCACTTGGGTGGTGTAATCGGTTCAGTGACTGACTCTCGGTTTCAGCTCAGGTTGTGATCTTGGGGTTGTGAGATTGAGCCCCATGTCAGGCTCTGCACACTCAGCGTGGAGTCTGCTTGAGATTCCCTGATATCAGTCACTCTTCCACTTCTTCCCCTTCCCTGAGCTCCATCCAAGCTCCCATCATCTCTCACCGTAACCACTGCAACAGCCTCTGGACTACTCCATCTAAATTTGCACTGTCTCCAACTCCACACAGCAGCCACAGCAATTTTTCTTGGAGTAACACATCTGACTGTATCATCATCCTGCTTAAAAGCCTCCAAGGACCTTGACAAAACAGTGGGAGGTTAGGAGAATCAGGACTGTGCTCTCTGCAGAACACGGACTAGTTGCCCAGGTGTATGGGCTGGGCTTACATTTAGTGAGGTAGGAACCCCCACCATCCTGAGCAGGACTTTTTGCCCAATAGCCACCACCCATCACCCCCAACACCCCCCACTGGATTGGACCATCCTACTTCCTGTTTTGGTTTCCCCAGTTGAGAAAACATGCTAATCCAGGGTTGTGGAGAAAGCATAGAGCACACTCTATTTCCAGCAATATGGCAGTCTGGGTCCTTTAGGTTAACTCTCAGGGTAGAAACAACTAGAAATGCTGAATAAAGTGAAAAAAAATCTTCTTAAAGACATTGAAGAGATGACAAGATAGTAAGGCCAAAAGCTAATTGAAAGCCAGGGCTCTGAGAATGCTGCAGCTACTTGTCCCTTATGGACATTTGCCCAACCAGAAAACTTGAGCTTCAGTTTTGACATTGCCAAGGGTTTGGGGGAAGTGAATCTAAAACCCAGGGCTCAGCAAAGATGGGGAATCTAATAGGATGTCCTCCCTCATAAAGGTGGAGCTCCAAAGGGAAACCCTCAGTGTATGTGTGAACCAGAAGAAAAACTGCCTGATTCCTTCCACACCCAGGGACTGCAAGAAAAGTTGCCTTCAGTTCTGAGGAATGCAGGTGGGGAAAAGAGCTACTTATCACCTGAATAGTCAGAATGACTGTAACCATGAACTTAATGTAAAGTAGTCTTGGACTGGTAATGCCTTTAAGCTACCTGGCAGAAGTAAACACAGATCTTTTCATCCCAGTTTTCAAAGAATGACCAAAAATAATTTTTTAAGGAAAGTGAACAACTTAGACAAAAGAATAACCAAGTAGACCAGGAAGCAAGGCATTGGGAATGAGAACCTGAAGCAACAGCTGAAACAGATCAGCAAGATTTCACATACTGTGTTTATCAGATACAGAATATAAAACAGTGGTGCTTACTATTTAAAAGGAGTAAAAAGACAAGTATAATATCTGCAAGGAACAGGAAAATGTTTAAAAAAAGAGATTTAACAGATTATAAAATGAAGGGAATGTTACATTTAGAAAAGAAAAACATAATTGAAATGAACATTCAGTGAATCTGTATATAGCAGATTAGACACAGCTGAAGAGAGAATCAGAGAACTGGATGAATGCAGCAAGGACAAAAAGGAGATGGGGACTATGAAAGAGAAGTTAAGAAATATGGGAGATAAAATGATAAGATCTAATCTACATCAAATCAGGATTCCAAAAGGAGAAGCTTAAGAGAATGGGGCCAAGACAATAATTTAGGAAATAATGGCAAAGAATTTCCAGACCTAGGAAAGGTATTGATCCATCATTTTGAGACACTTAATGAAAGGTTAAATAAATGAAGTTTAAATAAATAAAATGCACATGTAGATTCCTCCAAATGAAAATGGAGAACACCAAGGACAAGGAAAATATTTTTAAAACTGCCAGAGAAGGAGGAAAACAGGTTACAATCTATTAAAAAAAATGTAGGTTAGCATCTGACTTTTAATAGCAACTATGGGAACCAGAAGACAGGAGAATATTTTAGCACATCATCGATAAAAAAAACAACAATCAACTTAGAACTCTGTGGTCAGTAAAAGTATCTTTCAAGGATAAAATAAAATTAAGCTTTTTTAGATAAAAAATAAGAAGAAAAAAAATTGCCTTTAGCGGAGCCTTACCAAAGGCAATGAATGGCAAGGTTGTACTAAAGGGAGAAAGATAGTTATCCTGGAATGAGGAATAAAATGTATAAACAGATGATGAGCATAGAAGCCAGCAGCTATATAGGTGGACAGAACTAACAACTTTAACTAATTAATAGTGTTACTTGGGATTTTTAAAAAGATAGAATTTAACATATGAAAATACCAACATATAGGGGTTAGGTGGATTTAAAGTATTCTAACATGTTTGTATAGTCCAGGAGAATGTATCGATTAATATTAGTTGTTGATCACTTTTGAATACATGTTGTTGTAATTTCCGGGTTAACTATTAAAAGAATAAAAACAGAGAACATAGCTTTTGAACTAACTGAAGGAGCAATTCTGAGTGGTAAAAAAACGACAGCAGCAACATTCCATTAATCAAAAAATACAAGAAAGGAGAGTAAAAGAAACACAGTAAGGTGGAGGAAATAGAAAGTACAAAGTAATGTAACAGAATAAATCCAGATATTTCAGAAATTACATCAAATGTGAGCAGAGAAAATGTTCCAGTTTAAAAACTGGAGATTATCAGACTACATTTAAAACTACTAGGAAAACATCTAAAGTGCAAGGATCCATCCAAATGGATGGAAGAAAACATGCCATGCAAATATCAGAAGAAAGCAGGTATAGCTATATTTATGTCAAACAGCATAGTCTTTAAGGCAAAAAGAACTATTAAAGATAAGTCTTCTGTACAACAACAAAAAAATGAATAGAATACAGTTACATGAAAACATGAGTGAAACTCAACACATAATGAGTGAAAGAAGCAAGACACCAAAGAATACTTTCAGTACGATTCAACTGACACGAAGTTAAAAAAAAAATAGGAAAAACAACTACATTGTTTAGTGACTCACAATTGGTAGTAAAATTATAATAAAGAAAGGCAAGGAATTAAAAATCACAGAAGTCAGAATAGTGGCTACATATTGGGAGGAAAGCAGTTGAAATCACAAGGGGCACACAGGCGTTCTGGGATGCTGATGAAGTTCTAGGTCTAGTAATCTGGGTGGTGACTGCTCGGGGGCTCATTTTATAATTACCCTTCACACTGTGTATGTAGAATTAATGTATGTGTGCACAATTTATTTCCCAACTGAAAAAAATTGGATACTGAGTTCTGACCCCTTTTCCAGCATGTGTTGCCCCTAACTTCTTTGATATTCCTCTCTCCACATGATGGAAACTAGTTCTCCTCTCCTTGGATGTGGACTGGACTTAGTGGCTTGTTTCTTACAAGTAGAATAAAGTGGAAGTGATGACGTGTGATTTCAGAGATGAGGATGGAAAAGGACCTGTAAATTCCTCATCATTCGCTCTTGGATCACTGCTCTGGGGGACGCCATGTTGTGAGGGCACTCAATCAGCCTATGGTGAGGCCCTGAGACCTTCAACCAACAGCTCAGTGAAAGGGCTTCCTTGGAAGGAGATCTTCCAGTTCTAGTCAAGATACTTAGATGACACTCAGCTCCTGCCAATGTCCTGACTACAGCCTCATGAGAGACCATGACCCAGAACTGCACAGATAAGCTGCTCCTGTCACACAGAAACTATGAGTCAACAAATGTTTTTTGTTTTAAGCCGCTGAGTTTGGGGCTAATTTGTTAGGCCCAAGAGATAACTAATACACGTCACTAATTGGCTGTTGGCCACGCTGCATTTCCTCTCTGGAATCCCTGTTTTCTCAACTGTGTAGCAGAGAACACTGTGAATGGTAAATACATATCATCTTGCATTAGAAGGGCCAATCAATTAAGGATTCTGAGACTGTACCTAACATCGAGGTCACAGTGCAGCCGTTGACTGGAGGGCAGCTCATTTACCATGTGTCTTCCCTAGGCTAAAGGATCACTAAATCCATGGAGGGGGGATTATCTCAATCCCTACCCACCTCCCCAACTAGATAGAATTGTTTTGGAAGACCACAGTCCTTACACAGCAGTGACAGAAGCATCTGGTCTCCCAACACAGGTGCCTTGTCCTCCAAATCCTCATGTCCAAAATCACTCAACTAAGAAGTATTGGCCTGAGCTCTGGAGGTGAACTTGGGTTCAAATTTGTCACTTAAGATCTGTGTGACTGTCAGCGACTCCTTTCTAAAAGTTTCGGCTTCCTCCCCTGCATGATGGAGATTTCTCTAATGGTTGAATGAAACTCCATGGCAACTAATCAGTTGGTTTATCGGGAATCATTGTCCCATACACCATGAGCTCGTCCTTGAGCTGGTGGTGTTTTGAGGGACATGGAGAAGTATCCTAGTGCCCCTGCCCTCAAGGAACTTGCTGTCTATTTGTGGAAACAGTGGCCACACACCACTATCAGAGAACTTTTCCAGCGAGTACCAGAACAGTGCCTAATGGTCTGGAGAGACTGTCTATGCTCCGAGAGTTTTCCCAGTGTGCTTCCCCGACCAGCAGCATCAGTCAGCATCCCCTGGGAGCTTGTTAGAAATTGAGACATACGGAACCAACTAGGAACTCAGACCTACGAAGGAGTGGTGCCCAGTGGCCCATGTGGTAGTAAGCCCTCTCTCTCCAGGATTCTGAGCATGCTCAGGTTTGAGAGCCCCTACTCTAGGGAATCAAGATGCAGAGGGACCAGGAGAGGCCTGATAGAGGATCTGGAATTTGAACCATAAGGCATGACTCAAATATAAAGAGGCAAAAGGAAGGAAGGCTTTGAGTACCAGCAACATCATGAGCACAGGTGAGGAGATGAGACAACTTGGCCTGTGCTGGGCCTGGAGAGGAAGCCAGCTGCTGAAACAGAGTATGGATGTTGGGAAGAGTAGAAGCTAGTGTCAGAGAGGTAGGGCCTCAAGTACCAAGAAGGAGGTCAGCCTTGGCGGGGCAGGCCATGGGAGCCATTGCAGGTTTTTGAGCAGGAGAGTGACGACAGTCTGGCACCTCTTTCAGACCCACAGGCCTTCCTGAGGTCTCACTGGGCTCCCAAGGCAGCTGAATGCCTACATGCCTACATGCCTACATGCATCAGCAGCCCCCGAAGCCGAGGAGATCCTGCTAGGAGGTGAGGAGGCTGTAAGGGAGAAAGCAGTCCTCCCTCCCACGGAGGACCTCTGAGCCCCAGCCTCACACGGGCCCTGTGCAGGTATTGAATTATGAATGGAGACTGCCCAGAAGTAATTGCAAACATTATTGCCCCCCCCCACATTCGTGTGTCCTCTGCAGGGCTGGGGCAATAGATTTTGTTGCTTTAACTCTCCAGGGTAGTTATAAATTAGAGCTCTCACTTTACAGTGGGGTAGGGATCCTGGGGAGAGGGAATCCCTCTTGAAAGGCCAAAAAGGGTCAGACCCCTCAACTGCACGCATTGGTTACCCTCAACTTTTCCTTCTGTTTGATCTATTCCACCCTTCCCTATTAAATAACTAATTATTTAACATCTTTTAAAGCTTTGTTATATATTAGAACAGGCAGGACACAAATGAGTGCTTTTAATAATATAAAAGCCCATTAGCTTCATTTACTGTTAATGTTAAAATAAACATGAGGCAATTTAGATATACTATTCCAATTTCACGGAAACTTTGATGTTTTTCTTCTCTAGTCACATAATTAAGGGAAAAACTACTAATGATATTAAGTTTGTACAGTGTTAATGACAGAAACAGGCACAAGCTGAAATTGCAGCCATTAATATGAAAAAATAAAATATTTAACAGGGGAGATAGATGAGTGCAATTTTAATAAACCAAAATGAAGAAAATTAATTTTAGAAAGTTCCACAGTCTTTCACATGCTACCATTACACAAGCTGTCTAATAGATTATTTTTGTGGTCTGGATTATTTATCGACGGTCCGGAGGAATGCCCTGGTTTTTGCGTATTGTTTGGTGGATGACGAAGGTTTTGCCTTTATTTGTTTAATTCTTTCTCTTTTCCCTCTACTGTAGCGCCAGTCCCCAGATGGAACCAGCTTTATTTACAGCGTGCGCTTTGACAGACGAAATGTACCAACAGCCTGTAGGTGAGACGGAAGCAGGGCTATGATGTAACCTGCCCGCAGATTCTAGCAGTGACCGCCGACTGCCAGGGTCTGGGTGGTTACAAGGGCTGAAATATTGGCTCACAGGTGATAGCTGGCTCCAGGAGGAGAAACCCCTGTGTCTGGATGGGGACAGCTACTGCTCTGTCTTCCACTTTCCTCTCTGGATCTGGATCTTGCCACTTACAGGGAGTTGAAGAGCGAGTCCCCCAGATTCACTGAAAATAGGGTCTTTGTGAGGGTAAATGTAAAGAAGGTTACATAGGGTAGATGTGATGAAGGTTAAGGATTGAGGTGAGATCATACGGGATTTGGGCAGGCCCTACATTGAATGAAAGTGTCCTCATGGAGACAGAAAAGACACACCAAGGCACAGAGAGGTGCAAGCCAGGACAAGTCAGAGGGATCGGAGGGAGGCTGGACATGCTGAGAATGAGCGGGGTGAACAGAGCAGGAAGAGACAAGGAAGGGGTGTGGTCATGCTGACACCTTGGTTTTGGACTTCTGGCTGGCCTCTAGAAAAAACAGCTGTTGCTGTAAGCCTCCAAGCATGTGGTTATTTGCTACAGCAGCCCTAGGATCCCCGTACAGCGCTGAAGGACCACACCATGGAAATGAACATCCCTGAGCTGTCTGAGGACGGGATGGGGGAATGGTCCAAGCTGTGGGGAAGGGAGTGGAATGTAGAAGCAGGAGCAGAGGGAAGGGCAGTTCAGGCCGAGGGGACGCGGCCCCTGCAGCAGATACAGCGTGTGCTACGGGCCGTGGTAACAGGAAGGCGTTGGGGTGGACTGACCCAGAGACACAGCGAGGCGTCCTAGGCCTTGAGGGTGGGCATGAGGTGGGGGGCACCAAGCCAGTGCCCTGAGCCAGGGAGGTGAGACACAGAGGCCGGCTCTCCTGATGTACAGCCAGTGTAAAGCCCTTGTGTCAGAACAGCAGCGTGTGAGTCGCTGACCAGTCAGGACAGCTCCCACTGTTTGCTGTGTGTGAAGCAGGGAGACAGTGCTGGACCTTAGCCTCTCATCACCTTCACCAGGATCCAAGGAGGATGCTGTTCTTACTGTTCTTAACCCCCCCATTTCATAGATGAGAAGATGGGGGCTGGGAGAGCCGGAAACTGGCCTGAAATGGCATATTGGGTGGGGGGAGTGGGGCTTCACCCCTGCCCTCATTTTCCCTCCCATTTCTTTGGCCAGAATTAGATCACATGATCACTCCTCAGCAACAGTACTGGGGAGGGGAGTGGGGTAAGTGATGGGTGTAGACCAAACAGGTTCCATCTACCTGGGGCTGAAGTGCCCTCGCTCCCAGGGCCAGGCAGAAGGGGATCAGCTGAACAAAAGGGCGGTTCTGTAAGCAAGGTGGGAAGAAGGGGAAAGGTCCGATCAGGGGTGTGTGCCCACCGTCCAGCTGGCCCTCCGGCTGGAGACGCCCACGATTACAATTGCAGATCCGAGTGTTCAGTGCAGAATCAGGAAAGGTGCAGCAGGGCACTGTGGGGGCCCCGAGGGGAGAGCAGGGGCTCCAGAGGAGCTCGGGGGAAGACGGTGGGTGTGGACTGAGCCTGGAGGATGAGGCTCGACTTCCCAGGCGAAAGATGGCCTGAGCAAAGGCGCAGAGGTAGTGAGGATATGCACAACTGGGAATGAGGTGGTCCAGTGTGATCTGAGCATGGGAACATGGGGGAGTGACAAGTGACAGGGCCTTTCTGATCTGCAGGAATGGAGCAGGGAAGGCTAAGTCAGGTATGTGGAGGCCTGGGGTTTGTGATTACAGTGCCTGCTTCCAGAAGAAGGGCCCGCAGGAGATGCCTGCCATGGGGGTCAGAGAACTGCTGTTCCCAGCTCTGGTCCTAGTGGACCACTGACCCAGATGCGCTCCCTCCTTCCTCTTCTCTCCGCACAGCCATTGCTTTTGTTAATATCACTGAACAGAAACCAAAGGAGTGAAAAAATATAGGCCCGGCCTCAAGGAGCTCACAGCTTAGATTTCATTCTTTCTCTTTTTAAAATCTAAATACAGGTGATAATTTTTAATCATGGTAAAATACACATGAAACAGATCATTTTAACCACCAAAGTGTACAGTTCAGTGGCATAGGCACGTTGTGTATCATCACCATCACCAGCATCAATCTCCAGAACATTTCCATCTTCCCAAACTGAAACTCTGTCCCCATTCGACAGTAGCTCCCCGTTCTCCCCTTCTCCCAGCTCCTGATAACCAACATTATGCTTGCTGTATATGTATCAGATCTGTGTATTTGATTATTTTAGGTACTTCCTGTAAGCGGAATCTTACTATATTTGCTTCTTCATGTCCAGCTGTTTGAGCTTTAGCACGATGCCTTTGAGGTCAATCCATGTTGTAGCAGGGATCAGAATTCCATTCCTTTTCAAGGCTGAGCAATGTTCCGTTGTACGTAGAGACCACATTCTGTTTATCCATCATCCGTGGACGGATGTTTGGGTGGTTTCCACCTTACACTATCATGAACGCTGCTAGGAACACGCGTATACACATATCCATTTGAGACCCTGCTTTTGCTTCTTTTGTGTATATACCAGAGGTGGAGTTGTTGGATTAAATAGTAATCTATGTTTAATTTCATTTTTATTTAAAGATTTTATTTATTTACTTATTTTAGAAAGGGTGAAGGGCAGGGGGAGAGGAGAGGGAGAATTTCAAGCAGACTCCCCACTGAGCATGGAGCCTGATGCAGGGCTTGATCCTGTGACCCCGAGATCATGACCTGAGCCGAAAGCAAGAGGCAAGAGTCGGACGTTCGACCGACTGAGCTGCCTAGGCACTCCTTATGGTTAATTTTTTGAAGAACTGCTATATTGTTTTCCACGGTGGCAGTGCCTTTTACAGTCCTGCCCGTGGTGCCCGAGGGTTCCAGTCTCTCCACCGCCTCCTTTGTTTTCCTGCTTTTTGATAATAGCTGTCCTGATGGGCTGAGGTCGCATAGCTCAGCTTTTGAGCCAAGGCAAATTCCTCTGAAAATTAACCAGCAGAATAAGAACACAGCAGAAGGCTCAACAACCATGAGGGAGAGTGGGGGACCATGCAGACAGTGGAAAAGGGGGGGTGTGTGAGGGATGAAGGATGCCTCAGATCCAGGAGAAGGTGACACCCTAGGGGGCAGGGACCTTCGGGGGTGGGGATCTGGCCTTGGTTGCTATCTGGGGGAGGGAGACTGGGGCTGGGGTAGGGGAGACAGGTCATGGGTGTTGTGGGCCAGTGGGGAGGGCCAGGCATTCACAGGTGGGCCCTGTTCCAACTGAATAACATTCCCACCTCAAGCTCAGCCAACTTGTACCCTCTCCATGGATCTCACTGTCCTTGGCCCCTCCCACCCCTCTTCTTTCTCTTTCTCTTTCAATTATATTTCCAGTGCCTAGCCCAGAGTTTGCGCACACCAGGATCTTAGTGAGTGGTGGTGGTTTTTTTGTTTGTTTGTTTTTTTAAGATTTATTTATTTGGGCGGGGAGGGGCAGAGGGAGATGGAGAGAGAATCTCAAGCAGATTCCCCACTGAGCGTGGAGCCCAACACAGGGCTCCCTCCCAGGACTGAGCCACAATCAAGAGTTGGCTTCTTAACCGACTAAACCACCCAGGCGTCCCCTTAATGAATGTTTGTTAAAGGAAGAAAGAGAAGGTGGCTGGAAGCACGGCTGTTAGTCCCCCTCTGACAGACCAAGAAACTGAAAGTCAGGCTCATTCCACAGAACTGCAGCCCTGGCTGGGTTTTCATGACACTCAGTGCCCCAAACCATCCCCCTGCCCCCCTCTGCCACTCCCTCCCTGGGCCGTACTAGCTGTTTGTAGCTCCTTAAAAGAAACTCCATGCAGAGAGGACGCAATGATTTTCCCCATGCCCAAACCTTATAGGAAATAATTACAGGAATTAATTAATTAACAGCAGGAAATAATTGAGTAAATTACTTTCACTTGCATGTATGTACCAGCTTGTTGGGGGGGGCTTCATGCATATGAGGGTGTGGGAGTGTTAGAGGGAGGCCCCCAGCAGCCCAAACGGTGGGCACAGTGTCATCTGTCTGCTCCGCTCTGCCATTCATGAATCAGGGTCTTACCTGGCGAGGACTTTACCGAGTGTCACTGGGTGTCACTGGTGTCACTGAGGCATTTAAGCCGGAATGTGTAACCAGGTGCCTGCTGCATTCACCCAGACTGATCTGCAAGCCGGAAGGAAATGCGTTAACCAACTGAACTGTCTGGAAATCCAGCATAATGAACACCCCAAGGTGGCGTCTTACTGGCTTGTTGTTGCCTGCCTCTACTTGTTACCGTTTATATTTTTCTTAAATTTCTTGAGTGGGAATGTTCCCATAGATGCGGGCCTGGGGAAAGAGGACTCAGAGTCTTGCTATCCATGAAGACTCAGAGTCTCAGAGATTTAAACCATCTGGTGTCTTCCAAGACACATTCACCTCTGCTGCTGAAGTGCTCTTAGTAAACCGTGTCAGGGAGGCAGGGCAAGGATGACTTTGAGGTGTGGCAACATGGCTGAAGAAAAAGGGGGCAATGGGTGTGGTGGCAGAATGATTCCAAGGGCACATTTCTCTTTTCGGGCTGTTGCTCCTCTGTGGTGTGACCCTAAGAAAGTCACTTCACCTCCTTTGGGTCTTGATTTCTATCACTGCCCCCATGACCATCCCCTAGAAGTACCCTGTATGTACTCACTGCCCATCCCCCATGCCAGGATTTCTCCACCTTAACACTATTGGCATTTGGGGCTGGAGAATCCTTTGTGTGGAGGCTGCTCTCTGAACTGGAGGCTGTTTACAGCATGTGTCCTTGGCCTCTGGACGCCAGCCATCCTCTCTTACCCCACTCCCCACCCGACACCGCAGATGTGCCAGCCAAAATGGTCTCCAGACATTGTGCCAAATGTCCCTGGGGACACAACTGCCACATTGAGAACCACCGATCTGTACATAGGTGTGGGCTCTGGGTAGAGCCGCTCATCCATTTCTCAAACATCGTGAAGCAGGTGCTGGTGCTGGAAATACCAAGTTGCCTCTCTTCATGGGGTTCCCAAGTGTAGCACGGGAGGCCGGCCATTGTGGGGATGATAGTGGAAGAGCATGAAGCACTCTGGGAACTGAGGAGAGGGCCCTGGAGGAGGAGGGTCCCAGCTGAGTCCTGGTGAGAGGCACCTGTGTGATGTGCTCTCAACCTAAAGTCTTCCGTGATGCCCAACATTAGATCAGCTCCCTTGGTCTGAGGCACTCAAAGCCCCAGGCCAAAGTCAAGAATGTATTCTGGGAGGCATGGACAATAGGTTTTTGTTAGCCATTAACAACTTGCTCTGGGCTAGTTCTGCAGGATGAACCCCTGGCCACTTGCTGGCTTCCTTCCAGGCTTAGCTAGATGGCCACCTGCTCCGTGAACTTCCATGGAGGGCTTAGGTAAAAGCGGTCCCATGCATCTCCCCTCCCAGAGCCTACAGGGAATGAGCCTTAATAAGTTAAGATGAGAGCGGTGCAAAGTGAGACTTTCAGCCTCTCTAGTGCCTGGAAGGGGCAGCCCAGGTAGGGCAGTGCGTTGGCGGCTGAGTCCTAGGCAGCCGGGCACAGGAAATCTGGCTTTGGGGATCTGGGGCCTGGAGACTAACTAGGAGGAAAGAGGAGAGGAAGGTGTCTAGCCTAAGCACCCTCTTCCTGACAGTGCTGTCATTTGCTGATCCTGAGGTTACCCCACGAGAGGGCACACTTGATGTAACTGTCATTCAAAGTGTGGCCCACGGGCCAGAGGCATTAGCATCATCTGGGAGCTGGTTAGAAATGTACAGTGGCCCCAGTGCTGGACCTATTTATCAGAATCGGCATATTGCTAAGACCACTAAGGACTCACATGCGCTCCTAGGTGCCCCTGTCCATGCCAGACATTGGAGAGGATACAAAGTGGGCAGGTGCACCTCTCCACGGTATTACCTGCTAGAGTCCCATGGCCTCCTCCCCCGGCCCCCTACTCTCTGAAGGGTGAAATCCAAACCCCTTTGCCCATCAGTGAAAGCCCTTGGCAATCAAAATCACACAACCCTTCCCAGACCTATCCTTCTGAATGCCCCTCCAGGTACCCTGGGCCCTTGCCAGACGAAACAGTGAGCAGTTTCTTAGCACCGGCCTTGCCTTCCAGACTCCACGGCTTTGTCCAAGCGGCCTCTCTGTGCCTGTAAAGCAGTCTCCTGAGTCTAAAGCTTGCCAGGTTTACTCAAGGGTCACCTCCTCCTAGAAGCCCATCTTGGCACTGCTACAGAGTGAGCACCATCTCCTGTGACCTCTCCCTGCCCATGGCTGGCCCCTCTCTGAGGATCAAGTTCTCTCTCCCCTGTCCTTAGCCATGTCCCTAACCCTTTGGACCTCTGTTGTGACCTCATCTACAGATAAGCCGTGTAGGTTCAGAGATGTTAAGCCACTCAATCCACAGCACACAGCCAGTTAGACGCTAAGCTGGGAATCAAACATCCATCCGCTGACTCCAAAGTCTGTATCTGTTTAGTGTGCCGTGAATGGGCCTCAGAAAACCCACAGTTCCCACTGTGCTCTAACAAGCAATGTGAAGCTGAGATTTAGAGGCATGAAGAGCACGTGGAGTTCACTTGGTCCAGCTGCTCATTTTTCCTGGGGGTAAACTGAGGCCTAAGGAACGAGAAATTACTTGCCCAGGGCTGTGGCCTGGCTAGGGCTGGACTCCGGGTCTGGGTGACATCAAGGCCCCATTCCTTTCCTCTGTGCCAGACACAGGGGAGTGAAAACCCACGGGCTTGGGTAATCGGGAAGCCATTCTAGAAGGGTAAGGAGAGGAAGGAAGTTAACTGGGTATCTCTGTCATACCGGGCAGTTTGCCGTCTCATTCAGTGCTTGTAACAGTCCTTCCGATCATCCCGTTTTCCCAAGTTAGGGAAAACTGTGGAAGTCTTGGCAGGAGCAAAAAAAAAAAAAAAAAAAGGTTACTGGATGTCCTGAATAGTATGCCTTTACGGGCAATCTGTGCATCTTATAGTGTCCAAGGTATTTTACAACTAAGTTGTAGAAAACTGATAATAATGCAAATGATTCTTGTCCGTGGACTTGCAAATAACTTGTGTCTGTTGGAATGCAGATGACTACTGCTGGGAGGATATTGACCAGCTTGGCACTATTTGTAAATCCATTTCAGATTCTCTATATGCGAGCTCTTCAGGTCCTTCTTAGAACCAGTTTTTTGTTTATTTTTCTTTAAGAGGCAAAGTTGTTCTTTCTTTTTTTAAAGATTTTATTTATTTATTTGGCAGAGAAAAAGAGAGCACAAGCAGGGGGAGCAGTAGAGGGAGAGGGAGAAGCAGGTTCCCCACTGAGCAAGGAGCCTGATGCCGGACTCGATCCCAGGACCCTGGGATCATGACCTGAGCCGAAAGCAGAGGCTTAACCATCTGAGCCACCCAGGCGCCCCTAGAACCAGTTTTTAATACCTTACCAGTTTCCTTATTAATTAGTGAGTTAAATAAAATCTTTTTTATATTTGTGCATCCTTTTTACATTTAGAAAACTGTTCTTTAACATAGAATTGTTAAAAATAAGACAACAGGCCCCAAATGGAGTCACTTGTGCTAAGCCCCTCATACCAAACCGAGGCTTAATTAAAGTTTCATCTTTCCCAGAAATGGAATCCTAAACCAGTCAATCGGGAATTACCTGATCAGCACTAGCAACTAATCTGCCTGATAGTTAGATCCCCGCTGTCTCCTAAAGGAAAGTGACCTTGCCACAACCGATTCCTTTTTGCTCCTATAACTTCCTTATTTGCCATCCCTTCTGCCTAGACAAGTCCTTTGTTTTGCACAGCTCCTCAGAGCTCCTTTCTGTGTGCTGGATTAGATGTTGCTTGATTCAGGAATCATTGAGGAAAGCCAATGAGATCTTTAACATCTACTCAGTTGAATTTTGTTTTCTAATAGGACAAAACTGGAAGTGTAAATACCTTGCCCAGGGTCACGGCTTGTAAGAGCGACAGTCCAATTTCAAGCATTTGATCCTTTCTGCTACGCACCCCCTACCCAACTTGACCCTCTTCCTTCTTACAGCTCCTGGCTTACAAGGGGTAGAGCTCTGTGGCCTCATTAGCTTCTTGGAGCTTCAGTCTCCTTGATTATGGGTTGAGGATGTCAGATCTCCCCTGCTTACCCCCTTAGTCTCCTCAAGTCACGCCTGTGGATGCACTTTGGGAAAGTTGAAGGTCCACATGTAAGTAAGTGTATTATGATAAAGGCGGTCCATGGAGCTGTGGACTTGGGATTGGATCTGAGGGAGAATTCTGCCACTTGGCAGCCCTGTGACCTTTTTCAAATCATTCCATCCTGTCTTCCTGTCTCAGATCATCAATCCATGGAGCTGTTGGGCTTGCCCTGCCCCCACACAGAGATGCTACAAGGAGGAAAGGGTGCCATGGAGAGGTTAAGCCCTAGTAGGTTGGGACTGTCCTCACTCTGACCACTGTAGAGGGTGTGGGAGGCATGAAGTTGGAATGCAGGAGCTCCTGGTCCTTCTCCCAGCCTCTTCCTCTGGGGGCCAAACTGCGCTGCCAGGAGGGAGTTCCTGCCTGGGGCTCTCTGCCCCTTGCCTTCCTCTCTGCCTCCCTCAGCCAAGCCAGCGGCCGCTGTGAAGTCTACCTTCATCTGGAGGCACTTTCCCAATGAAAGCTGGGGAGCCAGACCCACTGCTGGGCCAGGGAAGGTGCTCCATGATGACCTCATTCACAAAACCCTTGGAGCAGCTCATACGCACGTCCCCATTTATTTATACCCACTCGATGATTCTGGAGCTCCATCCAGCCTGGTTGTTTCTCCAAGATAGCTTTGTAGCAGTGGGGAGCAGGTGTGGAGTTCCTGCGTGTTGCAGGTATGCAAAGCAGAAGGAAGTCTTGGTCTGGTCCCTCCCCTCTCCAGTTTGAGAGCACATCCAGAACCTCAGGGTCAAAGGCAGGCAGAGAACATCAAGTCCAGAGGGTGCTGCTGCTAGGTTATCAGAGACACCTGGGGAGCTTTTAAAACTCCAGATTTGAGGACTCAGACCCTCTCAATCAGGGTCTGAAAGGCAAGCCATGGCAAGCTTTATTTTTAAAATCTCTCCAGGGGCTCTTGGTGCCCAGCAGCCTACTTTGGAAACCACTCTTCTAAAGTAATCTTCTTTCTCTGAACAAGGAGGAGCCCATGACAGAGGGGTTAAGCCGAGTGCCAGGGTCACTAAGGCTGTCCTGCATCCCCCTTTGGATCCATTGTTCCAAAAGGACCCGTTCTTAAGGGGTTCGCATTTTCTTGGAGTGAAACTGCTTGCAGGAACTGCTGCAGGGGGTAGAGGAATGGGGAAGGAGCTCTTTGCTGCATTCCAGAACAGATCTGGCTGTGAACAAACGAGAAAAAGCTTTAGCGTAAGCCGCGCTGAATGGATAATTAAACAGATAGCAAAATGGAATGCAGCTCCACACACCTCCTGGGAGCTGGCTGGGGGAGATAATATGCTTTCCTGTTGTCAGAAGGCACAGGAGGAAAAACAACTGGGCCTGGCCGTTGGCCATTTAACAATATTGCTTTTGTAAACAAGTTGAAAAATCCAATAACTGTAAAACTTATGGCATGTCCTTAAAAGCCTGTCGCTGTTTTTGCCATAAATGGATGAGTGTTTCCGATTGAAGGTGTTCTAATTAAACAGTCCACATCCCCAGGGCAGTGAGGTCATCCTTGGGAAGGAGGGTCTGATCCCTTCTGGTGGTCTCAGGACCTGGGGTAGGGGTGCAGCGTAGCAGTGTTTGGTTTCCTTAGTCATTGTTCTGTCTTCCAACTGAACAGCTTACCTCCTGCCTGTGTTCTACAGCTAGAGCTACCGCCAGAGAACATTCCAGAACAAACGCAAGGAGGCAAACTTGGGATCCGGCACGACAGTAGTGAGTGCTGACCATGGACCCCTCAAAGAGGCCAGCCCTTCACCTAGGAAGGAGGAAAGGCTGTTCAAAGAAGCATTTGGTGGTAGAAGCAATGCAGTCGGAGAAAGTATAGAGTGGCCCAGAGGAGTACGCGCACACACACACACACACACACACACACACACACCCTGATAAGGAAACCAGAAGGAGAGAGCATGAGCAAGTGGAACAGACAATGGAAGGTGGATGCTTTGAGGTTTGGGGGTTTTCGTGGAGAAATCACAGCAACTTGAGGCCGGATGGGATTCTGAAAGCCATTTGGCCCACCAGCCAGCTCCCACTTTCAGCCTCCCCTTGAGGAATCAGGCCAGACTTCATAGGTTAAGGGCACAATCCTTGACAAGGCTCTCACTCCAGATACCCTCTGCCAGTTCAAGGATCCCTTGGGCCACCCTCAGTCCGACCAGCCAGCTACAAATTCAGGAATTCCCAGAGTTCCCATGAACAGCCTCAGATCAATAATTTGCTAAGAAGACTCAGAGAACTCAGGGAAGCACTGTATTTATGGTTATTTTTTTTTAAGATTTTATTTATTTATTTGACAGAGAGAGATCACAAGTAGGCAGAGAGAGAGGCAGAGAGAGAGGAGGAAGCAGGCTCCCTGCTGAGCAGAGAGCCCGATGCTGTACTCGATCCCAGGACTCTGAGATCATGACCTGTGCTGAAGGCAGAGGCTTAACCCACTGTGCAACCCAGGCGCCCCATGATTATGGGTTTTTAAAAAATTATGGTAAAATATGCATAACATAAAATTTACCACCTTATGTGCTATGAAGTGTGTAAACCTGGCAATTCACAGACATGTACCCTGGGGTTACTAATACATTATATGTTAATAAAAAAATAAAAAATAAAAAAAATTAGAAATAAATTAAAAATAAAATTTGAAAAAAAACTTACCACCTTAACCATTTTTTTTTAAAGATTTTATTTATTTATTTGACAGACAGAGATCACAAGTAGGCAGAGAGGCAGGCAGAGAGAGAGAGGAGGAAGCAGGCTCCCCACTCAGCAGAGAGCCCGATGCGGGGCTCGATCCCAGGACCCTGGGATCATGACCTGAGCCGAAGGCAGAGGCTTAACCCACTGAGCCACCCAGACGCCCCCCACCTTAACATTTTGAAGTTCAGTAGTGTTACGTACATTCACGTGGCTCTGCGGCCAGTCTCCAGAAATCTTTTCATGTTGTAAACCTAAACTCGATATACCCATGAAAAAATAGCTCCCCGCTGTTCTCTTCCCCCGGCTCCTGGGAACCACTCTCTACTTTGTCTCTATGAATTTGACTCTTCTTAGGTACCTCATATAAGTGCAATCATACAGCATTTGTCTTTTTGATGACGACCGTTTTATTTTAGCAAAAGTTTGCCAACCTGAATTGGCCAAAGGGAGAGACACATAGGGCAAGGCCAGGGAGGGTTCCAGATGCAAAGCTGCTCTGTCCTCAGGGGTGCAGCACCCTTAGCACTTTTGCCAGCTGGAGCGGGTCACCCACGCTCGGTGTCCGGAATTCTTCTTCTTCTTCTTTTTTTTTTTTGAAGATTTTATCTATTTATTTGACAGACAAGTAGGCAGAGAGGCAGGCAAAGACAGAGAGAGGAGGAAGCAGGCTCCCCTCCAAGCAGAGAGCCCAATGTGGGGCTCGATCCCAGGAGTCTGGGATCATGACCTGAGCCGAAGGCAGAGGCTTTAACCCACTGAGCCACCCAGGCGCCCCCAGAGTTCTTCTTGAGGCTGCATGATGCAGGCATGATTGAGTGAATCACTGGTCACGTGACTGAACTCAGTCTCAGGCGCCCCCTCTGAGGTCAGGCTGATACCACGTGACTCAGAGCTCCAACCCTCTGCTCATGGGGTTGGTCTTTCTGATGGAGCCAGCCCCTCTCATCTGAGTCATTAACATAAACTACGGAGGGGCCCACCATGAATCACCTCATTAACATAAACAGTTAGGGAGAAGGTCCGGGGGTGCCTATCATGAGTAATGAAGAAATACGGTGGGAAACACCAAGGGAGTAGACATTTCCTGCTAGGGCCAGGGGACACAGGCCCGCCCATGTCTTTATTACACACCCTCCCAACTCTGTTGCCCTTAACCTGACACTCCCACGGGGCTTCTTGGACGACCAGTGAGCCATCTGTTGACGAACAGGCTGGGGATCCAGGGCTCGTCATTTATCTCTGTGTGGCCTTCGGCGTGTCACTTCACCTCTCTGCGCCGTGTCAGCTCCGTGAGGGCAGGATGTTTGTTTTGTTCCCTTGTTCCCCAAGGCCTGGCACGGTGCCTGACAGGCACATAATGGAAGCTCAATCAAATATTTGTTGAATGAATGAAAATACTTCAGTCAGGATACCTGCACCAGGAGGACTGCTGTCAGAGTCTGCTGTGGGGGCCCATGGGGAGCTGTCAAGTGACAGGCAGAACTGAGGGACAGGAACTCTCTCTTACCAGAGCTGTGGTTGTGGCCAGGTTAGCCAGGTAACAGGTGCAGCCTTCTCTGAGGAGCTTTCCAGAGATTTCCTGCTTTGACTCAGCAGAGCAACTAGGAGAGGGAGACTGGCCAGGTCCTATGACTCTTGTGGGAGATCTGGGGGTCTTTTTCTAACACCTCACCAGAGACCAGCCCAGTTTCCAAAATGATCTAGTTCCCCAGAGAGCAGGTGGGAGAGGCCAACTGGCTTTTCCTCTCACAGGACAAGTAACAATAGGAAAATATGTTGCCTCCTGGTTCTTGTCAGGTCTTTTCCTATCCATATTCTGGTCTGTATTTGGCAGATGAGGACACTGCAGCTCGGAGGTCAAGGTATCATGGTAGCAAGTGGGAGAGCAACTGTGACTCCAGGCTCTGTTCCTCCAGGAGCCTGGGTTGGCCTGGGGTGGACAGAGGCTCTGAAGTGGGCTGAACGTGGCCCCAAAAGACATGTCCCTGTCCAAGAAACTGAACGTGATCTTTTTTGAGGAGAAGTGTCTTGGCAGATGTAATTAAGTTAAGGATCTCGGACAGGGTCATCCTGCATTATCCAAGTGGGCCTGAAACCCAGTCACACATGTCCTTATAAAAGACACACAGGGGAGAGACAGGGAGAAGAGGGGAAGGGCATGTGTAAATGGAGGCAGACATGAGAGGTTGCAGCCACAGGCCAAGGAACGCCTGGGGCACTGGGAAGGTGGAAGCAAGGATGGACTCTCCCCTAGAGCTTCTGGACGGAGAAGGGTGTAGGCTGGCTGACCCCTTACTTTGGACTTCCGGCCTCCAGAACTGTGAGAAAATAAATGTCTTTGTTTTAAGCCACCAAGTTGGTGGTAATTTGTTACAGCAACCACAAGAAGCTAATACAGAGACCTAAACTGTACCCTGTGGCGTCCCCTTGGGATGGACCTAAAGAGGGACTAGAAAGGAAACCCGGGTGGAGGGGACAGTGAGAGACGACAGCAAATGTGAGGCGCAGTCTGTCCAGCGCACAGACTTCTCCCTCTTCTTCCTAGTAGGACAAGCCTTAGGACCTCTGACCACTGCCTTCTGCAGAGCAATCAGCCTCTCAGGAAAGAGACCTCCTCCTGAGTAGTCTAAGCCAATCACAGAGAGCCTTGTCTCCTTTGCCAGTGATTGGTTAAGGGGTGGGCATGTGACCCCCCCCCCCCCCCCCCCCAGTGAGACATGAGAGGAAAGGTTCCTGGCATCTGAAAAGGGATATAGGAGACCAGACAGTCCCCTCATGCTCTGTGGGACTTGTCAGGAGCTGGATGGAACCCCAGCAGCCACCTTGTGTCGGTGAGGACAGTGAGCTGACTTGTTCAGGATGGCTGAGGACAAAAGGAGAAGGGCAAGTGTCTGACTTCTGAGTATGCTGCCTGGCAGCCTCCAGACTTCTTGTAGTGATGATAATAAATTCCTTCCTGAACTTCTTGGGTCAGAGATTTCTGCAGTTATAGCCAAAGAACATCCACTCAGTGGGCTTTTTTTTTTTATTTTTAAGATTTTATTTATTTATTTGAGAGAGAGAGCATGAGCAGGGGGAGCAGCAGAGGGAGAGGGAGAAGCAGACTCCCCACAGAGCCGGGAGCCCATTGCGGGACCCTGAGATCATGACTTGAACGGAAGTCGGATGCTTAACCCACTGAACCACCCAGGTGCCCATACCCATTGGTTTTTGAAGATTTTTTGTTTATCAGATCTCACCATGATACATTTTACATTTGAACCCATTACACAGTCATGTAGAGAACTGAAATAATCCACAAGATAGTCTGAAATATTTTTTAAAAGTTTATTTTAGAGAGGAAGGAGGGGCAGATGGAGAGAGAGAGAGAGAATTTTAAGCAAGCTCCACCCCTGCACAGAACCCAGTGTGGGCTTGATCTCATGATCCTGAGATCTTGACCTGAGCTGATATCAAGAGTCCCCTGCTTAACCGACTGAGCCACCCAGGCACCCCCTGAAATTTTCTGTTTTCTATTTTTTGTTTGTTTCATTGCTAGTCACAATCTAGTAAACTGATATTATGACCTCCTTATGGTAATGACATACGACTTGAAAAACACATGCTAAAGATCCAGAAAGAGATGCCAGAGAGAGAGAGAAAACAAAAGGAGGCAAGATCCCACAGACCCAGCCCAGACCCTGAGATATTACAGACATCACCGAGGTGGCTCTGGCACAAAGAAAGATGGATGGAGAGGGAGAAGCAGGGAGAGAAATGGATGGGAAGAACGAAACACAGAGCCACTCACCTACGGACGCCAACGAAACATCCTCAGAAGGCAGAGAAGGAGACGGGTGACAGCAGATGGAAAACACAGAGGCCCAGGGACGGAAAATCGAAAATGAGATGCAGGGACAGAAACAGAGGCCTGGATATGAAGCGTCTAAGACCGAGTTGCAAAGACATGGGTCCCAGAGAGCCAAAGGGGATCGGAGATGGGCGTGGGCGAGAGCTGGGGTCTTGGAGAGCAGAGGCCAGGTTCCCGGCTGGGGTTGGCCACTGAGAGCTCTGTGGCCTTGGCTAAGTCGCATGGCCTCTCTCAACCTCTGCTTCCATCTGAGAAGAGGGGCGAGTGTTCACACGAGTGTGGAGAAAGTGACTCTGGGTGTACTAGGCTTTTCCAGCGTCTGAGGTCCTGTCCTCAAAGACCCCTGTCCGGGACCGGATGGCGACTCCTAACTGCCACCCACCCAAGGCGTCCCCAGTGTCCCTCCCCGAACAGTCCCCTCCCTCACGCCTCTGCCCAAAGGAGGGAAACCCATTTCCCTAGGAACAGCTGTGTTTCCTCAACAAACAAATGTTCCCTTTAAACGTTTCTGAGGAGGAGAGGATGGTAATGAGCGAACATCTGGCCCATCGGCACACTTTCGTTTTTGGCAGCTCCAGAGCCCGCCAAGTGACTATTCCCTAATGTTCACCACGTCCCAGCACCTGCTATTCCCAATCAGGCTTGTACCACTACGCCTCAATTAAGAGCAGATGCGGGGCTGAGCGCAGGAGGAGCAAGAAACCCCCTTCCTAACGCCCCTCTGCTCTGCTCCAACTCCAGAGAAGTGGTCCGAGAATAGCAAGAGCACCGGCTTCTGCCTTTGCCCTGCCTCCCTGCCTCCCCTGCCTCTCCCTCCGTCCTTTGATCTCTGCCTCCCTCCTTCCCGTCTCCTTCCTTCCTCCCTTCCCTCCTTCCCTCTTTTCTGCCTTCTCTTCTCCCCCACCCCACTCCCCCTTCCTTCCTTCCCTCCCTCTTTGCATGCTTGCTGCTTTCCTTCCTTTCCTCCCTCCTCCTCTCCTTCCCTCCCCCAGCTACCCTTGCCGCAGCCTATGGGGATACGCAGATCTGAGTGACACGTACTTGCCCTCAAACTGCCCACAAGATTCTAACTGACACACTTCCTCCTTGCAACACAGGGGTTGGCAAAATTGTCTCTAAAGGGCCAGATAAGGGGCATCTGAGTGGCCCAGTCGGTTGAGCACCCAACTCTTGGGTTTCTGCTCAGGTCATGATCTCGGGGTCTTGAGATCAAGCCCCACAATGGGCTCTGTGCTCAGCACGGAGTCTGCTTAAGATTCCCTCTCCGTCTGCCCCCCACCCCCCACTTGCACGTGCTCTCTCTTTCTTTCTCTCAGATAAATAAATAAATCTTTAAAGGGCCAGATGATAAATAGGGGGCTCTTTAGGCTGCACAGTCTCTTTCACAACCACTCAACCCTGTACTTGTGGCAGAAAAGCAGCCAAGGGCGATAGGTACGGGAATGAGCATAGCTGTGTTCTAATAACACCTTATTTATGGGAATGCTGGCGGGCTGGATTTAGCCCTCAGATGGGAATGTGTTGGCCCCTGACATAGTCCAGCGCCCTAAACTGAGTAGTCACTTCTTGGGGTATCTGCTGTAACTGGTCCCCACCCACTGTTTGACCTGAGCCCTACGTGACCCCTCCGAGCCACTGAGGGGCTCAGCTGATAGGGTGACACCTAACCCATGCAGGCTGGGCCACTCAGAGTCCTTCCCCCAGCTTGGGAATTGGGCCGAAGGCCGATCTCACTGGGAGCTGAGTATGGCACCTGCCTCCCACCCCCCGGACAGAGGAGCAGAAAAGGCCACATTGCAGAGCATGCTAATGGGGCAGTCCCTAGGGAGAGAGGCGCCTGGAATCCCAGTGCCCTTCCAGACACTGCCCCATCCCTTACTAAGCCCTGACTACACCCCAGCCCTGAGTTCCCTGAAAGCCTGCCCCCCCACCCCTGGGTCCTTATTAAAAAGTCTCCTTTTCTGTTTATGTTTGTTCAAGTTGGTACCGGTCTCAGCTCATCAAGTAAGGCATCCTGAACCACTTTCTGTCTCTGCACGCCCTTCGTGCAGTTACTGGACACGTGCGCCACGGCCCATCCCGGGGGTAGATACAGGTGTTAGTGGTATGTCCTTGCCCTTCGGTAGCTGGCAGGGAACATGTCGATAGTGGAGATCAGCATCCCTGTTCCTCACTCCAGCACGGCCCACCGTGTGCTGATAAGTGGTGGGGAGTGGGAGTGGGAGTGGGGGAATCCCAGGGCTTTGGCAGGGGGGAGGGTCCCCTGCTTAGGAAGGGGGTCTTGGGGAATGAGTTGATTTTTCACTGAAAAATGGGGGGAAGTGGCTTGAGGGTAAGCAGTATTCTCCAAAGTAGGTTCACAGAACACCAGTCCCAGGAGGAATTTCATGGGATCCATTTCTCCTTAGCCGTAAACCCAGGAGGTGTTACCCAACCAGGTGACAATGTGCCCCCTTAAAGTTGCTCGCTCTTCCCGGCTCCATGCCATCAGGATGATCATAGGACACACGTCTGGCCAATGAGATGTAAGCAGAAGTCTGCTGGGGGAAGCTTCCGGGGTATAAAGGTTCAGACTCACCTCTGCTCTTTGCCTTTCTCTTTCTTCTTGCCTGGAGTGTGGCTGTGGTGCTAGAAAGGGCTGCACCGTTTTGCAGCCGGGGAGATGGGAGCTCCGTGTTAAGGATGTCAGAGCAGGAAGCTAGAAGGAGCCCGAGTTCCCAGTGCCGTGTCTGAGCCTCCACATCTGCCCTGGGCTGCCTCTTTCCATACTGGTTACTGGCTGCTCATGGGGGGAGGTAGTTCTCTTGCAGCTGAACGCATTCCTAACTAGTGCACTGTTCTGTGATAAACGGGGACTGTGGATAGATTAGGTTAGGGCTTGCCGGTTTCCACTGTCAGAGATTCACAAAATAGATCCTTCAAGCTCCAGGAAATCCAAATGTAAAGATCACTGCTTAACTCATTGTTTCCCAAGATGTTTGTCCACCAGCAGCTGTCCCGCCTCCTTCCAGGACCGCTGGGGAAGTACCATGGAACACACTTTGGGAAATAAGCTATAGAGGAAAGAGTATGGGGCTTTGGAGTCCAGGAAGATCTGGGTTGAATGGAGTATGGTTTTGGGCATGACATTGAACCTCTCTGATCCTGAGGTTCCTACACCATAAAATAAGGGCGGGTCATGTGGATAAAAGATGATCTAGATAAAGTTCCTGGCACTGTACCTGGCTCCTAGTCATCAGCCATTCTCATTAACCCCGGGTCATGGTCGGAGAATATGGCATTGGACGCAGAAGACCATGGCCTGAGTAATGGCTCCAACACTTCCTCCTGTGACCCTGGGGAAGGGACTTGTTGCTCAGAGCCTGTGTGTTCTGAACCATAGCATAGGGCTGAGAAGGTCCACGTGGGGGAGAGGGTGGCCTGTGAAGATGTCTCTCCCGGAGACAGGGTTTACCCAATGTTGGAGTTGTTGTCTGAGCCCAGGCCAGTCCGCCCCCGGCCCTGCCACCAGCCCCTGGCTGCTGACTCTATCTCCCCTACCCGGAAGGCGACACACCCAGCATTTAGCTAGGGAGCTGGGGCCAGATTGCCTTTGACTTTTCATTTTGTCAAATGTCTGCCTTGCCTCTCAACCCACATCCCATCGTCCTCAGGGATGGCCACTGGGACCCTCTGGAGAACCCCCAGCTCCCGCCTTCCCTGGGGTGTTCCCTGCCCCCCACATCGAGGCCCAGCAAGTGGTGGTATCCCTGGCACTGCCATGGGGGTCTTCGGGGACCACATCCCTCCTGTGCCTCAGTGTCCTCCTCTGTAAGAGGAAGGGATTACTGTGTGGAGTCTTGAAAGCGGGGATGAGGACACACTAAGACTTGCTTCCCAGGGATGTGAGGACGATGGGTTGAGAAAAACTGTAAGTGACAACATGACATTCACAGGTCACTACTGTTCATCTTTTGTCTTCCTGGCTTCTCTTTCGAGGCCTTTTATGTCCTCAGGTATCCCCCTCCGCTCCCCCCACCCACTCTCTGCCCCAGAGCCGAGATCTTCACCTTGCATGGAACAGGGGCAGCGAGGGCCTTCCCAACTCTCTGCAAGGCTACCAGACCCGCCCGAACGCCCCACCCCGGGCTTCCTGGGCGCCTTTCCCCTGCCTGCGCTGCCCCTGGAACTGGGCTATGCCGGCCCAGCCCCGCTCTGCTCCAGCCCTGCCCGCAGCCTGGGCGTGGTGGGAGGCCCCGTTCAGCTCAGCCTGGCACAGACTCACATCCTACGCTTACGTAGGCTCCCAGCCCCTTGGGCCTTCACCTCTTCCTCCTAGCCCTCCGCACCCTACTCAGGGCCCCTCACCGCAGGCCACTGTGGGAAAGGTCCTTCTGCCAACTGGTGAATTCTATGGGGACGTTGGAAGGGTGTTGGGGCTGGGAAGGATGGGTGTCAAAGAGGGGCCATGGTCTGGGGCTTCTCCAGGGGCAGAGAAAGCACAGGCTACAGGAGCCGACCCAGCTCTGAGATGACGCCCCAAGGTAGGGCCAGCTCTAGGGGCTCCTCCTGCTCTGTCCCTCCAGGCCCCACTTGCTCACACCAAGTTGGGGGCTGCAGGGAAAGGAGAGTCTGCAGCATGGAGGGCCCCTTCAGGGCCAGGTAGAAGGTGGAGGAGAGAGAATGCAGGGACCCAGTATGGGGTGGGGAGGGGGTCCCCGCTAGTCAGGGTCCTACAGCAAGGCTACTGGTTCCAGCCTCCCTGCCCCGTTTGCCTTCTGACGGTTGGAGCCAAGGGCTCCCCGAAGAAGCCACTGTGGGGAACCACATTTCTCACTGTCAGGCCCCCCCCCGCAGGGCATCGGCTTTGGCTCCAGGCCCTGGGCAGTAGGGGCACCCCGGCTGTCCCGTGTCTGTGTTCACTGTATGAGAGGGGCAGGCAGTGGCCTGGAGAGATGGCCGGCCAAAGACACGAGCTGCCAAACCACCTTCCCAATTTTAAGGCCGCTGGAGGCAAGGCGAGGCCCTAGGGTTGCCGTGCCTAGGATTGGGGTGTCAGCTGGGCACCTCTGCTCCCCCATAAAGCTCAGAGCTGCCTTTCCCAGAATCCCCTTCCCTGCAGGGCATAAGTTGGCACGATTTGCAAAATGGAGTCCAAAGTTTGGGGTCAGGCCAAGCACACAGAGGTGCCCCAGAGGGACCAGCTTGACCTCAGTCCCCTCCTGTCCCATGTCCAGCTTGTCTTCCTGACTGCAGGCCTTGCCGGCTATCAGCGGTCCCCAGGCCGCTGCCACACATGCCTCCACAGGGCAGCCGCCGCCCAGAACTCTCCCCATGCCCCCCCTTCTCCAGGTTCCCCGCAGGCGGGGGCCCGCCTACTGCACCGGGGCCTGAATCCCTTAGATGCCCAGGGAATGAGCAGCACAGCGGGATTACGGCTCCTCCCAGAGAGGCCGTGGGGTGCAGGAGCCAGAACTCAGGCTGACAAACCCCGGCCCCAGTACCTACCCCCTGTGAGAGCTCAGAGTCACCGCCTCCTCCCTGCTCCCCGTGGAGGTTCGGGTTCCCCACCCAGAAAATCTGGATCCTAGCAGTTCTCTTCAGGGTCTGAGATCCTGTCATAAGCCCCTGGCCATGGAAGGTTCCCCTTAAAGGGTCCATGGTACAACTCTCATTATACAAACATTCGTATTACTGGTTTTCTAGAACCTATGCCTTTTTCACAATGAATGTACTTTTGAAAAATACCAGTAAAGAAAGCGAAACACCAAGTATCTGCTGCGCGCCGCCCTGGCTTCTTCTGAGCCCAGCCCCTCTTTGAGGAACTCGCTGAGTTTCTGCGACTGGTCTGAGGTCTCGTCTATGCTTGGGTCTAAGACGTGTCGCATTTCTTTACTTTCCTAAATCAGGCTCAGCCTGAATCCCCATGCCCCCTGTACTGTGGCTCTAAGGGCCACTTTTGTGTATTTCTACAGCATCCTATTTTCTTCCTAGAACCTTCTTAGATCTTACAGGAAGCCTGGTCACATGGCATCTCGGAACATAGGACGGGCCTGGCCCGAGGCCTGGCTGTGGCTGTTGACAGTGTTGCTGCCCCTGCCTCTGCCTGGGCCTGGTCTTTTCCTGTGTCCCCTGCTGCATGGGGCTGGCTGCCTTCATGCTCTACTCTGTTGGCTGAGCCCAGAGCCACCAGAGACCCTGTCCAGTCCCCCCACCTCCCCCACCAGCCCATCAAGGCCCTGCCTATATAGGGGAGCAGGCCTAGGACACTGCTTAGGAACTTCCACACTCCATCCCCTCCACCCCCAGCAGAGCATGGAGAGGCTCCCATCACCTTCCAGGTACCCCCTCACCAACTGTTCCACCCTGAAGGCCTCCCCCACAAAACCCCTCGTCCCTGGGGAAACACCAGATCTACTCCCAGGATGGACCAGACCTTGTGACAGCCTCTGAAACATATAAAAGTCACTCTGCCTGCCTCTCCCCGACCGTGGAACCCAAAGGTTTGGGCTCCCCTTCTCAGGGAGAGGGAGAGAGATCTTGCATTTTCTTCCACCACAAAAATATGATACTAAATTTTTTTCCCAACAAATCACTTGTAACTTCACTGCTCAGGCCTCTGGGGCTCCCCTACCTGCCAAGACCCCTGGGTTTCTGGAGAAGGAGCAAGTTCCCTGCCAGCCAGCCACCCAGTGCCCACCCCCTAAGATGGGCTTAGCTCCCCACTCAGAATGGGATTTGCTCTCTGTGATTTGCTAAGGGCCATGCCAAAATGAGTTCACACCCGTTGCTCCTACAAGTGTCACATCCAAAGTGGAAGGCGTGGGGAGAAAGTACAAAGGCTTAGGATCCTGGGGGCTTTCAGGAGTCCATTAAGATGTAAGCCCCCAGGTGGCAGGAGCTGTAACATTTATCCCTCACTTGGGAGATTTTTTATCCTTGGTTGTGACCAAGTGATCTATCAGAGAGAAGGAGGGGTCATTCATAATTGTGCTGGGAAGCAAGTGTAGGTCAGGCCTTTCCCGGGCAGCCTTGGACTTGTGGTTACCCATTTACGGAGACCTAGGATCTATTCTTTTATCTCGTTAGTTTCCGTGAAGTCTGGGCAAGTTTCACGATCTCTAGACTGCACACGTGCAGAAAAAGGGAAGTGAGGTTGAGAGTTGGGAGGTGATGTGCCCAAAGCCAGGGGGACAGTGAGGGTCAGCCTCTGGCTTCCCAGCTGGTCTCTGTCTTCCACATCCCTTGTCTCTGGCCTCCCCCCTCATCAGGCTGGTTCCGAGCTCCCCTGTCTGTCCAGAGAACCTCCTAGGGGTCTGGTCCTCAGCGTAGTTCCCAGCATCCTAGCATCTGGGCCAGAAAGGGACACATCAGGAACTTTGAAAGCAGATGGCACAGGGATCTTTATGGTGTGGGTGAGGAGAAACTCTGACTGGAGGCCCGGAGCTAGATGAGGTGGCTTCCTAGGACCCTGACCCCTGGCAAGAGTAGGGAACTCCCAGACTCCACCTGGTTGCCGAGTGCTGCATTATGCCATAAGCACCACAAGAGGGCGCCCTTGCACCAAAAAAGACAGGCCTTCAAAAAGTTTTCCGAAGCCGCAGAGCCAAGAAAGGCCTTTTCCACTTTTGTTACTTGTTTGTCTTCTTTTTATTATTATTATTTTTTTTTAAATTTTGAAACAGTATCACACATGAAGGAAAGTTGCACGTGCAATGCAGGTAATTTTTGCTCTGACCCATTAAGAGTAAGTTGCTACAATAACACTCCATGTCCACCAAATTCTTGCGGGTCCATTTTCTACAAAAAGTATGTCCTTGTTTGCAGAAAGTACACCCTAAAGGATTTGGTGGACTTGGGCTAGCATTGCAGCAGCTTACTCTCAAGGACGTACCCTAACCACAGGACAGCACAGTAACTCAGAAACATCACTGCTACCCAATCCCGAGCCCCGCTGGTGTTTTGCCAGTTTCCCCCATGATGTACTGTGTAGCAAAAGTGTCCTGATCAGAAACATTCCTGAACTTCGTTGTCAAGAGCCTTTAGCCTCTTTCCATCTAGAACAGTTCCTTGGTATTTCTTTAACTTGTATGACCCCCATCCTGCTGGAAGATGTCCCTCCATTTGGGGTTTTCTGACACTGTTCGTGACTGGATTCGGGTCCTGCAGACAGTGCTGTCCTCTGATGCTGGCGAGTCTTCATCGCTCCTACCAGGTGGGGCATGACTTCCGTGTGTCTCATTCCCAAGGATGTTCACCTTGAGCCCGTGAGGTGGGTGCTATCCGCCAGACTTCTCCACTGCAGCATTATAAAACTGATGAATGTTTTGTGGGAGGTACTTTGACGTCACGTACCTATCTTGTTCAATTTCTTTGTTCGTTTACTTACAGGAGTGTGGACTCATGGTTTCTCATGTGATTCACTGGGTTATAATCTGTTATCAACACTACAGAATTGGGTGCTCAGATGGGCCCAGATTTGCCCAGTGGGAGCACCTTCGGGGTGTCCTTCGGACACATCTCCATCATTCTTTGAGCATTCCCTTGCTTTCTGCCACCACGAGATGCTTTGCTCCCATGGACTTCTGGGTTCTCATCCGTGCCTTCCCAGCTCCCGAGCTGGACTGCGAGACTCTGACTGGGCACCGGGGAGAAGCTCAGCACATCTTTGACAGACAGATATGTCTTCTCTGCAGAGGATGTGGCCAAGAGGGGGTCTGGGACACCTTGCCATCCATCATTCCTTCCGCACACCACAAATGACAGTGGCCCCACCAGGAATTTCAGGCTGAGGGTCTACTGACCTCATCGTGCCGCCCCCCCCCCCAGAGCCTTCAGTCACCCCAGGCTGCTCCTGGGCCCCAGGCCGCCCCTGTGCAGAGGCGGGATGGTGTCAGAGAAGGGGCTGGGCTCTGGGGCAGTCATGAATGTATGAGCTCCCAGCCCTGCTGCTCCCTTGTGTGGTCTTGGGTGGGCTTCCTGCTGCTGTGTCCACAGACGTGAAACGGGGAGGACTGGTGCTCTTATCCTGTTTCCAGGTGTTTCTCAGCCCCCCTGTGGTTGGGGCCATGTGACTAGTACTGGCTGGTGACTTTTTCTTTTTTTTTTAAGATTTTATTTATTTATTTATTTGTCAGAGAGAGAGAGAGAGCGCGAGTGCACCAGCAGACAGAGTGACAGGTAGAGGCGGAGAGAGAAGCAGGCTTTCCGCTGAGCAAGGAGCTCGATCCCAGGACCCTAGAATCACCACCCGAGCTGAAGGCGGCGGCTTAACCGACTGAGCCACCCAGGCATCCCGTGGGTGGTGACTTAAGAGCCAAAGGGACATGGGTGTATTTTTTTAAGATTTATTTATGTATTAGAGACAGAGGGTGCATGGGCGAGTTGGGGGAGGGGCAGAGGGTGAGGATCCCCAGGCAGACTCCTGGCTGAGCACGGAGCTGACGCAGGGCTCCATCCCACGACCCGTGAGATCACAACCTGAGCTGAACCTGAGAGACGCTTAACCGACTGAGCCACCCAGGCGTCCCGTGAGGCATGTAGTTTTGAGTCGACCATGTAATCCTGCACGCAGGATCCTCCAGAGCCTTCCTCCCTCTGCTGGTGTGGTCAGTGTTGTTTCGGATGGCAGCTGCTCCTTCAGGCCGCATCTCAGAGTGAGAATGAGGCAGAGTTGTCTCAGAAATCCCAGCATTGAGAAGTCATAAGTGAGGGACAAAGCTGGCGTCAGCCATGGGAATGTGAGGCTTCTTTGTTCCTGCAGTGTGATCCAACTTTCCTGACTGAGCTACCCCACAGAGCTGTGAGGGTCCGGTAGCAGTGTACGTGGCTGAGTTCTAGGCTCTTTGTGACTCAATAAATGGGATCTTTTGTGGGGCTCAAAGGACCTGTGAGAGAATGTGACTCGGGAAGCCCGTCCCACATCAGGTGCAAGACTAAGATCACTAAGGGATTGACGTGGCCACACTTAGGGGCAAACAGACCCATATTCATTCAGCTCCCACCTTGGTGCGGGGCTCACTGACGTGCACTGAGCAACACTGTGTGACAGGCCCAGGATGGGTGTTCATGACATGAAGTCAGAGGGCCATGGTCTGTTTGGGGTCACAGACACTAGGGACCACCTCGTGTGATGAGGCAGGTGATGGGAGGAAGCAGTAGGTCTGACATTTTGGGGTGCTGGGTCCCTCAGAGACTGCAGCGAAAGCAGGGGAAGTCCCACAGGCATCTGTGTGCACACCCACACATTTCTGCAGACATTTTCGGGGGGTTCGGGCCCAGGTAAAAATGCCTGAGCCAGGGAAGCCCAGAGGCCTATGTAGGTGACAGGCACCTGGCCACGTGTAGTCTTGAAGCCACCGTGTCTGAGTTCCTACCCTCAGGAGCTTTTTGTCTAGGCATGGGGGAGAAAACCCGCCACTCAGGTAAAGGGTGGGAGCCTCTGGGCATGTGGGTCCTGGCTTGGGTTTGGGAGGAATTCAGAGAGGATAGCCAAGTGGGGGTGGTGCATGGGTACAGATCACCTTGAACTTCACATTCACTCATCTGGTGGGTCTGAGAAGCCCCCGAGTCTCCCCATGCTCACTTTGATGCTGGTTGGGGTGGGGAGAAGCAGCGATTGCCATCCCTCCCACCCCACAGGGGTAGAAATCTGAGGCTTAGAATGGGGAGGGATTTCCTCAATTCAGCTCAATGGCATAGACCTTTCCTGGTGGCTCCCACGTGCCCCGCCCTGTGGCAGGTGCTGGGTGTCTGACCACCACTGGGGACCTGCTGTGTGAACGATAAATGAAAAACAAGGCCAGTGTGGAGCTGAGAGTGACGGTGTTCCTGTGGGGAATGGAGGACAGTGGAGGCTGGGCAGGGTCCCCGCAGCAGGAGGGCTTCCCTTTTTAGGAAAGGCATGTCTCCTGGCACCTGACCTGGAGCTCTGGGGGAGGGTGTCCCCACCGCTCCCTCCCTGGAGAGCCCCGACCAGGGGCTCTCATTTGATCCCATCCCCCGTTTCTATCACCTGGTTGTCTCTGTAATGTTTTTACCGAGCTGTGACCCCATCTTGGTGTCTATCCTCCCAGCATTGCTGGGAGCCGTCCATGAGGACCTGCAATCAAGCCAGGCTCCGCCCCTACCTGGCCATGTGACTCTGGGCCTCAGTCAGCTCATCCATGGAATGGAGATAACACAGACACTTGCCCTACCGGCCCCACAGGAGCCTTGTAAGGCTCAAATATGGACGTGGGGATGAAAGGCCTCCCCTAGCTTGGAAGTCCTATAAGAACAGAAGTTTGTTTCAGAGTTCATTCCTACCTTTCCCAGGGAGTTAGGCAGGACAGATCATTTTGTCCCCATTTTGCAGATGAGGAACCTGAGGCACGGAGATGTTAAGTGACTCACCCGCGGTCCCGCAGGCAGTGAGCGGCCGAGCCATGGTCACAGGGCTGTGAGTCTGGTCTCATCTCTTCTTTGCCAATCACTTCTGCACAAAAATCTCCACAGAAGAAAATCTTGGTGACTTCCACCCAGATGGGGGTACTTCTACCTTGGGGTTCACGGTCCTGGCGGCAAATGAGCGGGTCGGGGGCCATTGCCCAGGAGTACACACAGGAGGCTGAGCCTCAGTCCATCCTGACACACTGGAGTTCGGGGACGGAGGGAAGCCCGGGCTGAGCTGCAGCCGGCCTCTGACAAGATGTGGCAGATGTGGTCAGTGTGGCCGCACATTCTAGCAGGCTCCGGCCGTGCCCATCATGAAAGGGGCCTTGCCCTCCACTCCATGGGCCCAGGAGCCAGTGACTCACAGCACCCTCGGTCTGTGGTTGTGAAGTGTGTCATCCCTCCATATGGGCCTCAAACGCAGCCCCTGTGCAACCATCTGTGACTAAGCCCACCTTAGTCAACAAGCAAGGCAACAGGCTGGGGACATGTTGGGGAAAGCTGTCGAGGATATTGGGGGGCTGTGTGTTTTTTCTGGCACCGGGCTCAGTGACTAAGGGAGGCCTGCACAACCATAAAAACAGCCCATCCCTCCCTTCGGCTCAGGTCATGATCCCAGGGTCCTGGGATCGAGCCCCACATCGGGCTCTCTGCTCAGCGGGGAGCCTGCTTCCTCCTCTCTCTCTGCCTGCCTCTCTGCCTAGTTGTGATCTCTGTCTGTCAAATAAATAAAATATTAAAAAAAAAAAAACCCATCCCTCTTATGCCATCGTGATAGGCTCCTGAACATGTTCCCACACAGGATCTCTCTGGTCCCCTTGGCCATGAGGTCAGCCAGGGTGGGCAGGTCTGTTCACTGCAGGTGTGAGCACAGAGATAGCGAGCGGACGCAGGGGGCCACCCGCTCCAGTCCCGTGCCTGTGTCAGACGTCACTAATCAATCATAGCCCTCTTTGCAGTTCGGGGATCCTTTCCCACATAGCCCTCTAGGCAGCATTGGTAGGGGACCGCCAACCCTGGGGCAGTGTGTGGAGCAGGTCAAGGGCCTGACCAACTGGGTGACCCGGGGCACATCTTGTTGATTTCCCATCTGAGATGGGAAGATGGACCAGCAGGCCTGGTCTCTGTGGAAGGCTTTGTTGGATAAGTCCGGTCTCATCCTTCTCTGCTTCCTTCGGCCCCATCTAGCTCCATCTCTCCTTACGTCTGAGGGATGCCGTTATGGTCTCCTCTCTGGCTCCAGTGTGTTGTAGGAACTCACCGGCACACCTTTCCTAGAGCTTTCTGTTCAAACGCTCCTGAAGGCCCTTCACAGCCTTCCCAAGACAGCCCAGCTGCAGAGTGTCCATGACCTAGCCCTTCTGCTCATCACCCAGTGCAACTCCCAGACTCCCCTTCACTCACGTTTCAGCCAAAGTGAATGTTTGGCCCTGTGGGTGACCCCACTGTCCCGCCCCTGGGCCTTTGCCCATGCGGTCCCTTCCTCCCGAGGAGCCTACCCTCCTCACTCCTCTCCCTATCTACTTCTCAGAACCTTCCCCGCCTTCAACGGCCCTCTTAGCAAATGCCGCCACCCCTCTTAACCACTTCACGGATTCCCCACAATAGGGGGTGCTCTCTCCCTCCTCTAAATGTCAGCGTGCTATTTTTCTATTCCTCTTCCACATACCTATTCCTGGCTCTCCCTCAACATTCTGACTTACTCCGGAAATTCCAGGTGACTCACAGCCAGCTCTGTGTACAAACAGAAGCATCACCTGGCCTGGCCCCCTTCCTTTCCCAACAGAAGTCACGATGAAGACATTTTCTGAGACCTCCTCTGTGCACCAGGCAGGGGCCCTAGGCTCCCTTGGTTGTTCTTTCTCCCTCAGGCGGAGTGGCTTCTCTGGAGAGGGACCACCTTTGTGAAAGTCTGTGCCCTGGGGGAAGAGGAAGACTGAGGCCAATCAGGGGACAGGACTCTCCCATGTTCTTTCTTTGTGAGACATGGTGAGGACACGTTCACCGCCCCAACTGTGGGGACAAGGCGCTTGCAGGCCTCTGTGCCTGTGCTCAGGCTGTTCCACCATTTGGGCTGTACTTCCACTCCCTCCCTACATCTTGATCCTCCTGACTCAGTGCCACCTCTTCCGGGAAGGCCTCCCTGACTGCCCCACCTAGAAAGGACCTCTGCCTGCAGACTCCTTTAGCCCTTTCACTGTGCCTGTCACAGAGGGCTCATCTAGCCCCACCTTCCTGTGTTCAGGTGACAGTACCGGTCTCAGTTCAGGGAGGCCTTTGAGGTCAGGGTCTGTGTCTGAGCTTCCCTGACTTCTCTGGGCTGAGACATACAGGCAGGTGGTCACCCTCCAAGACTTGTGGCTCCAGTTGAACAGTGAGCATTCCATGGAGGCTTGAGAGAATCAAGTCTCCCGATGCCCTCTTCTGAGAGGCCCTCTCACCCTCACACGACCAGGTGAAGGGCCTAGAAAAGCAAGCGAGGCCCGAGGGAGCAGCTGAGAAAGATTTCAGGCCCCACCTCTTCCCCTGCCCGCTGACTGGGTTCATGCCGAACTCTAGGGCGTGATCTCGAAAACCAGCCCTCCTGCAGGTGTTTCTCGGGCTGGAGCCAGGTGACTGGGCTTCCCCACGACTGCCTCCCACGTGTGACCCTAAAGGGCCTTGGGCTCTTCCCCCTGGAGCAGGGACAGTGTGCAAGGAGGCTAGCCAAGTTCGAGGTTCTGCGTTCCAAGCCTGTCTGTGTCGCTGACCAGCCGGTGACAGTGGGTAAGTGGCGCAGTCTCTCTGAGCCCCCATTTCCTGGCTTTTAAATGGAACTAGGCATCACAAAAAAACAAGTCCTGTAAGATTCCTGGGGCCTGAGGGCCTAGGGTGGTCACCCTCGGAGGGGCGGGAAGTGGGGGGGACTGCTTGGGCCGAGTTTGTTCTGCGGGATGAGCGTGTCGTGGAGACCAGTCACCCGACAGTGTGGGTACAGCTGGCACTCCAGAGCGCTGCACTTCAGAATGCCTAAGATGGTGACTTGGACTTCGCGGGTAGCTTAACCGCAGTGCATTCGTTTTTAAGCTAAAAAAAGGATCTGGGAGAGCATTTACATCCTGGGGTGGTTGTAAGACTTCAGTGGGACACCCCCAATCGGTCGTTCTGCAGGCACATGATGTGGAAAGGTCACATAATGATTCCTGCCCCTTTGGGCCCTTTCTCTACAAAGGGCGGTCCCGCAGCTGTGGTGGTTCTGACTGCTCGCCGTGGTGGGGGTGAGCTTCTCAGCAGAAGTGGTGTGCGAGTGGAGTCCAGGTGGCTAAGTGCTGCTGTGGGGGTGGCCTCGGACTCTCTTCTCAGTTAAGGGACAGTGGTTTCTGAGCCACACCTGTCCTGTCCCACCACCATCGGCTTGTGTCTTCGTCCTTCTGCCCGTGCACCCGACAACGCAACAACCCACTAGGACCAGGTCCGCATCGCCTGCCTCCCTGGCAATCCTGTGTGCTGCAGGAGCTCCTGGGTGGGACTGGGCAAGGCAGGAACCAGCAGGAGGACCAGAGACCCAGTTTGCTGTTTTTTCAGGACTCAGGTCCCTATGAGCCCTGGGAGGGCAGCTGGTGGGGAGAGCTCAAGGTTAAGGGCAAAGTGTGGGGGTCGGGGGAAGGCGGGCTCAGTCCTGCCTCCCTCCTCTGTGTGAGGTCCAGATGACGCCTTTCATAGGGTCCTTGTGATAGTAGATGACAGAACGCAGGGAAAGGCCTGGAACACAGCGAACCCTCAGCAGACTGTAATTTCTAGAAATTGTTAGTTTTTGAGTGTCTAGTGGTGTGTATATAATTTGTTTCTGAGAGAGAAGGATGGGGGTAGGGGGAGGAGGGGAGGGTTTCCAGGCCCAACCACAGGAGCTGGATCCTTCCTGGGGTGAGGTACCTTCCACACTTCTCCCCACCCTCGGTCATGACTCCCGTCAGAACAGGTCAAGAGGTTTAAAGACCCAGTTCCCCAGAACCCCTGGGGAGCCCCCCAGAGGAGCCCACCCCCTCAGCTAGTCCTCGCTCAGTAGATAGAGGCCTGGAGGCGGGCAGGGACACCCCAGGAGCTGAATCTGCGGCCCAGGGCTCTCCCCTCAGCCCAAGAGGAGCCCCCTCTCACTCCACTGCCCACACAGAGCCTTGGGCTCTGCCCAGCTTGCCAGATGTAGCTTGAAAGCCGGCTCCAGTTCCTCTGTCCCTGGGGAGTTCACTCACCTCTAGGAAGTCTCAGTAAAGAGGAACCCTCTACAGATGTCCAAAAGCAATTTAGAAGTGACCGCTTCCAGCAGTACTGGAAAACCCCTCGCAGGACAGCCCGGGTCTCACCTGGCAGGCGAGGGTGGGGAGGACCTGTGGTACTCAGGTCTCTAACTTCTTATGAACTCTCTAGGAGAGAAAGCCAGGAGGTCGAAACCCAGTGGGGCCAGTGTTCAAGCGAGACAGAGCCAGGATAAGTCCCCTCCCACCAGCCCCCGGTTTCCCATTTGCATGACAAATTGTGCAGTTGCAACAATCACCATTTTATTTTATTTTATTTTATTTTTATTTTTATTTTTTATTTATTTTTTTTAACAATCATCATTTTAAAGAAGAGCTAATATTTCTTGCGCACTTGCTGTGGGTTATAACACTGCCCCAGATGCTGAGACAGAAACGATCTTTCTCGATGTTTATCACAATAGAGTTAACACTTCTACTCTCTCCATTTTACATGGGAGGAAACTGAGCTCAGAACAGGGAAACAAAGTCATGAAGCTAGCAAGGGGAGGGTTGGGATTCCAGACCCCCCTTCACGCTCTCTAAAAGTCTGATGGGCACAGGATATGAACCCCTGACTCAGACACTTCTTATGGGTGTCAAACCAGTGTGTGCAAAGGCACTCGGGAGACTGTACATGGAGTTATTAACAAAAGAACAAGCTCCTTCTCTAGACTGTCTCAGAACAAAACATAGAACCAGCCCACTTTTTCTTCAAGAATAGCCAGTAGGGACCACCTTCCCTGAGGAGGCCAAGGAAGGGGCTGGTTTCAATGATGACCGTCTCAAAGGCCACGCTGGAACCGGTCAGCCTTTCTTCGATCTGGGTAGAATTCATTTGATCCACTTAGATTTAGCCTGAACCTAGTTTAAAAGGTCCAAGTTAGGGTGCCTGGGTGGTTCAGTCAGTGAAGCATCTGCCTTCAGTTCAGGTCATGATCCCAGGATTCTGGGATCGAGTCCCAAGTCAGGCTCCCTGCTCAAGGGGAGTCTGCTTCTCCCTCTGCCCCTCCCCCCACTTGTGCTCGTGCACGCATGCTCTCTCTCTCTCAAATAAATAAATAAAATCTTAAAAAGGTCTACACTAGTGTGATCCAATCAAATCACTTTAGAACCCATTTTTCTCCTGGTCAAAATCAGAATGAGGTGTAACCAGCTCGGACTGGTTAGAAGTGGTTTGCACCTGTTGTGACTGGTTCAATGCAGCCAAATCCTGTCTGAAATGGTCCTAACCCCTGGCTCCAGTTTCTACAGGAGCAGCTCCGAGAACATGTTAGAAGTTGGGATGCAGCGGGCTCCGTCGGGGAAGCGAGGCATAGGCAGGTCAGGGCAGTGAGAGCCCGGTCTGGCCCTGCCTGGGGAGGGCCTTGGATGCCAAGCTGGAGAGCATGTGACGTCAGAGCCAAACTCACACCACACATCACCCCCTCCTGCCCCGGAGTGTTGCACAGGCCACATGCCTACAAATCAATTAGCCTTTTGCTCAACGATTAATGGGAGGGAAGTTTTCATCACGTGTTCTGGGTAAATTATTGCATATGGAAGCACATCTTTGAATTTTTAAAATTATTTTTATTAACATATAATGTATTATTAGCCCCAGGGGTACGGGTCTGTGAATCATCAGGCTTACACACTTGACAGCACTCACCATAGCACATACCCTCCCCAATGTCCATCACCCCAACCACCCTCTCCCTCCCCCCCTCCCCCCAGCAACCCTCAGTTTGTTTTGTGAGATTAAGAGTCTCTTATGGTTTGTCTCCCTCCCGATCCCGTCTTGTTTCATTGAGTTCTTGCTGGAGCAGGAGATTTCCTGGAGAGGGTTCCCTGAGGAATGTGGAGCTCCCTGCAGCTCTCCCATGCCCCAGCCCCCCGCCATGTGTACCCCACTCCCTGCCTCCCCCCTTGCTTGCCTCCTCTTGCCCTCCCTCCCCAGCGTTGTCTCTCCAGGAGTCTCCGAGGTATCTTCCTGGGCCAAAGGTCTCCCCAGGGCCCAGAAGTAAGGAGGGCTGGGGGAGGTGGTGTTTGCCAAAGCCGGGACCAGTTGTTCCTTGTAGACAACAAGTGTGATGGGGAAGGGAGAGATGGCCCAGCACAGAGACTGATGTCTCACCGTGTGGGGCAGGCCAGCCCACAGACAGGGAGCTGGGAGTGGCGAGGGGTGAGGCTCTAGGGGGCTTCTTATAGGAGGAGCAGGTCTACACAGCCATGGGTGACCCCAGATAGGAGTCCAAAGTAGAAACCCAGATGGGTAGAAGTTATGGGGAGGATCCTTTAGAATGCACATAGGCCCAACCCTCCTTTTCCCAGAGCCCCTGAGTGGAAGGGGCTTGTTCCAGGCCACACAACTGGGACAAGCAGCTGCTCCAGCCCCCTGCCCAGAGTGCTGCCTCCCCCAGGAAGTGGTGTCAGTCTTCAGGGCCCTTCTATTCATGCTGCCCATACCTGAAGTGCTAGCCTGACCCCTCTCTAAGCCCCCCTGAGGGCCTGGGAGCTCCCATCAGCCCCGATGTCGAAGAGCACCTCCTGTGGGTCCTGGAGCCAGACAGACCTGGATCTGAGTTAGTGACCCTATTTTACTAGCTGAGCAATCTTGGGTCAGAGTCTTTACCTTTCTGAGCCTCAGTTTACTAGTCCACGAAATGGGGACAATACTAGAAGTCAGCTCATAGGATTGTTGGGGAGTTTAAATGAACTAATAAGCTAAGTTCATGCTACAGTGTCTAGCCATTCACCTAGTGGTTAATGAGTAATACTGTTAACATCTACCATGAGGATTGTTACTATCACTGAGCCTTAACTCTGGGTCATAGAGGCACAAGAAGATGACTCTGAGGACCTGAGTTAGCACCGTCTTATATGATGGGTGGCTGAGTGGCCTCAGTTTGCCCATCAGTAAAAGGGGGATAAGTACCTCTGCTCTGCCTGCCTCCCAGGGTTGTTGTAAGAATCCAGAAATGTGAAAGTGCTTTAAAAACTGACTATTCTGGGGTCACCTGGGTGGCTCAGTCAGCTAAGCATCTGCCTTTGGCTCAGGTCATGATCTCAGGGTCCTGGCATGGCGCCCCATGTGGGGCTCCTTGCTCAGTGGGGAGCCCGCTTCTCTCTCTTCCTCTGCCCCTCCCGCTGCATGTGCTCTCTCGCTCTCTCTCAAACAAATAAATAAAGTCATTAAAAAGAAAAACCTGGCTATGCTGGGGGACATGGAGATGTCAGCGCACTTCTGGGATGCTTCCAGAACTGCGGTCAGTGGTCAGGTGGCCTCCAACTGTCAGCCCCTTTAGCTGGGCTCAGTTGCAGACACCTGTCTCACCAAGGCTGGGCCTCCCCAGTCAGCCTGCAGCCAGGGACTGAGCAGGGGGAGGGCACAAGGACCCGAGCATGTAGATCCACAAGGGACACTCTGTTGGGCACTGGCCACACCTGCATCCTCAGACTTGCATCAAGGTTCACCTCTGCTCACTCGTCCTTCCCCCCTTTCTCTCTCTCACACACGTTGGCCCCTCATAACATCTTGCACCCCAAACTTCACCTTTGACTTCTTTTGGGGAACCCAGCCTGCAAAAAACTGTATCCCAGAAAGGTTACCTTGCTAAGGCCACTATCCTCATTACACAGAGAAGACAGCCCCTGGGGTCTGGACCAGCCACCCCCCCAAAACTGGCTCTTTCACATTTGGCTCAGATTCCTAGAAATCTGGAAAGATAGTTCAGCTTGGAGGGAGGCTGTTTGAGTAAGTTCTGTTCGAGTTGCCAGTAAAGCTTCCATGTGGGGTGGGAGGTGAGAAGAGCTCCACGCCTAAACACACACCTCTTTCTAGAAGGCCCCTGCTGAGCGAGCCTGGGCAGGGAGGCATCATGTATGGTGACGACCTGATTCTTGGTCACCTATGCCCCTGCTCGAACCACTGATCTCCGCCATGGCCTGTAGAGTCTTACTGGCTCACGGTGACGTAAGGCAATGAGGAGTGATTTTAGAGATGTGATTATGCTGATCATAATTGTCTGTGATTAATATGACTAACACTGACCATTGGTTGCAGTTTGTTATCTTTTTAAATGTCTTCACTTGGCAAAAGAAACCTCACCCTGGAAATCTAGGTCTGGGGACCACTGAGGGGTCCCAAATCTCCAAAGGAGGCTCCCTGTGCCACTGGTGGGGAAGAGCAGAGGGTTAGCAGCCCCCTGACCTTGGCCTAGCAGTCCAGCTGGGCACCTTTGCCCTGGCCATGTCCGGGGCAGCCAGTGGCTTGCTGACTGTTCTTGCCGAGAAGATGGAGCTGTAGGTGGGAGTGACCTCAGGCCCCTTGCCCCTGTAAGGTGCCCACGGTGAGCTTCTCAGAGGAGAATTCCAGGAGAAGGGGCTGGTAAGGACAGGCGGGCCAGAGGCACCTGCCCCTCGGCTCCCTTCCTTGGGTCCCGCCAGAGAAGGCGTGAGGGCCAGAGTGGGTCAGCGGCAACCCCCGCGTGAAGGGCGAGTCCCCATCATCACTCCTGGACTAATTGCTGCCCCGCCCGCCCGCCAGGTGCTGGCCCGCGTGTCCCCAGCTCTGGGGCTGCTATTAACGACATGTTGCAGCAGCTTTACGAAGCGTGGCTCGGAACAATTTTACACCTCATTTGATTTATGTTCCCGGACTCGCTCCTCTCTCAGAGGCTCCCTCCCTCTGGAGAGACAGCATGTATCATCCACACCGGCTTTCTTTCGTTCCCACAGAGCCAGTCCCTGTGTCGGAAGGGGCCTGCCTCAGATCCTAAATCCTGAGCAAACAGCTCCATGACCCCGCTCTTCTTCCAGGGCTTTCTCGCCAGATGTCCTGAGCCAGGACGTCTGGGTGGAGGCCTTCACAGGTGGGCATCATAATGACAGAAGCCCGAAGCAGGGAAAGTCCCTGGGAATGGGTCACTAGCCCTCCCCACCCCCATCTTACAGATGGGGAAACTGAGGGCTGGAAAGGATCCTCTGTATCTTCAAGGCCCTTTTTTTTTTTTTTTTAAAGATTTTTATTTATGTGACAGAGAGGGAGATCACAAGTAGGCAGAGAGGCAGGCAGAGAGAGAGGGGGAAGCAGGCTCCCCGCTGAGCAGAGAACCCGATGCAGGACTCAATCCCAGGACCCTGGGATCATGACCTGAGCCGAAGGCAGCAGCTTAACCCACTGAGCCACCCAGGCGCCCCTTCAAGGCCCTTCTAAAGGTCACATTACCAGTCTGTGGCAAACACCTGGCTCCCCGCTCAGCAGTAAAGAGGGCTGGGTCCTCACAGGGAGTCACCAGTTCAGCTGTGAGCTGTACTCTTTGTCCAGACGGTGTCTTTGACCTTGGCTGAAGAATGGACAAGGAAGAAGGCCATAGGGCCCACCTCCCTCATTATAGAAGGAAGAAAGGCAGGCTCAGAGAAGGAGAGTGACTCCCTGAAAAGCACACAGCCAGTAGCATGCAGGGTCTGGGCTAGAACGTGGCTTCACAACCCTAGGATCTCAGCACCTTTTCCCGAAGAGGCAAGAACATTTCTACAACTACCTCTTGTCATTCACTCGCTTTTGAATGAATGCCTCCCAGGAGCGTGGCTGGGTGTTAAGCTCAAAGGGCATGAGGCTGGACCAGAAGGAGAAGCCCCTGGCTGTCACAGCCCAGTGTAGCGAGGCAGTGGGAGAACCCACCCCTCTGCTTGGGGAACTCCTCCATGCTGAGTCTTGCTTGCAGTCCGAGCCCACCTCCCACCACAGAAGCCAGAAAGGCCAGTAACCCACAATCCCAGCCTCCCTTGAGATAATGTGAACAAGGTTTGACCAGTTAGATACACCTCTCCCAGTGTCTACTCAAGCTGGTGACACAAAGGGGGCAAGGATATTCTCGGCAGCCACAGGGCTGGGGCAGTTGCAGTATGATCGAGTGCCGCGAGGCTCAGGTGGGCTGAGGTCACTGCAGGGACAGGCCCCAGCATCCCCCTGGCCAGCTCTGGCCCCTCCTGTGGGTGGTTTTCCCACCAAGGTGATGCCTCAACCTACCTGGAGGACAGAGGAGGCTCAATATTCTTAAAAAGTAAAATTCTAGGGGTGCCTGGGTGGCTCAGTCATTACGCATCTGCCTTCGGCTCAGCTCAAGATCCCAGGGTCCTGGGATCGAGCCCCACATTGGGCTCTCTGCTTGGCATGAAGCCTGCTTCTCCCTCTCCCACTCCCCTTGCTTGTGTTCCCTCTCTTACTGTGTGTCTCGCTGTCGAATAAATAAATCAAATCTTAAAAAATAAAATAAAATTCTAATTTCAAAAACTTCCAAACATATACGAAAGTAGAACAGTACAAAGAACCCCCACATACTCCTCACCACGCTTCAAAATTCACTGACATTCTGCCATTCTTCTTCATCTCCCCTCCTGTAGAAGCCCCAAATGCCTTTTTCCTCCAAAAGCATTCACAAAGAATTCACTTTTCGGAAGAGTTTTAGATTACAGAAAACTTGAGCAGATAATTTACAAATTCCCACAAACCCCATCCCATACCCAGACTCTCTTATTATCAACACCTTGTTTTAGTATGGTACACTTGTTAAAGTAATGAACCAATACTGGTATGTTCTTACTAAATGAAGTCCATACCGTATCAGATTGCCTTAGTTTTTACCCAATACCCTTTGCCTGTCCAGGATCCCATGTCGGAGAGCATATCCCATTTAACTGTTGGGTCTTCTTGGGCTCCTTTGGGCTGTGAGAATTTCACTTCCCTTGTTTTTGATGATCTTGGACAGTTTTGAGTACTTATCAGGTTTATTGTAGGATGCCCTGCTCTGGGTACTTGTCTACTGTTTTTCTAAGGATTTAGTCGGGGCTATGGGCTTGGGGGAGGAAGGTCACAGAAGTAAAGGGCTATTTCCATCATGCCATGGTAAGGACACTGTACTGTGATAATGTGATACAGTAAGAAGTACATATTTGGTCTTATCCTTGATTGCTGATACTGAGCTCCTAAAACCCTTACACTTTTCTGAGTGATAGCAACTCCTTCCTGCTATAACATTTAGCCTTCATCCATGGTTCCCAATACAAGAGCTTCAAGACCCTTGGAACAGTCCTGAGTGATGAGTGCCTTTGTATGCTGACCGGATGACTGTGGTTGGGGACCCCTAACTAGCTTTGGGATGAGGGCTGGTTGCCAGAAAGACCAAGCCAAGATTGGAGGGTAGGAATTTCGGTCCCTCCCTGCCCCCACCCTCTGGGGCAAGGAGAGGGGCTGGAGATGGACTTACTAATGGATCATGCCTAACTGCTTAAACCTCCGTAAAAATCCCTAAACTGTGGAATTCAGGGAGCTTCCAGGCTGGTAAACACATCTATGCGCTGGGATGTGAGTATGGGAGGGACCCAAGTATGTTCCTTAGGATCCTTCTGGATTTGATTCTGTGTACCTCTTCATCTGGCTGTTCCTCTGTACTCCTTACAATATCCTTTATCGTACCAGCCCTAAATGTGTTTCCCTAAGTGCTGTGAGCTGTCATAGCAAATTGTCAAACCTGAGGAGCAGATAGTGGGAACCCTCAATTTGTAGCCACATCAGGCCAAAGCAACACGGACACCCACTCCTTGTGATAGGTGTGTGAAGTGGGGGCAGTTTGGTGGGGCCGAGCCTTTAACCTGTGGCGTCTGTGTTAACTCTGGGTAGTGAGTGTCAGAATAGAACTAAACCGTAGGACAGCCAGTCATCGGTGTCCGTAGAACATTGGAGAATTCCTTCATGTGGCAAATCCCCACCCTTGGTATCAGAGGTGTTGTGAGGAGGGAAACAGTTTTTCTTTCACAGACTTCCCTTGTTTTTGATGACCTTGACAGTTTTGAGGAGCCCTGGTCAGCTCTGTTGTAAGAATCCCTCTCATTGGAATTTGTCTACTGTTTTTCTCATGACTATACCGGGGTTATGGGCTTGGAAGAGGAAAATCACAGAGGTCGAGTGCGACTTTCATCATACCACATTAAGTGTACGTACCATGAACATGATTTACCGTTGTTGGTGTTGGCCTTGGTCACCTGCTGGTGTGATATTCGTTAGGTTTCTTTAGTGTTGAGTTACCTGTTTCCCCCTTTCTGTACTGGACTCTTTGGAAGGAAGTCCCTTTACACAGCCCACAATTAAAGAATTAAGGAAATGTGTTCCTGCTCCTTGAAGACGGAAATTCTACATAATCTATTTTAAAGCAACTTCCAGGCATACTATCATTTCACCCCTAAGTACTTTAGCACGTATCTCTGACAGATACAGACTTAAAGCCCACACATTCAGCTGCATTACCACGGCCCCCCAATACCACCGACAGTGATCCTGTACCATCTAATATCCAGAACATGCTCAGTCTTCCCTGATTGTCTAAACAAGAAGTGTTTCTATGCTTGGTTTATTCAAATCAGAATCTAAACAATACCCACCTATTGGATTGGGTTAACATGCCCCCAAATGTCTTTCCATTTATAAAAGTTTTCCTTCCTTTTTTTTTTTTTTTTTTTTTTTTTTTTTTTGGTTTTGTGTCTCTTGTTTCCTGAAGAATTAGAGTCAGTTTTTAAGAGAATTTTCAGCCTCTAGTCTTGGCTGATCGCAGTCTCACAGTTTTGTTTACTAGCCCCTTTGGCCTCTGCATTTCTTGGAAACTGGTAGTGATATCAGAGGCTCAGTCAGATTCAGGTTCATTATTCTGGCATCATATGAGGACATATAAAGATCCAGATGTCCCCCATTTTCATGGTGCCGGGAATGACCAGGAGTTGACACGTTTTCCGCATTTCTGCTCATGGGCTTAGCTACTGCTGCTTGTCAGTGCCTAGACCCATAGCCTCTCCACAAATCCCATCCTTCTTAAAGAGAAAAGTCAGTTTCTGTTGCTCAGAACTAAGAGCTCTGCTGGATAAACCCGGGGTGTCCAGGCTGGTGCTTTGGAAACTCAACCTGGCAAATGCTTGATTAAGTGCCTTCTCTGGAGGTGGGCGTGGTATAGACGTTCAGGGAGAGGTCTCTGGAGCCAGAACTGCTTGAATTGAGATCCTGCCTCTACCACTAACTAGCTGTAGGGTTGGGGCAACTTTCTTCAGTTTCCGCACCCCCAAAATGGGGATGCTGCTGATGGTAGCAGCGCTTATCTCACAAGGTTATCATCGGAACTGAAGTTGCTCATATGTGCACGGTGCCTCGCACACAGCAAGCACTAGATAATTGCTACCTGATATTACAGGAACACGAAAAGTTTTTTATGTTGTTTCATCTCCTACATCTCTTCCTCCCCCCTCCCCTGTCTCCTTAGGTCATTTCTCCCATCTCTGGGGGTTGGCTGTCATTTCGCCCAATACCTCGGTGTCAAGAACAACCTCGACTGAGAGAGACACCATTGATATAAATAAGTGTCTTTGTTTTGTTTCGTGTGGAGGAGGGCAGCCTCCAGGAAATGTAAACTTTGGCTCTAAGACATACCCATTTCAGAACCATTGAAGTCAAGGGCGCCTGGGATTTGTGCTTAGAACTGAGACAGTTTGATATATTCTGAGAACTTCCTCAGTTCTCAGGTCGCCTCCGCCACCAGGACTGGCTAGGCCACACCCAGAGCATCTAACTAAAACAACCCACCCCCCTGAGGTTAGTGGAGCTGGGGTTGTGGCCTTTTCTACTTGTGGGGCTTGATTTGCATTCCGGGCTCTGTATGGCTTGGGCGAGACACACGAGGAGCCCGGGTTCTGTGCTAAGTGCTCTAGGTGTTGGGAACCAGACACTACCAGGACGGAAGTAGGTCTCTCCCTGTGACCCTTGGGGGAACACCCCCAGTTGGAAAAAGAGCTCACTCGTAGGTAAGGGGGTCAGTAGACACAGTCCATGCCCCTGGACCACCAAGACAAGGCTGAGAAAGCAATGTGTGTGTCATTGAGTGGCTATTCCCAGATACAAATCTGAGGGACCTGGTCACTTTCTGTAAAAGAGTCCTGCAGCATTATAATTGTGGCTAGGGAGTTCTCTAGGAATCCCACTTCTTAAGGGCCAGTGGAGAGCGATCCACGGGTAAAAGACAACAAGTAGTAACTCTCCAGCATCATGGCTGCACTCAGGGATGCCCTCCCCTCCCCCAAGGACAATGGTGGAGGGAAATGCTCCTCCTGTGAGAACTTTTGAATATGTTCCTTCAGGACAGGGCTAATGGTTTGGCCAGAGACTTGGAAGAACACTGTTGGAAATTTGATGGCAAGGAGCTCTGCAACTGGTCTCAGAGGTGAAGACATTTGTGTCCTTTATGAACACTCATGAAAGAATGATCTCAGCACAGTGTGATCTTAGTAATATGGTCAACAAGATGACCCATTCTGTGTATGTCATTGCGCTCGTACATGAACCAGCCATGACAGCATGGATGTCGGTATCTCCTGGACCCAGCAACACGGACTTCTACTCACCAAGACCAGTCTGGCTACAGGCACTGTTGACTACCCAGCCTATGTCCCAACAGCGGAGACCAGCCCAGGGCTCCCAATGTGGCACCACTCTCTGGAGACACCAGCCAAATTCCTGGGGCAGGTCCATTCCATTGGACCACTTACATTTTGGAAGCACTTATTTTTTTTTTTTCTTTTTAACTGAAATAGGTGTTTATTCTGAATGTGGATTTGTTTTCCCGGTCCACAATGCTTCTGCCCACATCACCATCTGTGGGTTTACAGAAGATCTTATTTACTGTCGTGGCCTTTCACACAGCATTGCCTCTGACCAGGGAACTCATTTCACGGCTAATGAAGTACATCAGTGCATTGGGCTCATGGCAGTCACTGGTCCAACCATGTTCCCTGTCATTCTGGAGCATCAACCTAATAGAACAAAGGGAAGGGCCACTTGGAGATCTAGGTTTGGAGCCAGACAGCCCTGCGTGTGAATTCTGCTCCTGACAAGTACAGTTACGTACACTGGGCAAGCTACCTCTGTTTCCACGTAAGGGAGAAGGCACACTAAAAATACGGCAGCTCTGCTCTTCAGTCTGAACAAATAAGCAGAGGTATAATCACAGGTAACAAATAATCAACCTGAGAGTTAGCCTCACAGATGTTCATCACGCTGTTTATTGAGGACGGCCTGAAAAATGGCGAGGCCTCCGTCGAATAAGAGGCCATGTAGCTGTTAACGTGTTCGAGAAGTATTTAACAAAATGGAGAGAGTCACGGTATACTACTAGGTGAAGAAAGCAAGTTATTTATGAAAAAGCAAGTCATTTTAGTGTTTTTAAAAAGATATATGTCATGCATAAAACTCATGCTTGAGGGGCGCCTGGGTGGCTCAGTGGGTTAAAGCCTCTGCCTTCGGCTCAGGTCATGATCCCGGGGTCCTGGGATTGAGCCCCGCATCGGGCTCTCTGCTCAGCAGGGAGCCTGCTTCCTCCTCTCTCTCTCTGCCTACTTGTAATTTCTGTCTTTCAAATAAATGAATAAAATCTTTAAAAAAAAACAAAAAACAAAACAAAAACCTCATGCTTAAATGATAGAAGATGAAATGGACACAGTTATTCTCCCTGGGAGATGGGAAATTGGGTGATTTGCATATTTTACTTTTGTGTGCCATGTTTGCCAAATATGTTTTATTTTTATTTTATTTAAGATATTATTTGTTTATTTGACAGAAATCAGAAGTAGGCAGAGAGGCAGGCAGAGGTCAGGGGAAAGCAGGCTCCCTGCTGAGCAGAGAGACCGATGCGGGGCTCGATCTCAGGACCCTGAGATCATGACTTGAGCCTAAGGCAGAGGCTTAACCCACTGAGCCACCCAGGCGCCCCTCCAAATTTGTTTTAATGACTATATGTCACATTTGTAGTATTAGAAAAAAAAAAGCAAATGCCTCCCCCACCTCAAAATGAAGTTTTTAAGGTAGAGAGGCAGAGGGAGGGACTCTGTGGGCTCCGTGCGCCCTGTCCCAGGCTGGCTTCTGCATTTGGAGGATCCTGGCTGGTGGTATGATTTTGGCTGCATCATATCTGTGACCTGTAGGTCACAGCAGTTTCTTGGCCTAACTCCACCCTTACCCGGGTGTTGCCCAGGATGCTGGGCCTGTCCTGGCAGGGAGAGAATTCCCTAACCCTAGACTAGTAGGATGGGGAATGGCCCAGCAGCCGCCTCCACGACTAGGACTGGCTAGGCCACACCCAGAGCATCCGACAGGAATGTGGCAGCCTGGGAGGGACAGACGGAGCTCCGACACCCGAGGCCTGCGAGTGTTGGCAACGGTTCACAAAGACACTGGACTTCAGTCTGGTGGACTGAAAATATTTTTCAATGGAGCCCCAGTATTTGACTGGAGAAACAATAATATTCCTTCTCTGGATGTCAAACATCCGGATAAATAGAACCCTTTTTTTTTCCCCCGGCTCTCTTCCCTGAGTGTAACAAAGGATGCTCTGACATAAATTTTTGGAAGGGACTCACCTCGCCAGGGGAGAGCCAACGGGAGCCACAGAGAGCGCTTATTTTTAAAAAGAGAGGGAAGTATGTGGCCCCATCATAGGTTTGCTCAGAGGGCCTGGCTTCCTCAGAGGGCGAGGGCAGGGGCTAGTGGGGCCTGCCTTCTCAGCCAGGGAGGACTCAGAGTGCGTGGTAGGTGTCTAGGCCCCTTCTCTGGCCCTGGGGGGCGGGGAGAATGTATCACACCCAGAGCTGGGGTCGTGGGTGCAGCCAGAGTTAGGAGCAGTGTGGGGGTAAGGAGTAGAGAGGGAGGTCAAGGGCAGGCATTGATTGAGGAACTCCCACTGTTTTCAGTAAACTGGAACCCAGAGACTACCCAAAGACTCCCAAGCCACAGAAAGTTGATCTCCCCCAGCAGCTGGGCAAATCCAGTGGATTTGGCCAAACCTTGAAATTAAATGAAGGCATCTATCACTAGTCCTCCCCCAAATATAACTGGCACTTGAGGGATTCATTGGGAGGATTTGTGGGAAAGAAGGTAGAGGAGAAAATAATCCTACATGTTCCTCAAGTTTGAAAAGTGAATCATGAAAAGCTTTCTAATTCTGCAGGTTCCATTGAGCACCATCTTGACCCTGCTCAGCCAGTGACCCCCCAGCCTGGGCTTTCTGTCCCCTCACTCACTGCCTGTCTCCACAGTGCACATACCGCCTGCTTTCTGACACATGGCTGCTCTGCTTGGGTTTCTGGACCCCGCTCCTCACCACCAAAGGGCCAGGGTTTGTTTTGTTTTGTTTTTTTTTAACCTTCTTCCAAAATTTTCTCCAGGTCTGGCTCACGCTGAGGGCAGACTGCTGGCCTGTCGTTCTGTCTGACGGGACATGGTGGCCTTATCTGCCCAGAACCATGCTCTTTCTCAATCACACGCTCACAGGCAGAACCAGCCTTCACTTGAGGATCCTTCTATCATACCTGCTCCAGAGGCAAACTCCACTGCTTTGATGTGATGGGATAAACTTGGGTCTCTTCCCCAGAAGTCTTGGAAAGCCTAGTCCAGGCCCCCTTCCATTCGTGTGGACTGGACTGAACCCAGGCCCCAGCCACACACGGAAATCCGGCTCCTCTGCAAAGCTTCCATCAGGCTGCCCTGCTCCACGCCGTCACTTCCTCTCCCGGGTTCAAACCACCTTGCTCTCTTTGTTGGACCATTGCAATGGCCTCCTTCCCCTTTCCACTCTGGTCTCCAGCCAGTCAACTCACTGTGCAGTGGTTCTCTTGCTTAAAGCTCTTCTGGGGTCTGCCATGGCACTCGGTTCCTCGCCCAGCAGCCCTGCCAGCATCCATTGCTTAGAGCTTGTCTGCATCCATGAGCCTCTGTACCACAGCTTGCCACACTGGCCTTCTCTCATTTCTCTCTGTGCCCACCATTTTTCTGCCTCAGAGCCTACCTCACTACTGTTCCCACTGCCAGGAACTCCCTCTCTTCACCAAGAAGCTGGCTCCTTGCTATGCCTCCTCCATCAAGTCAAAGCTTTAGAAAGGCTTTTCCCCAGCATCCGAGCCAAGAAAGTCCCTCCTAGCATTCTCCTCGGTCCCCTCATGGCACTTCCCATACTTTAAAGTAGGCATCTAACTGGGCATTCACTGGTTTGCCATCTGTCTTGACGGCTGCCCTGTGAGCCCTGTTCATCCCTCTGTGGCATCACCCACTACTACTAGAAGTCCAGAAGTACTTCCCGAGTGAGTAGGTAAAGGAAAGAAAGAGAGTGGGAAGCAGTATTCAAAGGGCACCGGGAGGCAGTGGGATTGAATAACACAAAGGTGGACCCTTGGGTTGGACGGGCCCTGGCTAGCACCTGGGCTCAGTGGCATTTTACCTGTGTGACCTTGGGCAAATTACTTAGCCTCCCTGTGCCTCAGTTTCCCTATCTATAAAATAATGCTTTGGGTCATTTCCTTGCTAGGTGGCTTTGAAAATTAAAAGTAAGAAATGATGAGACTCTGACGCAACACCTGGCACCAAACAAGTTGATTCATTCATCCACAAAATGCATATTGAATGTACACAGGGAGGGGCACCTTGGTGGCTCAGTCTGTTAAGTGCCTGACTCTTGAGCTGAGCTCAGGGTCCCGGGATCGAGCCCTACATGGGGTTGCCCACTGGGCAGGGAGTCTGCTTGTCTCCCTCTCCCCCTGACCCTCCTCCTGCTCTCTCTCTCTCAAATAAATAAATACATCTTCAAAAAATTTAAAAAGAGAAAGCCTATAGATGGCGGGACCTGTGCTTGGGCCTAGGGGCTACACAGGCCCTTTATTCATGGACCATTCAGAGGCTCTATAAATTACAGCTATTCATAGTAATAGTACTACTGCTACTACTAGTAATAATAAACAGAATGGTAGGAAATTCTCTAGCCAGAGTGAATGAGCCACGCCTGATGGAAGGCGGCCCGGGAAAACCAGGAGATGAGAGAAGGGAACAGGGTGTGAAGAGGAAATACAGGAGCGAGTGTGTGTCGTTTACTATAAATTGTCTTTTGATCTTTCTTTCACGTTGGCTTAGATTTTCCATTTAACTGAATTCAAGAATTCTCTGTCTAAAGTGTTCATTCCCTGGATGGATAAGTGCACACGGGTTGCTTTCAAGAGGGAGGGGCTCCGAGGGGAATCTGGCATCGTCTCTGCCCTCAAGAGGCTTATGAGGGAACAAAATACACAAAAGGATCTTCTCACAAGGCAGACTCCAGAGAGACACACATGGGGGACAATGGGCATTCTGAGACAGGAGCCGTCAGCTTCATGGGGAGGTGGCATTGGGTTAGATGGAAGGACATGTGAGAGACAGAAGGAGGGAAAGAACATAACATAGGGAAAGAAGCTTGGGATATGGAGCCCGACGACCTGTTTCCAAACCCTGGCTTATAATTTGCACCTAGAAAAATCACAGTTTCTCTGAGCCTCAGTTTTCTCACCTGTCACGCGAGGATAATAATACCTCTGTATTGTGATTATTTTGTGCGGTGATCTTCACACCTACGCGCACGCACGCACACGCACACACACACGCACGCACACACACACACACACGCAGGCTTCCCAGGAAATGTCAGAGCTGTGGGGCCGAGAAACACTTCCTTCTGGGGAGCTCACCAGCCAGCTTGTCCCCACGACTGTCCTCCCTGTGCAGGGGGAGAGAGAGTCCATAGGCCTGGGGGGCATGTGGTTCATGGTGGCGATTTGTGACCCTGGTGAAGGCGGTGGTGCCACACCCTGCCCGGCTCACTGCTCCACACCCTTCCACTTAACCCATCCGAGATAGAAATGACAATTCCCAAAATCCCAAACCACTCCCATTTCCAGTCAGAGGAGTTTCAGGAACCCTAGGCTGGGCCCAGCATCTGAGCCAAGGTGGGCCATGAGCCCAGGCTGCCAGAGATGCCAGTGGGCTGAAGTCGGGCTTGGCAGAGACCGGCTAGCGGTTCACCGAGCCCTCTGCCTCCTCTTCCTGGGCTCCCAGCTAGACTCCATCCTTGGAGCTGGGTGAGTCCAGGCAACACGGTCCCGATCTGTGAAGACTGACAGAGGAGTGCTCTTTCCAGGCCTGACCAATTAAGGCCTGTCACACTCTTCCTGTTGGTCAGGTGACAGTGATCCCCCGACATGACTCTGGAAGCCATTTTAGAAGATGGCACGGCCGCCATCAGTGGCCATCTCTGACTTGGTGGACAAGGATGTCTCCACATTCACCACATCTAGACCTAGGCTAGAAGTGCCCTAAATGGAAGCTAACTTCTTTTCTGTTCACCCATGATGTGTTTGGGTCTGTTTCTCACAGCAGCAATACCTAACTAATCCTTCATTGTGACGGTATCTTGCCTGAGGAGGACCAAAGCAGGAAGGGCCAAAGAGCAGATCTAAGTCATCATCCTTGGAGGATGCAAGGTGTTGCAACCAACGTGCCTCGATACCAAACAAGATCTGTGGGGGTATAAATGGAGTTGAGCGTTTGGAGCTAGGCGAAGTCAGGTCAGCCGCGAAGGGAGGTGGGTCACGGGGCTGTGGAAAGCATCGCGGTTGGGCCCAGCCTGTCATCACGAGTCACGCTGATTTCAAAGTTGTGGCCATTATTCTTGTACTTGCGCCTGCTTCCTGCCTGGCTTGTTCCCCCTGCCCTTGACCCAGCCCCTGCCTTAGGCCAAAGTCCCAACTGGGACCCCATATCATTTTCTTGGGCCCTGGGCCCTGACACATACGTGATGCAGCCTGGTGGCCCCAACTGTTTTACAGATGAGGAAAAGCAGACCCAGAAAAATGAAGGGACTAATTCATAAAGCGCAAATTGATCTTTCCACCTGGTCTTGGCTAGGGAGCACAGTTTCCAGCAAAATCCTGCCTTTTGAATGTCCCGGCCAGAGCCTCCCCCAAAGGACTGCTTTTCTGCCCCCTTCCTCTCTTCTGGCAAGCTTGATTTCCAAGCCTGGCCATTGAGAACTAAAAGGAGCCGGTTTCTTCTGGTCCCAAAGCAAAACAAGCTGGTCAGTTTTCTGTCGGTCCCGAGGCAGCTCCTCACTGCCCCGGAGCCAAGCAGACACTGGCCAGTCTGTGTTCAGGGCTGAGGCTGCAGCACCCACCAGGTGGTAATGACTTCTCGGAGGGAGCTGGCCTCGGCTCAGACCGCTTCGGGTGGGGGGAAAGGAAGCTGAAGACAAAACTGTGCTTCTCGTAAAGGTCTCATTCTAAAAATAAAGACGGAGTTAGCCTAGCGAGTGTCTGCAGGGATGCTTGTCTGAGTAGAGGAGTGTATTAGTTAGTCTGGGTTCGCCAAAGGAACAGAACTCATAGGGAATGTGTGTGTGTGCATGTGTGCGTATATATGAATTAACAGGAGATAGATACAAGTGTGTGTGCATATGCGTACGCACGCACGCATGCACACAGAGTATTGTATATATGATAAGGAGTTGGCTCACCTGGTTATGGAAGCTAAGAAGTCCTGTGATGTGCAGGCAGCAACTGGAGACCCAGGAGAGCCTATGGGATAGTTTCAGTGTGAGTCCCAAAGTCCCAGAACCGGAAGAGCCAATGATGTGAGCTCCAGTCTGTGTCCAGAACTGAAGGCAGGAGGAGACCAATCACTAGCGCAATGGCAAGCGCAGAGAGCAGATTCTCCTTTACTCTGCCCTTTTGTCCTATTCACGCCTTCAGTGGACTGGACGAGGTCCGTTCATGCTGGGGAGCGTAATTTGCTTTATTTGGCCCTATTGATTCAAATGTTCATCTCGGCTGGAAATAGCCACACGGACACACCCAGAATAATGCTTAACCAAATATCTGGGCACCCCCATGTGCCTGTCAAGTTGACACATAAGATTTACATCACAGGAAGGGATAGAGCCCTGCAGAAGTTCCTGAGTAGGGGAGCCAGACTAAGAGTGCCAAGCAAGCCTTCTCCTAACAAGCTCGGTATCCTGACAAGATCAAAACTTTGAGCTTTTGATAAACGCATTAGGACAAGGAAGGTCCTGAGGACTGAAACTAGTCTCAGATCTAGTTGAACAATAAAGACAATTTATTGGTTTGTGTACCTGAAAATTTCAAGAGTGCCCTTCAGGCAAGGCTTGATCCAGTGGCTCAATGATGTCACCAGGAATCCAGTTTCTTTTTGGCCTCTCTTTTCTGTCCTCCACAGAATCACTGGGTTGTCAGAATTACCAGGAAAAAATGACAGGATGCCTAGTTAAGTTTCAGATTAACAATGAATTCTTTCCTTTAGTATGAGTATGTCTCATGCAATATTTAGGACATATTTAACCAAAAAATGATTTGTTGTTTATCTGAAACTCAGATTTCACAGGGTGTCCTGTATTTCATCTGACAACCCTATGCTAAGACTAACTGTCACTCTCACTCTCTCACCTTCTCTCTTGTTCATGTTCTCTCTCTATTTGGTATCTCCTAGATGAGCGAGGACAGATGAGGCTTCTCCAGAGCCTCAAGCAAACACCTCTTTGTATCTTCTTGGCTTGAAATGCCTATTTCTGAACCAGTTTCTGGGACTGGAGAATAAAATGAACTGATTGACTTGGTAAGGAGGCTACAGGCCTTTTAAGAAAGAAGAAGAGGGGAGAGTAGACCCTTGAGGGCACCCAATCGATGTCTGCTCTGGTGGACTTTCCAGTGTCACTCACAGAATCCAAGCTCCTCAAGATCGGATGGCACCTAAGGCTGACTTAGTCCAACTACAACATGATGCCTGAATCCCCCTTACAATATCCATCTTTATGTTCATATCTCTACTGACTGGGAGCTCCTCTCTTCCAACAAGCCCTTTCCATCTTTGGCCAGCTCTGACTGTTGGAAAGTTATGGCTAGCATCTTTTTTTCTTGTATCTCCCACCCACTGATTGCTCCGTAGTGGTATCTACAGGGCAGTTTTCTAAGTCAGCTCTGGATAAATGAGCACCTGCTCCACTCCAGGTCCTGGGCCGTGTGCTCTTTCATAGTTCATCTCATTCCATTCTCCCAGCGCCTGTGAAATAAGCCAGTCCCTTTTGATGGATACAGAGGCTGGGAAGTTAAGCCATTTGCCCTGATGACACAGCTTGCCACAGAGCTGGGTTTGAGCGCGTGTGAGTTCCAATGTCCCACCTACCTGCCCCCTTGCCGTCATGAGAAACCAGCCATCTTTCAAATATCTGATGACAGTGTCTTTGTTCCCTTGCTAGCTGGGGGCCTTGCTCTTCAGTCCTTAAGGTTGGCGTCCCGGGTGGGACATGCTGCTTAGATGCAGTCAAGGGTGAAAGAATTGGGGAGGAGAAGCAATCGGTCCAAAGAGCCTCAGATACAAACCACTCACCAGCTGATGTCATCCACTTGCCCGCCCACAGAAGCTGAGCACCTGGTGTGTGCGGATACTCTGCGAGGCATTGTAGGTTGGAGAGATCACCTGGAGCTCATGGCCCGGAAGGGGAAACAGATCGAAGACAAATAATTACGGTAGAAGGTGATATAGGTGTGTTTGAAGAGCGACATGAATAGAACGCAGTGAGTCTAGTGATGGGGAAGTCGAGGGGAAAAGGGCTCTCCAGGCAGGGGGAACAGCCCAGGCAAAGCACAACGTGGTGAGTTCCCACATTCAGACAGGGATCTGAAGGAATGCCTCGATGTGAAGATGCTTGGTGGAAAGACTGCCATGGACACATTCCAGTAGGATGGCATCGACAGGGAGGACCTATTCTTCCCAAGGCTCCCCTGGCCCGGGCCTTCCTTCTTGGATCCCCATACTATTTCTATTGCAAACCCTCTCTCCATACATTTCAATAAATCTGTGCTTCAGTCCCACATAAGAAACTGTTTTATGGCATTTGAAAACACCATAAATGGGCAAAGGACACAGGCTGGTTCACACAAAAAGGAATTTGGTTAGTAAACAGGCATGAGGAAACAGTCAGCCTGGCCAGTAGTCAAAGAAATGCAAATTAAAACAACTGAGGCGCACAGTTCTACCTATTAAGTGAACAACCATAACAAAAAGGTTTAGATGATTATACTTCATTCCAGGGAGGTCTGTGGAAAAGTAATAGCTCTGATATTGTTGGAAGCAGGACCAGCTGTGTGATCTGCAGGCCTGGTATAAACTGAAAATGTGGGGTCTCTTGTTCAAAAATTATTAATAGTTTCAAGACCACAGCAGCAGAGCATTAAATCAAATGCTGGGCTCTTCTAAGTCCTCCTTGGTGGTTGTTTAAATGGGTATAGCCCTGTTACAGGAAAGGAGGTGTTCCTTCTCCTGCCCAAAGCCAATCCCTCTACCAGTGTTTCACATCTTATCCCCTGCCACCTACTGAGGGACTGGGTTATGGATGGTCACTTCTCTATTGACACTTACCCGCCTGCTCTCAACCTGTGTTCTCCCATCAGCACTCAACATACACACAAGTCTTCCTTTCTGGAAAGAAATACAAAACCAAAAACCCTCCCTCAAGCTCTCACTCCACTCCCTCCAGCTGTCCTCCTACAACCCTGTCTCCCTGTCTCAGCAACCCTTCCGGAAGGGGGTGTATGGACATGCCACCCCTCTGTCCTTAGGTCCTAGCCATTTCTCCCTTCTGCTTGTCGCCATCATTGAAGTTCTTGCCAAGGTCCACCATGGATCTGAATCCATTTTCTGGGACTGCCCAGCAGCCCTTGACACTAGTGACCCCTCTCTCCTTCCTGTAACACTTTCCCCTTGGCTTCTGTGACACCATGTCCTCCTGGTTTTCCTCCCATATCTCTTTCAGTCTTCTTGGCCAGTTGTCTTCCTCCACCTGGCCATGAAAGTGGGAGTTCCTCACTCACTTGGTCTAGACCCCACTCACCCTCAGTCTTTCTCCTTTGATAGGCTCCTCCACACCTGTGGCTTTAGTCTCTATCCGAACGTGGCCAATTCATAAGTTCCTGGCTCTGACTCAAATTCTGGTCTGGCTTTCAGACCCATGGTCCAACTGCCCATTGACAGCTCCTCTTGCATATGTCAAAGACACCTTGAACTCCTTATGTATAACCCCCTACCCCAGTTCTGGTCCACTTCCATTGTTCCATGTTATCTGTGATCAGCACCACTTTCATCCTGTTCCTCACACCAGAAATCTAGCCATTGTTCTCTCCTTCCTCTTTCCCCACGTCTTAAATCAGATCTACAACCAAGTTTTGTCGATTTTACTTCCTCGCTATTTCCTGCTTGTGCCCACTTCTCTCCATTTCTATTCCTACTCTCTTCATCTAAGCAGCTACCATCTTCCATCTCAGCCACTGCAGCAGCTGCCTGTTGGTGCCCCCCATCTCCCTGCTCAAACTCCCTCCCATCACGGACTACAGCCAGAGTGAGTATTTTGAAGCACACATCCAGTTCAAGAGGGTCCCACCGCTTTCAGAATAAAGACCAACGCCCTCCCCATGACCCACAGGCCCTGCCTGGGTCTCGCCCCTGGCACCCCCAGCTTTTCGAGCTCCAGCTATTGTGGTCTTCTTAACTCTGCCAAAACCCATTCGTACGTGCTGTTCCCTCTGTCCAGAATGCTACTCTTTCCTCCCCTTTGGTTTAATTAGCTCCTAGTCATCCCTAAGTCCTTAGCTCAATCACTTTTTCCTTAGGAAATCCTTTCGTTAACCACCAGCCCATGTAGGGTTCCACCATGAAATACTTTTACAGACCCATGCCTGTCTCCTTAGTAATGCTTAGCGTGGCTATAATTTTATCCATCTGTGTAATGACCTGATTGAGTCTGTCTCCCCAGCTAGAAAGTAGGGCTTATGAATGCAGACTCTATATTCTTCCTCACCATTGTAATCCCAATACTTAGTCAATGTCTGGCAAGAAAAAAGTGCTCAATACATATTTGGTCAATGAATGAATGGAAATCCATTTAGCAATATATTTTGAGAGCTATGGAAATGTTCATATGTTTTGATCCAATAATCCCTCTTCTAGGAATTTATCCCAAAGAGTAATCCAAAAAAAAAAAGAAAGAAAATGTTTTATACGTGAAAATATTAACCACATTTTTTCCAGTAGGTTATTTTTTTTAAAACCTATGGATGTCCAGCAATAGGGGCTATTTTAAAGAAAGGTAGACCCACAAAGTAAACAACACGGTCATTTAAAAATCATTATGAAGGTTAAGTAGCAATATGGAAAATAGTTTATAGTATTACAATTGTTTTTCAAAAGCCAAATCCAAAACTGGAGTTTTACAACTATGGAGAAATGTTTTATGCATGCAGACAAGTACCAGATGGGAAGGAGGAAAAATAAATGAGTTGATTTGTCAAAAAAAAAAGTGGATCATGATTGAATTTTCCACTTCATTTTGATTTCTCTTAGTGTAGTCGTATTGGTTTGGCTCAAATTATACTTTAATGGATTCTGTGAGTTTCAGCTAGCAATCATAGGTTGAAGAAAACAGCCAGGTTAAGCTAAGGATCCACCAAGGCACAAACTTCTAACAAATAATGTTATTTTAGAATGACCTCATTAACCAGTTCTGAAATAGACTTCACGATAATTATACTTGTGTGTATAATGTTTTATGAATATTCATATACATGTCTCTTTGTGGACATGTTCTTGTTTGGGTAAGCCCTAGAAGTGGAACAGCTGGGCTGTACGGTAGGTGTGTGTTTAATACATCACTATGAACCAGTTTTATCTATTTTTAAAATTATTTTATATTTATATTTTGAAAGATTTATTTATTTACTTTATTTTTTAAAAGATTTTATTTATTATTTGACAGAGATCACAAGCAGGCAGAGAGGCAGGCAGAGAGAGAGGAAGGGAAACACACTCCCTGCTGAGCAGAGGGCCCGATATGGGGTTCGATCCCAGGACTCTGGGATCATGACCTGAGCTGAAGGCAGAGGCTTTAACCCACTGAGCCACCCAGGTGCCCCAAGGTTTATTTATTTACTTTAGAGAGAGAGAATGCTGGGGGGAGGCCCATATGGAGAGGGAGAGAGAGTCTCAAGCAGACTCTGCGCTGAGCATGGAACTCGACATGGGGCTTGATCCACCACGTGGTGATCGTGACCTGAGCTAAAACCAAGAGTCGGATGTTCAACAGACTGTGTCACCCAGGTGCCCCTAAAATTATTTCATTTTTAAATAACAATTTTATATAGTGAAGGCATATACCGGGATGTTTTTGTATGTATGTTTATGAGTCTATATGTACATAAATATATACACACACACATACACAACAAAATGATTACTGTAGTCAAGGTAGTTCATATGTCATCTCTTTAAAAGCTACTTTTTTTAGGGGCACCTAATGACTTAGTCGTTAGGCATCTCCCTTTGGCTCAGGTCATGATCCCAAGGTCCTGGGATTGAGTCCTATGCTGGGCTCCCTGCTCGGTGGGGGGTCTACTTCTCCCTCTCTCCCACTCCCCCTGCTTGTGTTCCCTCTCTCGCTGTGTCTCTCTCTGTCAAATAAATAAAAATCTTTGAAATAAATAGTTACCTTTTGAAAATGTTGTGAGACAGAAAATCTACTCTTAGCAATAGAATAGTCCAATATTCAATACGGAATGATTAACTACAATCACCACGCTGTATGTTAGATCTCTAGACTTAGTCATTAGGATCTACCTGCTACTTTGTGTCCCTTGACCAACATCTCCCCATTTCCCCACCTCCCTGCCTGTGATAACCACCCTTCCACCCTTCTAACTTCTGCTTCTACATGTTTGACTTTGTTTAAAGTTCACATGTAAATGAGATTGTACAGTATTTGTCTTTCTGTGCCTGGCTTCATTTAGCATCATGTCCCCCAAGTTCATCCACACTGTCACAAATAACAGGATCTCCTTTAAAAAATTTATTTATTTGTCAAAGAGAGAGAGAGCAAGAGAGCACAAGCAGGGGGAGCGGCTGTCAGAGGGAGAAGCAGGCTCCCCGCTGAACAGGGAGGCCAATGTGGACTCAAATCAGGACTCTGGGATCATGACCTGAGCCAAAAGCAGCCACTTAACTGACTGAGCCATCCAGGCATCCCAGGCATCCCAGGATCTCTCTTTTTTTTTTAAATGCTGAATAATAGTCCATTGTTTATGTGTAATATATATATATATATATACATACACATGCACACATATATATGTATGCATATATATGGGCGTATACACATATACACACGTATACACACATATAGGTCTCCTCACATAGTTACATTTGTTTGTGTGGTGAGAGGAAAAAAATATATATGACAAACACACACAGCGACTAGGATGGCTGCGGTAAAAAAAGATGGACAATAACACGTGTTGGTGAGAAAGCAGAACTCCCTTGCATTGCTGGTGGGGAGGCAGAATGACACAGCTGCCCTGGAAAACCATCCAGCAGTTCCTCGGAAGTTTAGACATAGAGATACTGTAATGACCCAACTACTCCCTTCCCAGGTATATACCTGAGAGAAATGAAGACACACATCCCCACACAGACATGTACGTGAATGTTCATAGCAGCATTATGCCCCAAAGTGTCAACAACCCAAGTGTTCATTAATGATAAAAAGATAAATGCAATGTGGTATATCCTTGCAATAGAGCATGATTTGGCAATAAAAAGGAAGTATAGAGCTCCAACATGGATGAACCTTGACAACGTTATGCTAAGTGAAAGAATTCGGTCACAAAAGACCATATATTGTATGAGTCCATTTTATATCTAGTGTCCAGAATAACCAAATCTATCAGAACAGAAGGTAGATTAGTGGTTGCTTAGGGTTGGGCATTGAGCGGTAGTGAAGGGGAATGGGGAGTGACAGCTAATAGGTATGGGATATCTGGGGGGGAGGGGGATGAGCATATTCTAGAATTAGATTGTGGTGATGTTTGCACATCTGTGACTATACTAAAAACCAATGAGTTGTACACTTTAAGCGGTGGATTATATGACAAATGAATTATACCTCAATAAGACTGTTAAAAAAATCAATTGACTTATATATGTGGGTCTATTCCTGGACTCTTTATTCTTTTTTTTTTTAAGTTTTTATTTATTTATTTGACAGACAGAAATCACAAACAGGCAGAGAAGCAGGCAGAGAGAGAGGGGAAGGGAAGCAGGCTCCGTGCTGAGCAGAGAGCCTGACATGGGGTTCGATCCCAGGACCCTGGGATCATGACCCGAGCCGAAGGCAGAGGCTTTAACCCACTGAGCCACCCAGGCGCCCCTGGACTCTTTATTCTTGACACCAATACCAAACTATGTTGGTTACTGTAGCTTTATAGATTTGGAAATTGATTGTTGTAATTTCAAAATCTTTTTTCTTCTTTTACAAAATAGTTTGGGCCATTATAGGTCTTGTTTAGAGCTGCCTTGCTATTCCTACAAAAAAGCCAGCTATGGTTTGACTGGAATAGCACTGTGTCTATCGATCAACTTTGGGAGAACTGATACTTCAATAATATTGAGTCTTCTGATCCACGAAAATAATCCCTATTTATTTAAGTCACCTTGAGTGTCTCTCAGCAATGCTATCTAGTTTTCAGTTTATAAGTCTTGCACATCTTTGTCAAATTTATCCCTAAGGATTTCTTATTTTTGATGACACACAAAGTTTTAAAAGAATTATATCAGCAGAAATACTGCCTGTTTAGGCTGAAAGGGACAGAGATAGTACAAAATGAAAAGAGACCATTTGGACTCCTCACATTCTACTGGCAGGAAGCAGGCTAACAAAACTACTCAGCTGCAGACATGTGCTTCTCTTTTCATTAAACCATATTTTTGGTTTTTTAAAATTCCTAGTCACTTATTGCTAATATATAAAAATATAATTGATTATCAAAAGCATTAACGTCAAATTCTGTGAATTTCCTAAATTCACTTATTTGTTCTAATAGGTTTTTTTTTGTAGCTGCCTTATAATTTTCTACCCAAATGATTGTGTCATCTGCAAATTAACAATTTCACTTCTTCCTGTCCAATTTGAAAGAATTTTATTTCTTTTTCTTGCCTTATTATATTGGCTAGAAACTCCACTACAGTGTTGAATAGACATAGTGGACATACACATCCCTGTCCTATTCTATATCTTAAGGGAATACATTCAATGTTTTAACATTATAAAACCATTGGTATCCAGTGTCCAAGATCCTCACTAGATCCTCACTAGATCACATAAGTGATCCTCTCTTATCTAGTATCCATGTCCTTGCTAGTCTTTGTGTATCGGGATTGGTCTGTAGGACCAACAGAATAATGAGGATGTGGCTGTGTGTGAATTCAGAGACTAGACAGTAAAAAGCCACTGTGGCTTCTATCTTGGTTGCTCTCTTTAGAATCACTTCTCTTGGGCGAAGCCAGATGCCATACCAAGCAGCCCTATGGAAAGGCCCATGTGCCAAGAAACTGCAGTCTACTGACAAGCACCAGTGAAGAATTGAGCCTTTAGCCAACAGCCATAGGAAAGATGCCAGATTAGGACTGAATCCCCCATCTTCATGACCAGGAATCTTCATGACAGCAGCCCTAGACAACAAATAGGCCACAACCTCATGGGAGACCCTGAGCCAGGACCACCTAACTAAGCACCTCCAGACTCCTGACCTTCAGAAACCACAGGAGATGGTAGGTGGCTTCTGTTTAAGCAGACCAGTTTCGGGGTAACTTGTTACAAAGCAGTAGATAACTGATAATGGTTTTGGTGTCTGGAAGTGCGCCGGGGTCATCAAACAAAAACTCAACATTGGTGAGTGTTTTTGGAATTGAGTGACAAGCTGGACGGAGATGGGAGGACCTTGAGAAGGCTACTGGTGGGGGGCTTAAGGGCAAGTGAGGAGCATGTTCTTGAAAACTGGAGGAAGGGGGATTCTTGATTTGTAGTTGGAGAAAGTTTAGCAACATTGTTCCTCCAGTTCTAGGCAAATGAGCTGGGTAATTGGGCTGAGGTGACTTCACCCAGACTCTGGAAGGTATTGCCTGGTTCCCTGCTGCTTGTAGTTAAAATGCTAGAGGAGAGACATAAACTGAAGGAAAGATTGCTTAAAAAATTTGAAAAAAAATTTTTAAAAAGGAGATAAGACTTGGTGTTTGTGAAGATTTCCAGCTCTTGAGTTATCGAACGATGCCGAGATTACAAAATGGCTTCTGAGGGTCGATCGAATGCAGCTATCTGTCAGGAAGTCACGGTCTAAAGATGAAGTCAGAGGAGGCTTTGTCTGTGACATCCTTTCCTAACATTTAGAAAGATCAAGGGTAGCGCCGGTAAGTGCAAGCCCGCTGCACGTTGCTCCTCTCAAGATTTTAAGGGTGTGACCGGCTCAAAATGAGTCACCAAGTGGGACAAGATTCTGGAGTCAGACTGTTGGATCAGGTGGCAGGTGACAGTGAGAGGGGTGTGTGGAACAGGTAAAAAAATTTCTAGGGACTACCATGAGAGCGGAGTTTGTGGCCGAGAACATGCACACTGGTCTAAATCCCAGTTCTGCCGCTTGCTGGCAAGGTGACCTTGGGTGAGATATGTGGTCCCTCGGTTTCCCTAGCAGTAAGACAGGATCGCAGTATCCACTTTACAGAGCTGTTGTGAGGGTTTAAGTGGCTTAATACCTATGAGCAGCTAGAACAACTCCTGATGTGCAGATGGGGTAAAGATGGGGTAGTCTCTGTTATCATTTGGAAAGGTCAAGTGAAAAAGCCTGTATTTCTTTTCTTTTCTTTTTTTTTTAAGATTTTATTTATTTATTTGACAGAGAGAGAGAGAGATCACAAGTAGGCAGAGAGGCAGGCAGAGAGAGAGGAGGAAGCAGGCTCCCCCCTGAGCAGAGAGTCCAATGTGGGGCTCCATCCCAGGGACCCTGGGATCATGACCTGAGCCGAAAGCAGAGGCTTAACCCACTGAGCCACCCAGGCGCCCCAAGCCTGTATTTCTTATGGTAAAGCTGGAGGTGGCCTGCACGGTTCTTCGGACACCAAAAGGAACTATAACCTTGAGATGTTGTCACGGGCTACGGAGGCTACCACAAGCTAGCTAGACATAGCAGTAACTATAGGAGGCTGCTGTGTTCTGAAAACGCTCAGAATCAGATAATCAGAGCTAGAAGGGGTTTTATGAGCTCCCCCAATGTCCTGACTTTGGTCAGGAGGAAGAAGCTCTGAGGGGAAGAAACACAGCCAAGCAGAGCAGAGCCAGACCTAGCACTAAAGGAAAACCAAAAGTGGGCCTCAGCAGCCCCCTGCTTCTCTGTACCGATCTGGGGGAGGCCTGGCCAAAAATGGCCACACCTCACTATCAGAGAAGGGCTGAGATCATTATACATGTTCATATACTTTCTTATACTTTTAGCTAGCATTTATGACACCATTGTTATGCCTTTGTCACAATTATATTAGCAGAAGCCAGGTTAAGACAATCAAAGTGACAATTTCATAGAGGTCAGCCTAATAACATTTCTTTAATTATGATAAAACGCAATGAAGTAGATACTCTTACTATCCCCATTTTACCGATAAGGAGACTGAGGCACAGAGAGATTCACTTACCCAAGTTCAGACAGCTGGTGAGGGATGGAGCCAGTTTACAAATCCCAGGGGTCTGACTTCAGAGCCCATGCTTGCGAACCCCTTCTCTAGACACCAACAGTCTCGGGGCCAGTCCTGGCACCTGACCCCCAGAGTCAGGGAACCAGCTTCCAGCAGGGAATTAGATCAACCTCACCCTCCTGGGGCCTTATCGGAAAGAGTGCCTGCAGGAACAGGCCTGTGATCTCACGCTGGCGGGGCTTCGAGAGACAATGGGACAACCTGTGAGCACCAGGCAAGACCATGGAGACAATGTTCCTCTCCAAACACCAGCCCCCGGCATAACAAACTTCCACAGCACCGAAGTCTAAATATTGAAATGGAGCTTCCGTGCATCGCCACGTGCAGTGAGATCTCAGGGGAAAGGAGGCAGCTGCTGCTATTGTCTGGATTCCCCAGAGGGAAGATCTGAGGCTGTTTCTCTAGTTCTGCAAGACTTCCGCCGCCTCTCTCTCTCTCCAGCCCCGCTTCTGAAAGAGGGTTTGTTTGATGTGAACCAGACCGGGGGACCCCCAGCATCCCACTGTGATCTTTGCTGGTCTGTAGCAAAACAAGAAAATAAGGACAACGTGGAGAGTTCTCCCTAAACCTAAAAATATTCCGTGGTCAAGAATCCCATTTATGAGACACAGCTTCCTTTTCATGGCTCCTGAGCGGGGGTGGGGGGGTCACTCCATCATCATCTCTGTGCTGACCCTCTTCCTCTTCTCATGCACGCTCTGCTCTGCCTTGCCCAAGAGCTGAAGAGTGGTTTCTCCCAGTACCAGCTCTGTTTCATGACTTTCTGGTCTGTTTCCACTGCTGACTTCTCCATCCTCTCAGTATTTCTTTGTTCACCTTCTCTCAAGGGAATCTGCTTGACCCAACATGCCTTTTACCCCCACACTGTCTCACACTTCCTTGGCCAGCCAGCCAGATGACCACCCCTGGTTCAGTCGGCTGGTGGGGCCCAAAATATGGTCGCCCTTTGAGCAGGCAGCAATAGTGGGTCATTTCCCCTTTGGAAGGGATTGACCTGGTTGCACAGAAGTCCAATTTGTTGTAGTTTTTAAAAAGATTTTATTTATTTATTTATTTGTCAGAGAGAGAGCAGGGGTAGCAGCAAGCAGAGGGAGAAGCAGGCTCCTCACTGAGCAGAGAGCCCAATGTGGTACTCGATCCCAGGACCCTGAGATCATGACCTGAGGTGAAGGCAGAGGCTTAACCCACTGAACCACCCAGGTGCCCCAAAAGTCCTGTTTGGATTTGTATTTCTCAGCTTCAAAAAGGCCCACTGGAAACACAAAGGGTTCCAGAGCAGGTCAGGCTGTGGGGAAGGTAGCCAAGGGGCAGACTCACCCCTACGAGGCAGGATTCAGCCTGACGGGGTGGTTGCTGAGGCCCAGGAAGACACCCACTGAGCTGTATTTTGGAAGAAAATCTGTAAGGCTTGGGGAATAATTGGAAATATGGAATGAGCACGAGAGAGGATGGATGGCGGCCGTGTTCACTGAGAAGGAACACAACGGGTCTGGGAGATGAAGGAGAAATGGGCAGTTCCTCCTGACGTGCGAACGTGAGACCGCCTGCTGCGTTTCCCCACAGCGAGGCGGCTGCGTGTGTGTGAAGGGTGGTAAGGAAGTCTGGGTGGGAAGCGTAGCTGGAGAATCATTGCTGGGTGAAGCCGGGGAGTGGATGACTTCACCTGGGAGAAATGGCCTGCACAAGTGACACGTGACAAATGCTTACGGGATGAGCAAAGGGACGAATGGGCGCATGAACATAGGACCTGGCCACGACTCGGGATTCGCTCGTATTTCACTCCTTTGCAAAGTGACGAAGCAGCTCACTGAGCCCCTGTATGATGAAAAGCACAGGATGGTGAATGGAAGGAATACGGATTTTGAAGGCAATGCTGAGTTCAACTGCAGAGTCTACGAGTTAGTAGCTGTGTGCCTTTGGGCTTCGCCCTTAACCTTCTGCGGCCTTTGCTTCTTCCTCTCAAAGTGGGTGTAATGAGCATCATCAAGCTACCGTGGATACTACACCAGAGAGCAAGGACAGAGTTTCAAGCACAGGGTTTGGTATATATCATAGGCACTCGAGAGCTGTTACAGACTCCTGCCTCCTCCTGAAACAGTCTCTGAAATTCTGCAGGGCATTTGGGATAAAAGTATAAGAGTGATTCTGAGGATGTCATCCCTCTAGCCCACAGCTCTCAGAAGGACCCCTTGATTGTGGAAGTCATCTCATCTAGAGCTAACGTCAAGAGTCTAACTTCAAGGCCAGGATCAAAGAGTTCTGCTCTTCACCCCCAACCCCTGCACAGGCCCTCTGTGGCGGTCATGTGTTCTCACTCCCCAGTGGGTGCCTCCCTCTTGCAGGACTCCCGTAAGCCCCAAGGGTATGCCCACTCCCAGCTCCATCGCCCAGGGAACCTTCCTGCCACTGCTTGCAGCCATGCAGCTGCCACATTCCAACCCGAGGCCCCAGTTTCCAAGCTGTAAAACCCTCCCACGTGCCAAGAGCGCCCATTCTGGCCCATGGACCAGTGCTGCATAGACAGAAAATGCCCAGGAAAGGGTGTTAGCATCATTTCACATCAATATTCAATACCCGAACACCAGTTTACTTCAAATCTTAAGATTTCTTCAAAGAAGGTTCTAGAATCCTGTTGAGAGAAATAAAGGAAGGCAAAAATAAATGGAGGTCCGTCCACTCCAGGTGAGAGAATCACAAAGAGCGAAGCCAACACTTCTCCTTGAATTCTAGATAATGAATTCTAATGCACCACCAGTCAAGGGTCCCATGGGATGCTTTATAAGAACCTAATAAATGAATAGTGATGTTCAGTTACCAGATTAAATGGTTAAAAAGACTACAGCTTCCCTTTTAAAGGGTATGATGATAGTACCTTTGCAAGTGATGAAGCCGCTCACTGAGCCCCTGTATGTAGTAAATTTACCCTACCAGATTTCATAACATATTACAAAGTGACAATTATCCAAACCATATGGTAACAATGGGGGAAATCAGCGGAAGCAATTAAACGATCCAAAATCAACTCAATAAGTAGTAAAACTACAAGTAATGCAATAGGGAGGAAAGGAATTACTATATAATAAATGGGAGAGAACCATAATGAATACAGAGAAGAGTTACACCCTCTACTACTACTTTCCATAATAAATTGTAGATGAGATTTTGTGCCTCTCTGAAAAAACATTTAAAAACCCCAAGAATCTGCAAGTCCATGTTTATCACATTGGAAAAGAATCCATTACTAAAGACTAAAAAGATTTTCAAGTTAAAGAATAGGAGACTTTTGTTGAATAAAACACGGGATAATCACAAGAGGAAAATAACAGCCTGGAAAAAATAAACCACGGATACATCGAAAATATATTAAATTTTGCTTTTTCACAAAAAGCTAAAAACAGTGCCCAGATTCCACTCGAAAAGCAGCAAAAGAGATGAACAGACAGTTTATACAGGAAGTACAGATGGTAGATCAAAATGTGAAAAAGTACATAACTTCACCAGAAATGAGAAAAATGCAAACAAACCAGCTTTAAGGTATCAGCACAAGCTTCTCAAACTAGTCAAAATAAAAGAGCAAAACACTGTGTTGGTAGAGCTGAAGGAAGCAGGGAGGAGAGTTCAGGAAGGTTCAGAGCAGGAGCCTGGGAGCCAGATGGCCGGGTTAAATGCCAGCTCTACCATGTGCCCTCCTGAGGCCTACAGCAAGTGACTTCAACTCTGTGCCTTGGCTTCCTTGTCTATCAAATGAGATTTAGATGGATGGATGGATGGATGGATGGATGGATGGATGGATGGATGGATGTGCTTGGAACAGTGCCTAGTACATAGCAAGTGCTATAGAATTGTTAGCTATTATTCTTGCGGGTGGAGAAGGGACTTCCCTATCATTTCCTCTCAGTTGTAGTGGGAAGGCCATGGACTTTGGAATCAAAAGATCATTCATTCAACAGATATTTACCCAACCCCAGATCCGGGTGCAAATCCTAGTTCTGATCATTATTAGTGAGGTCATCTTGTGAAAATTACTTAGCAATACTGAATCTCACTCAGCTTTCTCCATCTGTAAAATGGAATGAAACAATCTGGAATGGCTTAGTCTGGTTTGAGGGATGATGAGATGCCACACAAAGTAGCTGGGATGGGGTCTGGCATGCGGAAGTCCTAAATACATCTTCGATTCCTCACTTCTACTCCTAGAACTTCCACCCAACTCAAGTACCCACCCTGTGTCTGAGGTCCTGGCTCCTGCCAGCTCCACCAGATTCAGATTTTTTTTTTTAAAGATTTTATTTATTTATTTGACAGAGATCACAAGTAGGCAGAGAGGCAGGCAGAGGGTGAGAGGGGAAAGCAGGCTCCCTGCTGAGCAGAGAGCCCAATGTGGGGCTCGATCCCAGGACCCTGGGATCATGACCTGAGCTGAAGGCAGAGGCTTTAACCCACTGAGCCACCCAGGCGCCCCCAGATTCAGATTCTTAGATGGCCCCGGGTTTACAATGCCGCCTGCCTCTAAGATGAGTAAATCAAAATACCGTCACCAATCTGTAAAATAAAAGTTGGTGTTTTGGGGGCACCAGGGTGGCTCAGTTAAGTATCTGTCTTTGGCTCAGGTTATGATCTCAGGGTCCTGGGATCCAGCCTGGGAGTCTGGGCATTGGCCTCCCTGCTCAGTGGGGAGTCTGCTTCTCCCTCTGCCTCTGCCCCTCCCCCCACTCATGTGCACACACGCACACTCATGCTCTCAAATAAATAAATAAAATCTCTTTTAAAAGTTGGTGTTTTGATAGGCCACAAAACTTACTCGTAGGTTGCATATACAGCTGCTTATTTCTGTATTTTCTCTCTCACTCTTGCTTTCTCGTTTTGGTCCCGCTGTTGCTACTGGCCTTTTTCGGGTGGCTTAGCCAGCCGAGCGGGTAATCCCAGCCTGCTGCCAAATCATCCCTGTTCCATGGGGAGGACCATAAGGACTTTAGATTCCTCCCTCCCCGTGGGTATTTGCGTTTTAGGTTGTGGGGAACAAGAGCTCCTGGGGACTGAAAGCCTGGCACAGAAGGGCATCAGTAAATATTTGTGGAATGAAAGGATGACTGGATACATGCATGGTCTCTGAATGGTGGGATTTCAGCTGGGATGGGAGGCAGAAGGGATAGTGTTCTTAAAGGGAGAGACGGTGACCAGAACACCTCAGATCGCACAAAGGGGGTAAACTGCTGATATTCACAATACCTAACAGGTAGAGAAGCACAAGTAATGCCACAGGCCTGGTCATATAGGGCTTTGCTTGTGGGTAACAGGAGTTTCGGGGTCCCAAAGTGAGGAGATCAGGAGAGAGGGGGCTCTGGGGTTTTCCAGTAGCTGCTATTTAGCGCAGGTGTGAGAGTAGTTCAGTGATCCAACACCCAGAAGACTCTGCGGGGGTTAGGAGGTTGTATGCCATTCAAGAGACACCTGCCACTTCCCCTCCATGGGCCCCAATTTCCTATCTGTGAAACAAAGACTTATTAACCTTGCAGATCCACTCCAGCTCTGACTGCTTGTGATTTTACTAGAAGAGTAACCATCGGTAAAGGGCAGTGCTCTAGCAGAAAAAACATATGCTTTGAGGCCGGAAGACCCAGTTCACATCCCAGCTGTTACTTCCTGTGTGACTCGAGTCCTAATCAGTTAACTTTTCTGAACCTCTGCTTTTTCATTCATTCAACAAATACACACCGAGTACATTTTGTGTGCCCGGTCCTGGACATGTACTGGAGAACAAGATTGGATCCCTGCCAGCATGGAACTTATTTAGGAGGATCCTTGGAAGCAAGGTGACAAAGACAAACCCAAGCCAGCTTGGGCAAAACCAGAATGTATTATTCTTAAGGCCGTAGGCAAGTGTGGCACCCCCGCCCCCACCCCCCATGGAAAGCAGCCAGCCCAGAACTCCACCACCCACTCTCCTGCCCCCGGCATACCTGCTGCATTAGTCATTCGTTCTCTCTCCCTATGTCCCCCCCCCCCCCCTCTACTTCCAGACCTTACTTCTGTGGTCCTCCGTTGATAGGACATCCCAATTCTGAATTCTCAAGAAAGAGAACCTCATGGGCTCAGCTTGAGTCATCTGCCCATACCCCTGATTCGATCACTTGGGACCGTGGGGCAGAGCCACTCAGTACAGACACGGCCTCAGGGACTTCTTAGGTGGCCAGGGGAGGGATCCAGATCCCAAAGAGAGTGGGGCTGGTGGATCCTCGGGTCCACGCCACAGCATTGCGGAGCCACCGCGAAGATGAAACAAAATTTCACGGACAGGCGTGGGCAGGGGGCTGGCGGATGTGGATGGAGCTCTGGGCAGCACCGGCCACCGTCCTAGCTGATTCTGGGCTTGGAGGGAACATTATTGCTAATGGCAATGTCTTTCATGTCTCCAGATGCTTTATGTCCATTTTTTCCAGTCACTTCCTCCCTTTGCCTTGATCGCGCGCCGCACCTCTGGGAGTTAGTGCGGCACACGTGGCGCAAGCCTGGCCTGCGCGCAGTGGCCGGCCGCTGCGCCCCTGCGCGAACGTTCTCCCATCCAGCCATCAGCACTCCACGGCTGGCAGGGCGGCGGCTGAGCAACGGACTTTAGCTCCTTTTGACTCGGTTCTTTGTTGGAGGACTCGTCTTTCCCCCTTTGCTTAGTATCCAGAGGTGCTCAGCTCCCCTTAAGAATTCAGGGACCGGGTTCAAGTGTTCCCACCTGAATCTAATGCACTGAGTATCTCTGAGCCCCTGACGTCCCTTCCCTGGGGCTCAGTTTCCCCATCGGCAAACGGATCTGTATAGGACCGTGAGGAAAGGCCTGGCTGAGGTCAGAGATGGGAAAGGGCTTTGGCCAGGCCGCAGCCCTGCCCCCCGCGGGCCACAGGGGAATCTCGGCCCCTGCGGCCTGGAGGGGAAGAGAGCAGAGGCCTTCCGCCCAGCTGCTCCTTGCCCTCCGGAGCCCCTCTGCCACTGGCCTGCGACCAATGACTTCACCGGCTGTGTGGTTGAAACCCGAGCCTCTCCTCTCGCTAGGGGCTGAGCAGGAAGTTTTTTTCCTGCGGTGGGAGCTTTTGTTCTGCAAGCCTGATCACTGGGCAGAGGAATTTCCAGCCGGCTGACGTCAGCCCAGACTGGGGCCAAGCCCAGCGGACTTGCAGGGGGGATGAGGGAGGAGGGCTGCCCAGAGGTCAGAGGTGCGTGGTTTCAGGCACCAAGCGGGGGGATCTTCTCTCTTCCTGCCTTAACCAGCTGCGCCCTGGAGGCAGCTCCCCTCCATCCACTCAGGAGGAGAGCCCTGGGGAAGCTCATTCACCTTGGAAGTACAGAGAAAGGTGGGTGGAAAGTGGATTCTAATTCTGATCGCCTGCTTCCTGTTAGCTGAGTGCCCTGGGCTAGGCACTTCACCTCAGTGGGACTCAATGTCCTCACCTCTAAAATGGGAACAGTAGTGCCTCAGATCTCCTGGTAGGGGATATTCAGTGTACAGCATTAACAGCTGCCTGATACATAGCACAGTGTATAGCAAATGTATAGCAAATGCCCTCTGAAGATGAGCCATAATTTTTGTTGTTATCTCTCCAGTGAAGAGGAAATGAGATACCATGTGTGAGGCATCTAGCAAAGAGTTGAGCTCAAAAACAGAAGCTCCTCTTGCTCAGTAAGAGATGATACTTTTCTGCTAAAGGAGTCTGGCCATGCTTTCCTCCAGAGGATCATCACAAGCCTGATTGTATTCATTTCCTAGTGGCTTAAACAACAGAAGTGCATTATCCCGCAGTTCTAGGGGTGGGAAGTCTGAGGTCAAGGTGGTCTAAGGGCTGGAGGGCGTGATCTCTGCCAGGCCTCTCTGCTTGGCTTATAGACGGCCGCCTCCTCCCTATACATCTTCACCTGGTCTTCCCCCTTGTGTATGTCTGTGTCCAAATCTCTTCCTATAGGGATACCAGTCATACTGGATTAGCTCCCCCGTCCTGCCCATGACCTCATTTTTAGCTTGGTTACTTCTGCCAAGACCCCATCACCAAATAAGGTCACATTCTGAGATACTGAAGGTCAGTACTTCAACATGTTAGTTTGGTGGTTGGGGGGTGGTGTACATATTCAGTCCATAGTAATGACCTAGGGGGAAGAGGCTATGCTTCACTGAAAGGTGGCTTTCACAGTTGTTAATACCAGAATAGAGAAGATAGTTTGGAGCTGAAAGGCCTCCTTAAAGTCTGTTACACCCTCCCTGGAATGTGGCTGTTAATTTTCACAATAGTGTCAAGTCTTAAAAGCATTGGAACCTAGTTGTGGGGCCCAGATAATTAAATGACTTATTTTCTACCTTACACTTCCTGCTACCCATCTCTCATTTCATCTGCCAAAATCAAGTGTGAAATCCAATATCCCCCAATAAAGCTATGCCATCCTTGATTCCCTCAGCAACAGAGTTGGGTAGGAGGAGCACTGGATAGGGAGATTCTATTTTTTGCACTTGCTGTGTGGCCTTGGGCATGTGACCTCCCCTCTCTGAGCCTCAGTCTCCTGCACTGTAAGATGCGTGTGTGTGTGTGTGTGTGCAGATGTGGGGATGTAGATGCCGAGGGGTCAGACCCCTGCTCTGGCTGGAATGCCATGGGACAAGACAGGCACATCTTCCTTGGGGGGCAAGGTAGGTAAGCAATTTGGAACGTCACTTTTAAAGTCCAGAACACACAAGCCCCTCACAGAGTAGCAGGCAAAATTGCATGGATCTTGAAGCGAAAACACGAGTCCTCAGAGAAACCCTGGGCTTGCGGTGGCTGCTCCATGCTCCCCTTGGACCCCTGATCCCTGGGTATGTGCTCTTTCCCGGGTGCCAAGAGGGGTTCTTCACAGGGAAGGTTTGAGATGCCTTGGGCTAGGGGCGGGCAGAAAGGTTTCAGAGCCCATAGAGCCTTGAATCGGAACTCCCTCCAGCACACGGGGAGCCCCAGGGCAGCTTTCATTGGTGGCCATGGTCCTCCCCCAGCAATGGATGGGCTGAGAAGTACGCACAGCCCGGCTGTGCAGACGGCATGGGAGCGAGGAAGTGCAGGCAGCGACGGGAGGAAGCTGGCCACTCTGTGGGGAAACGTCTGATCTCGGGGCTTCCCCCATCTTCCAGTTCCTCTGTAGGTCAGCCAACACGCCAGCAACTTGAAATCAGGAGTGTGCCATTCCCTCAAACTCCAGCCCTGTCTCCTCGCTTCCACGGAGAAGCTCCTCAAAGGCGGGGGGTGGGGGGGTCTGTACTCACCTCCCACTCCCCTCTCTGCCCAGTGTATTCGAACATCTGCTACTGACTTATTCTGGGGGGCGGCGGGCTGAGCTACTGACTTATTCTGGGGGGCGGCGGGCTGAGCGTCCCCTGGTTCCCAACAGTGGTGGTCCTCCTCTGTCCTCGAGGCAGGCTTCTCCTTCCTCCCCAGCTGCTCCTTCTCAGCCACTCTGCAGCTTGCCCCTCCTCGGGCTGCTCCCCGCTCTGCACACCTTCCCTGGCTTCCCCAGCTCCAGCCCTGTCTTTACCTTGAGGGCAAAACCGCCAGTCTCCCTCTCCAGTTCAGAGTTCAGCCCCAGCTTCCGGCCTAGCCAGCTAGCTTGTCCCTGGACAGCCTGTGGCCTTTCAGATCAGCAGGGCTCAGATGAGGTCATCGCCTTTTCCTGGACCCTGTCCTTCTACCTGTGTTGCAAAACACTGGATCCCGGTTTGGACTCAGAGCTCCATGGACTCTGAACCGGAACCTTTTTGCCAACACCTGGGGGTACCTTCCTCACTCCCTTCCTCCTTCTCTCCCTCCCTCCCTTCCTCTTCTCATTTCATCTGTAGATAATTGCTTATAGCTTCTGGCTCCCCCCACCCGCAACCAGTCTGTAATCTCCCTGAGCTCAGAGTTTGCAAATCATGCCTCCTAGCATGACTCTTGGCACCCCTCCCCCCAGTACAGTAGGACCTCAATAAATATGTGTGCCTTGATCCCTGAAGGTCAGCTTCCGGGCTTTCCTTCAATATTCCAAGAAGAACCACCAACAGGAGGTGGGAGGAGGTGACCCAGAGACCTGGGATTTTTGTCTTTGTTCTATTACTGACATCTGTGTGCCTCTGGGAAAGCTACCCCCTGCCACTCAGTCTCTGGTTTCAAACAGTAAAATGGAGTTTGAGGGAGTAGATTCCCTCTCAGGGAGGGGAGGCCTACAGGAGCCACACGCTCCTCACAGCGCAGCATGTGGGGGAAGAAAATGCTGGAAATAGGGATGAATGGTCCTGCTCTGACTTGGGCCAAAGCCACGGCCAGACTCACCGGCCTCACAAGGCAGGAAAGGGCAAGGTCCCCATGCTAGATTTCACAGAGAAACACTAGGAAAGAGCCCAGGACTCAAGAACAGAATGCAGCCGAGAAATCTAGCCCCTCGTCCACGCTCTTTGGTGCTGTATATGTCGGTTGCGTGTCCGAGTGAACGTCCCGGGAAGCCAGCCAGCCAGATTGCCCCTCGCCACAACCCCCTACCACATTACGGAGCAAGACTCGGCTTTATCAGATGGCCTGTGGGCTGCCTTGGGGCGAGTTTGTTTCCGTGGGTCCCACTGATGGTAGATGACCTACCCGATAAATGGGATTTTTTTAAACTAGAAGCCAAGGACACTTGCGAGGCTCCCCTTGGGAGGTGTGATGTGAGCCGCTCCCCCGAGACTCCCTCCCAGATGCGTCTCCTGTAACACAGCCGGCACGGTCCAGTTCGGCAGGGGCCCCACAGTGAGTGCAAGACACTGTGACTTGACACACCCAAGGTAGGTTAGGGGGTGCCACTGACATCTGGTGAGCAGAGGTCAGGAATGCTGCTGAGCATTCTAGAGTGCACAGGACAGCACCCCAACAAAGAGTTGTCTGAATTACCTGTCCTCACAAGTCAAAAGGGCCAAGGTTGAAAAACCTTACCCTAAAGTCAGAGTACTTGGCTTCAGAGCCCAACTCCACCTGGAGCAACTCACCGATTTTTCATCTGCCTCAGTTTTCTTTGCTTTAAAATGGGTTTGTTTTTTTTTTTAAAGAACAAGTGATCCAGTTTATGTACAGCACTTGGAACCATGCTTGTTACACAATAAAGAGCTCAAGAAATTATTATTACTGATATGGGGCCTTAACTGCGCTGCTTTTCAAAGAAGCACAGGTACCGACCCATTCAGGTATGTAGTAACAACATTTACATCTGGTCTTCACAAGCAGCATCAGAATCAGGAGGCTCCGTGTCATCACAGGGGCTGGGCCTCTGATAGATGCTCGGTGCCCTCCCTGGGTTCTGCTTGCCGATTCTGAGTTAGCTGAGCTGTGCTTCAGAGACCCACTGAGGCAAGGAGCTTGCGTCTTCCACCTGGATGGATTTGGTGGCTTACTTTCCTGGGCTTGCTTCCTCGTCAGCCTCTCCAGACTCAGATCCCGAAGCTGGTGGCCCTCTTCCTGGCCGAGTCCCAGGCTGGTCCAATTCAGCTTTTGCTGGAGGACCAAGTCTGGGCTTCCTGCCCACTCTCTGGCTGGCACTCTGGCCTCAGCTCACCCCAGTATTGATGTTGGCTGCCTGAAGGGCCTCAGTTGGCTTTCTGTTCAGCAAGGGCACAGTAAACATTGGGAGAGGAACATTTCTATTTTTCTAGCTTTCAGGTATACGTGACCTATACCTGGATTCTTCAAAACACCCAACAAAGCTAGCAGTGGTGGGAGTTTGTAAGAATAAAAAGAGCTGGGAAGCCTTTTAACATTTAGGAATTATAAGTATATCCAGCTTACCTTTCCTATCGAGAAAAAAAACCCAGTGCAGTGAAGTATATCAGTTACTAAAAAATAATCACCTATAATATAATACAATCATTTGTATCAAAGGAAAACAACACTTTCCTGGGAGAATTAGCTAGCCTTTCCTGGTAAGGAAAAAAGATTCTGTCTTCAAAAGGAAGAGATTAAAAAGCGCTATCATTTAGGGAACAATCAGCTTTAAAAAGGATCCCAGAGGGACTCACTCCTGGGATTTGCGGTTGGTTGGTCGGAGGGGTCAACGGCATTCTCCCAGCCCGCTGCGGCTCCAAAGTGCTTGGCGGTCAAGTCCAAGGAGCGAGACACAGTCCTGCTCCAAACCTGTTTCTCCATTCGGTCGACAGACAGGCAGGAGGGGGACCGAGCTTGCCATTCCTGCTGGCCATAACAGACTGGCCTATTTCTTGCACACTGACTGTTCTCTCTTTAGGAAATTGGGCCTTTGAAGAAGCTTCTCTCACCCCATTTGATTCAGATGACAGGCTAAGTGCCCATTTTCTCACTAGCAAGCCATTAGCACGATGTTCAAGATGCAGTCATCCCCTCCATGATAAACTGGTGCTCCGTGTTACCTAGCCAGAGTTTCAGAAGAGCTGAGAGAGAGGAGAGGATGTAGCTTTTTCTGTGAGATCACAGCTTCAAGGAGTCCAAGGCCTTGGCCTCTCAGGGGAGTCAGGATAAAACTGGGCCCCTCTCCTAGGATAATAGTCCTAAAGACCTCTTGATTCTTTTCTGGCTTCATTCATTCAGGGAATATTTACTGAGCATCTACTATGTGCCCCCAGGCATTATTCTGGGCCAAGGGGTTATAGCAGAGAATGAAACAGAAAAAGTCCTGCCCTCCTAGAGCTAATATTTCCATGGTGAGAAGAAGAAATGTGGTTGGGGAAGAGCTGATACCATTTTAGGGAGTTCTTGGGAGGCCTTCCTGAAATGCTAATTGTTCGAGCAAAAACTTGAGAGGTGAGGAGGTGCTGTAGAGACACCTGGGGAAACAGTGCTCAGGCAAAGCATACCACCGTGCAAAGGCCCTGAGGTGGGGAGGAGCCTGGGGTGTTTGGAAAACCAGTGTAGAACAGGGCAGGGGTGGAAGACCAGGTCAGAGCCAGGGGACAGATCATACTGGTCCTCCTGAGTCAGGGCAAGCCCTCTGGACTTTTCTCCAACTCAGATGAGAAGCCCCCAGAGCCCGACTCCTCTTCCTTCCCATCCAGGCTCTTTCCACTCTCCTGTGTAGTTTCCAAACATGCCAAGCTCTGCCTCTGCCTGAGAGAGCCGGAGAAGGGGCCCACGGGTTGGCTCGTCCTGCCTTGGATTGCTGGGTCCCCACCTCCTGTGCAGCACCCTTTGAGAGCCTGGATAGGAAGTGTTCTGGAGATGATCAGGTATTTCACATACGGCAAGGGGCAGAGTAGCCTATTAAGCTCCTAAGGATTCCTCTTGAACTCCGGTCCCCGGGGCTGACAGCCCCCCATTTGAACACTGGGTTGAGTGTTGTTGGTAGCTGGTATTCATTGAGGAAGGGGCCAGCGCCAGCTTCTGTTTCCGCCTCCCCTCCAACCTGTGCGTCTGCTGTGTCGCCTACAAGTGCAACCTTGCCCCGGTTCACAGCCCAGTTAACCCATAAATGGAACGGCCGAGACAGCTGGACATCAGCTCGCCTTTTCTGCTGGGCGGCCCAGCACTGTACCTGGCACACGGTCCCCTTGAGTGCTGGGCCTTGCCTCCTATGTGGCCCGCAGCTGCTGCCCCTGCCGCCTAGTGAGCCTTCTCCTCCTTCCAGAAACATCAGCCTCCCCAAATCCAGGAAACAGGCCCGTGTAAGGAGTGTGAAGGGCCCAGCCCTAGTATGGAGTGCTGAAGACCAATTCTGCTAGTTTCCCAGCAGGCCGGGGGGTAGGATAGGGGGCGGCAGCAGCTGGTCCAGTAGAGGGAAACCCCCATCCACCCCAAAGAGGTCCGTCCACCTTCCTTTGCAGGTCAGCTTGTGATAGTGTCACCAGAAGTATTTTCTGCCCCGTGTGGATTTCATAGAGGGTGGACAGACTGGCAGGTACAGAGGAGCCCTGGTTTTAAAGAACTTCCATACCCTCAGCCCATCCCTTCAAAGAAAAAGACAGGGAGAAGCAAAATTAGAAGGAAAGAAAGAAAGACTGTAAAAGCTCAACAAAACCACCCACAAATAGCCAAGGGGAGAAAAAAAAAAAAAAAAAGGCTGTACCATATCATGGCAATTGTGGACAGTTTGGCAGCTGAGCCAAGAATGAGTCATTCCCAGGCTCTAGTTGCATAATCCTCCCCAGCCCAGGCAGGAGAACGAAACTAGGAAACTAACGCAGTGACATTTAGTAGCAAAAAGGAAGCCCACACAACATTTGTGCAAGGGCCGTCCAAAAATAGCGGGCTCCTCCGTGCTAGGGGTTGGAAACTATGCATTTCCCTTGAAATGCCTCAGTCGTGGCACATTTTTCTTGGGCCACCCACGCCCTCATTCGGTTCGTTTCGATTCAGCAACTCTTTATCTCAGGCCTACTGGATGCCAAGGTCCGTGCAGAGGACGTGGGAGCAGGCAATCCAAGGTTGCAGGAGACGCTGGAAGGAAATGTTGGAATGAAGAATGAAGGACCTGTGGAGCCAGAGGGTGATGGCCTCAAGCCCCAGCACGGGCCCTTACCAGCTGGGCGCTTGGGCTCCCTTGTCTCTGAAGTAGGGCTAGCTCTGCCCACCTCATTAAACTGTGTGCAGGTTGGATGGGGTGAGATATGGGAGCGCCCAGCATGCTGATCGGCACACAGTAGGGCTCCACCATGTGGCGGCTGCTGGTGACACCTGGAAGAAGTCTCAGCATGTGTACGCCGCAGGACCCTGGAGAGGCATAAAGCCCTAAAGGGATTGGGTGATGTAGTTGGGAGGCCCAGGAGGGAGGAAGAGGCCTGTGAAATGGGGCTTGACTCCTTTCAACTGAAGGCAACTACCGGACTCAACTGTGGAAGGTATTTCTTCAATGCTCATGGGGTGTCGGGTGTGGTCCCAGGCCGTGAGGACACAAGCACAAAGGAAATAGACCCATCCTCAAGGGGTATTGCTCGTAACAATAAAAATAGAAGTAATAATACAGAGAAGCGGTCTGCCGTAATGGTTGGTGGGCGCTGGTTCCGGACACTCCCTTCCGTGTATGTGTCCCAGCTCTTCGGCTGCACCGTGTGTGGCTCGAGCAGCTTAGGTAGCCGTGTCTTAGTGTTCTTTTCTATAAAATGGGGGTGCGAATAGCCACTTCCTTATAGGGTGGTTGTTAAAATTAACCGAAGCAATGCGTGCGGAGCACTTAGCAGAGTGCCAAGCACATTCGGAGAGGTCAGTGACGGTGACAGTGTCTTCTTACCACCACCCCCTTCATCGCCATCTTTATCACCATCACCGCCAGCACACAGCCCAGAAGAGAGGGTGGTGCAGAGTCCTCCAGGAGCAGAGGAGAGCTTTGTGGGGTCGGGGAGTGCCAGAGAATGGAAGTGGGTTTTGAAGGATGTGTAGGAGTTTGCCAGGAGGATTCAGGAAGGAAGAAGTATTATAGGCAGAGGGATGATAGGAGAAAAAAGCATGAATGTGTAGGAGATAAATGTTCAGAAAATAGGAAATGACTCGGGCAGAAAGCCAGGTCGAAAGGAAGAGCCGAACACGGAGGGAGAGGGCAAGCAGGAAGAGGGCGCAAATCCTTTCTTGGCATTTTCCAAGGGCATTCTTGGAGCACATCAGGCAGTGGGGAAGCTCTGGGCCTGGTTGGGACAGGGGGTCTGGCTCTCTCTTAGAGCCCCTTGCTTGCCCTTGGCTTCTTTCCAGGAGATGTCAGACACAGGTTTACTGAGAACAGCCGTGGTTACCGTCCCATTTTTACTGAGAATGCTCTCTCCTGTGTTGCTCTGAGCTCTTTGCAGAAGGAAACCTCAAGATAAATTCATCTCATAATTCAACCAGGGAAAAGTATTGATAACAATGATTTCTAACTTTTACTGGGAGTTTATGATGTGTCAGGCTCTGTTCTAAGTACTTTACGGGTATTCGCTCATTTTATGCTCATAATGACCGTATGAAGTAGGCGCCATCATTTGTCCTGTTTCATAAATAGAGGAACTGAAGCACAAAGAGCTTAACTAATTGGGCAAAGCGACGTAACTAATACACGGAAGAGTCAGGGTCCGGAGCGTCGACTTCTTTAAACCTTTGTAACATGTGAAGCTCTTTTCGTTTTCGTGCTTTCCTTTTTGCCTTGGCTACCTGGAACCTCAGAAGTTTTCTGATAAGGTATAGTGTCTTCCTTCATCCCATATTTTCTGGCATAAATCATTTTTTTTTTCCTTTCAGGCCTTCTAGTGTCAAGTTCCAGGCAACCAATCCGGGTTTTATTCTCACTATACCCCTCTTTGTAATTTGCATTCCGGCTCCTCTGGACTCCTCACATTCCAGACTCACTTTGCATTGTCATCCCCCCATGCATTTACTTATGCCAGTCCAGTCCTCCTGCCTTTCTTGCTCTCTTTCTGTCTGTCTTTTTCATTTAATGACATGTAAACTGTATAACGTAATGAATAGAAAAAGTTCTGACACTACATGTATAGAAATATAATAAGCTCCCATCTTTAGGAAATAACAATTGAGAAATATACAGAAAAACAATCCTGGAGAGTTATGCATCAAAATAACATTATTTATAGGGATGACTGTTGGTTAAGCCTCTGACTTCAGCTCAGGTCATGATCTGAGGGTCCTGGAATCGAGCCCTGCATCGGGCTCCCTGCTCAGCGGGGAGTCTGCTTCTCCCTTTCCCTCTGCCCCTCCCCCGCTCATGTTTTCTCTCTCTCTGTCTCTCTAAAACAAATAAATAACATCTTTAAGAAACTAAATAAAATAAAATAACAGTAGCTGAATGTGAAATAACAGATTATTTGACTTACTCTGTTCTTGATGATCCCTATTTCCTGCATGTTCACAGAGACTACAAATCACTATAGTCAATTGTTTTTAAAAAATTATGTTAGGGATGCCTGGGTGGCTCAGTGGGCTAAGCAACCACCTTCAGCTCAGGTCATGATTCCAGAGTTCTGGGATAGAGTCCCACGTCGGGCTCCCAGCTCCTTGGGGAGTCTGTTTCTCTCTCTGACCTTCTCCCCTCTCATGCTCTCTCTCTCTCAAATAAATAAATAAATCTTTTAAAAGATAAATAAAATCGCATTTAAAAATTAAAGTTAAATTTTTATTTTTAATTCATCCCTCAACTAATTGCCACAACAGCCATTTTGAAGCGTACAGTTCTGTGGCCTTGTGTACATTCACACCGTTGTGCAACCTTCTGGGCTGACTCTCTAACCTCACTCTCAGCTTAGCCGCACACACTGTCTTTTCAGGACCAGAACAATTTTCACTTTCCATTGAGAGCTTTCCCATCCCCCACCCCTCCCACCCCCAACAGAAATGACAGCTCCTTCCTCTCCACTTCCTCATGGCGGGGCCCCCGTCTGTTAGTTGCACTGTTCTGCGGTCTTGGTCAAGTGAGCAGGCTCCAGAAACTTTGGGTGCTGCCCTTAACACCTGATAGCTGTGAAATCTGGGGCAAGTCTCTCTACCTCTCTGTGCCTTGGTGTCCTTACCTTTAAAAATAGACACAGGGCGCCTGGGTGGCTCAGTGGGTTAAGCCTCTGCCTTTGGCTCAGGTCACGATCTCAGGGTCCTGGGATCGAGCCCCGCATCAGGCTCTTTGCTCAGCGGGGAGCCTGTTCCCCCCTCCCCGCCTGTCTCTCTGCCTGCTTGTGATCTCCGTCTGTGTCAAATAAAGTCTTTAAAAAAATAAAAATAGACACAATTAGTCACAGAGGAGAGACTAATTTGACAGATGAGGACATCAAAGAGTATAAAGTTTGAGAAGTTTGCCCAAGATCCCAAAGCTGGTGAGCACTGGAGCACAGTTAAGGCAAGAGGTCTGAATGTCCGCCTCCCCAAATAATAGCAATACTGCCGCTGGTTGCTCTCTTAGCATAAGGCGGCCTCTCAGCTAGGCACTTGATGTGATAACCCATCTAATCCTGACAACTAGCCCCATCAGGAAGGTTACTATTATCCCATTCTACAGATGCAGAAACGGAGGCCCAGGAAGTCAAGCTGACCTAGGACTTGTTGACTATAAAGAATGCCTTCTTTGTTACCATACTATCAAATATATATGTATATATATGATTGATTTGTGAAGTACGTAATTCAGGACTAAGACGATGAGTGCAAATTGTACCTAGTACAGAAAAGGGCAAGGCTTTAAGAGTTCAAAGAATGGGGATGGGTGAGGACTCAGAGTAGGGAGAAGCTTCTATAGAAGAGGTTAGGCTGTGTGGAGCCCTGAGGACTGGTAGTGGAGAGGTGCCCAGCCTTGGGCCAGTGGTGAGGACGGTGGCCCTGTTGGCGGTCATCTCCCAGTTAAGACTAGTGAGGCCAAAATGCGGTCTGGGCTTGGGTCTACTGCCGGGAAGAGGAGGCTGAAGGCCAAGGCCCAGTGAGAGATGGCCAGTGTTTCTACTCAGAAGATGCCAGGTTAGAGGCAGGAGGACCCTAAGGTCTGGATCCAGAGGCACAGCAAACAGACACATGACAAGACCACTGGGCATGAGGGCAGGTGAAGGATGGGACGATCCCTAGGGTTCTCTCATGGGGCCTCTGAGCCAGAGCCACAAGTCTCCTCTCCTGAAAGCCACAGCCCACCCCCCCGCCCCGGTGGGTGCCCCTCTGCCAGTCTTTATGATTCAGTTCTCCAATGGGGCCGGGGTTGGGGGGGAGGGCAGGGGCTGTCAAGGAGTCTTCTAGAAGCCAAAGGCTAAGAGGTGAGCAAGGCGGTAATGTAGAGAGACTGACAGAAGGAGACAGAGGGGACAAAAGAGGCAGAAAGTCTAGAACACAGACATGTAAAGGCATTTCAAGGGAAGACTTGGAAACCCGGACCCCTTGCAAACAAAGCTTGGTCTTCCCACTTGCTACGGCCTGCCTCTTTCTTTTCTGTTGAGCACACACTCTGTTCCACATTATGTCCCTCCTCCTACTAGCTCTGTTCCAGACCTGGCCCCAACTAATGATTACTACCTCATTTTACAAATAAGGAATCATGGGTCCCACAGCTAAGAGCTGGCTCGTCTGGGATTTGAGCCTGGGTCTGCTTGATTCCAAATCTGTTGTGTGTTGAGGAAGGGGACATCATCTTTACTGGTTTAATCCTAGGACCACTTTCGATTTACCCCATCATTCCCTTTGCCCCTTAAGATGTGAACTTTCCCAAACCTGGATATGTAGGGAAGCTAAAAACCAGACATCACGATGCCATGTGGTGACAAGGTGCGGTCGGGACTCAGAGAGAAGACCTGGCTAGACTGAGAAGACGCTTTCAGAGGTTTCTTGAAAGATGGAACATCTCAGCTGGAAAAAAGATTGAGTAAAGGCTGCCCAAGGGAAGGAACTTAGGCAGAGATGAATCTGTGTAGAGGTCTGCAGGTGTCGAGGGACACTAGTGTCTTTCCAGGGACATGCTAGTGATTCGGTGGGGGTGGACCCCAGGGAGCAGTTGGCAATGCGGCTGGTGGAGGTAGCCGAGACTTATCCTTCTAAGGAATTTTGACTTTATTGTAACAAAGCACTAGGAAGCCACTGAAGGATTTCAAACAGGAGGAGGATGAGGTCAGATGAAGTGTTTGAATTGAGCCCCGCTCTCCCGACATTCCGGGCAGCACATGGAGCCCTGATGCTTGATCCTGAATGTGACCTTAGGCAAGTCACTTCCTCTCTTGGGACTCAGTTTCCTCATCTATAAAAACTGGAAGATGTTGACCAGATGGCTGCTGGGCTCCTCTCCAGCTTTCACATTCTAAGGAGGAAAAAAAAATGACCCCTCCAGGGGCAACAATGAGGTTAGCAGACCTCTCACTGGCTCACTAATCCTTCTAGATGCTCTACAGAACCAGGAACCAAGACAGCAGTTAGATACAGGAGTTTGGAATCCAGGAGAAAGATTGGGTTGGGGAGAAAAATTGGGGAGCCTTTGGTATAAATGATATTTGAGGCCTTGGAATGGGATGAGATGATTTAGGGAGTGAGTGTTTTCCCTCATCCTTCCTTCTGAGGTAGGGTAACGAGAACCTTAGCAGGGCTGTTATGGGGATAGAATGGGGTGGTGCAGGGGTAGAAGGCACCAGATCTGTGGCCACATCCAGTGGGAGCATGCGAGGCAGGGAAATCGGAAAGCTCCTGGCAGTCAGGAGCAAGGGAAGCATCAGAGTGTAGCTGGAGCAAACAGGGCCCAGGTTTTGCCTTGACAGGGCTGAGATGCCCAGATCCCCCTCTAGGTGGGTGCTGGCTGAGTGGAGTAATCATTGGTAAGACAGCCTGGATGAAAGTGTCAAGGTCCAGAGGGCACCTGGGGATCTGATCTCTGCAGAGAGGGTGACCTCGCTCCAAGGAGATGAGGCTAGGTTGTACCATTAGTAATCTGTCTGCAGTCTCCCGAGGGCTCTGCTGCTGCCCACAGTCACCTTTCCTTCCCGACCTCCCCGAACCCATCTGGAATAGTGAAATATCAGGCTGGGCACCTAACACTCACCATCCCATTTCATCCCCACAGCAGCTCCGTGACGAGGGTTCCCTTGTTACCCCACTTCAGAGAACAGGGGTAAAGTGACAACACTCACACCCAGGTCCTGTGGCTTTATATATCATCTGTTTCTCCCAAATTTCTCGCTGCAATCAGACCTCCTTTCTGAACTCCAAGTTCTTATATCCAACTGCCTTCTAAGAATTCCCAGCTGGATTTCCCAACAGGGCCCAGGAACAAAATATACCTAACACGGAACTCCCGATTGTCACTGGCCCGACCTATGTCACCTACCACTTCCTAATTTCAGCCAATGGCAACTCACCCTTCCAGCTGTTCAGGTGAAATGTGCAGGTGTTACCCCAATCCCTCGGTGGCCCTCATACCCCACATCCAATCAACCTTCCTCTACTCACCAAGGGGCATGCTAAGGTCACGGGGGAAGGTGGGCAGTCTTCCTGGAAGACAGGGAAGGGGTAGTTATGAAGGGCTATTTCTCTTCCTCCAAGGCTATAGAAAACTGATCCCCAGTGAAGAGGAAAGGCACAGTGGGGCAGGGGTGTCCACACCTCCGCCCAGTCCTCTTCCCAGGAGAAATCTGCCCAGGAACCTTGAGTGCCCTGGGCTTTGTGACCCTGCCTCGGGGGTCATGGAGTGGCCCTGTGGATTCCATGACTCGGGGGTCCCCCTCTCGGCTGCGGAGTCAGGATTGGCTGCACCGATGACCTTGCTGCATGCGGTAAAAGGCCCCTGACTGGCTGGGGACCCTGAGCTCTCTATCCTTTTGGCGGGAGAGGGGGCCTCTGTCTCCTTAAGACTCAAGGTGGTAGAGGGCCTGCTTTCTTCTCCACGGGGGAGGAGTAGAGCCTGTGTGCAGAGCTGGGGAAAGGCTTTAGCTTAGAAGAAGCTAGGACAGCCGGTTCTGGGTCTCACTGCTGACCCTCACTCGCTGTGTGATCTTAGACCAGTTCCTTGCCATCTCAGATCTAACCTTAAAGTGAGCAGTGTCGATCAGATGATCTCTGCTATTCCTCCCTGATGGAGATTGTGTATTATTTACTGTTTCTCATGGTTCCTGAGTTGAGGCAGGGGCATACATTTGGTTTAGAGTGATTTTCTCTACTGTAATGTATTCCTGTTGGGGTGTGTGTGTGTGTGTGTGAGTAAGTAAGATTTGAACCAGATGTTCTTATTTCATGTGCAAAGTTATAAATGGCCCCCATTGTCCTGCAGCTGGGGACACAGAGCAGAGATTTCATACAGACGCCAAATGTGTCTTAAAGTTCAGTTAAACCCCAAGCTCAGGGGACCAAACCACAACCCTCTTGGCCAAAGCCAGGCTCCCTCCACGTTGTACTTCCCGAAAACTTCCCTGTGTCTCTGAGGAGCTTTGAGGTCCCAGCATTGTGGATCTGCCCCAAGCCCATCAAGGCCAAATCCTGGGGGAGCACAGAGGAGCTAGACGGGGGTCAGGGTGGACTTCCGTAAGGCCCCAGTTGTGCAGACAGTGTCTGCTGCTGGTAGGTGCGGTGAGAGTGGATGGGTCTTCAGAGATTTTGCTGGAAGCCCTCTGAAAACCAGCGCCTTTCCCAACTTTAGCTGCCTCTGGCCTTGCCCCATGTCATGGCTGTTAAGCCCACTGCTCTGGGCAAAGGGACCTCTCGAGAAGCATCCTCCCAGACTTGTCTGAAAACGGGGTCCAGAGAAGGTACGTAGCTTGCCCGTGGTCACACAGCTGGTCAGGGAGTTGGATGAGCAGCACCCAGAGCCCAAGCCCACAGACAAGAGTCTGTGCTTGTCCTACAATATTATGGACCAGCGCCTTGTTAGGGCTCTGACTTGCCAGAGGACTTGGGCCCTATTACTGAAACTCTCTCCCTGGAGGTGGCTCTGTTTCTCACTTGGGCAGGGTCAGGGATGTCCTACGAAGCCAGGTAGAAGAATCCCAGGAGCAGGGGAAGGGCTCCCAGTGTACCAGGACATGAGCCTGGCAAAGGGTCAGGGAGGGGATGAGTCCTGTTGGGCACGGGGACTGTGGGTGGAATGGGGGTCTTGCCTAGAGGGACACACTGGGAGGCCAGGCTGCCCACCTTACTTCCTTCTCCCCGCCTGAGGTCGTGGGTCTCTCTACGGCCCCGCCCTCCAATCTGATCTTGCGAACCTGTGGTTTGCATCCGGAAGTTCCTCATGGCTGCAGGGAGCCTCTCCTAGAGGCTTACCTCTCCTGATCACAGAGAGCTGTCCAGCTTACCAAGTATTTTGGATCATTTTTTAAAATTTCTATCTCCCCATGCCTCCTTGAGATGAACAGGAAAGGCATTATCATCCTGATCTCACCGCCGCAGGGAAGGGACCCTGTGGAACATAGCCCAGCCCCCTCACTCTATAGTGGCAGATGGTGAGGCCCAGAGAGAAGTCACTTGCCCAAAGCCACACAGGTAATGAAGAACAGAGCTGGGAAAAGAAATGAACTCTTCCGGCGTATGGATGGCATTCTTGCTGATGTGCTATCTGACCCAGGGGCCGGGGAGGCGGGCGGCGAGACCCTTAGGGTCCCCACCCCCAGAAGATACCGTTTAAAATGAATCCCCTTCACAGTATTTCTTCTAACATCTGTCTATCCCTTGTGGAAGTCAGTTAAACAGGACGCAAGAGAAAAGATTGTGCCATGATTCTGACCCTGCTTCCTCCACTGGGTTGTGTGTTGGGAGGAGGCTGCTGGGGAGAGAGGGGGAAGGGATGAGGGCTGTGAGTGCGGCAGCTGGCCTCTGTTCCCATGGTGCCCTGTGGCCACGTGGTTGGGAGTGGCTGACCCACGTCCTTCTCTTTTCCATCCCCTTCTCTGGCCCCTGCCTGTGTTTATTGATGGCCGCCCTACTCCTCCGTGGCCTACAAGAACCCTCTTCAGCAAGGATGCATTTAATCACAAAGGGAGGGCAGAAAAAGTGGACCCAGACATTTTTTAATAACTAGCAGCCACAAAGAAGACTGAAACAAATTGACTTTTATCAGCAGATTCCTCCATTACCCAGAAAATGTCATTATCCTGCATCTGCCACTTGAGCTTTCTGCTTAATAGAATATTGACGGAAACACACACACTTCCAAAGTCCAGCCAGAGGAGCAGAAGAGGAAAAGCCCCAATAAACCAGAACTACAAGAGACCTTGCTGAAGTTTTACTCTCTCTGATAGATTTTGGAGAGCAGCTGGGGAGGAAAAAAAAAAAGTAATCGAGTGCCAGGTTGAGGTCCAACTTGAAGCAATAGTTTTGTGGACGAGCTATATGAATGAGAAGTGTGGAAGGATTTACCATGAAGACCCACCAGGATCTTCATACAGGCTCAAATTATCCCATGGTGTGCACCAGACCTGGACGCCATCTTGGGGCTCGGGTCCTAGCAAGGAGAGTGTGTCCTTGAGAAATTCTGATTCAGTTGAGAAATTTCTCTTCCACTGTGTAATTTGACATCTTTGATAACGTACTCTCTTCCTTTCTTCCTCCCCTGTCCCTCACCGCAAGAATGAGCCATCTGAGTGAATGGACTTCATAAGCCACTCACCACAGCCACACCCGACCAGAGACCCTGCCCTTTGAAGTAAGTAGGCAACCATCTTGAGCTCAGTTTTCTTCCCCAATATGACCCTGAGCATTCACTGGCTCCCTGTTGCCTTTAGGAAAAAGCTTTGACTTCTTTGCATACATCAGGTTGGGACCCAGGTTATCTTTCCAGCTTCCTCTCCAACAAGTCCATGTCATCCACCATCTGCCCCAGCCCAGATACCTTGGCTTTGGCCTTGGCTGCCTTCCTACTAATTTATTCAAATTCTTATTCAAATTCTTCTCAAAACCTATGAGGGTCAGAGAAAAAGATACTCAGTGAAATCTTCTTTCCCTCCCCTAACCACAGTGATTCTTTCCTGCCCTGCCTGCAACATGGATCCCCTGGGGGTACCTTTTCACACTTGCATATTACAAGTGTGACCAATTTATTTTTTTTTAAGATTTTATTTATTAGAGAAAGAGGGCATGCGTGTGACCATGGGGGAGGGGGAGAGAGGGAGAGGGAGAAGCAGACTTCCTGCTGAGCAGGGAGCCAGATGCAAGTCTCGATCCCAGGACCCGGTGATCATGACCTGAGCTGAAGGCAGACACTCAACTCACTGAGCCACCCAGGTGCCCCCAAGTGTGACCAATTTAATCCATTGTCTGCATATATCCTTTTTCTTCAACCATGTAATACAAATAATGAATTTTCTGAGTGAAAGTATGAACGAATTTAACATAAGTCCTTCCGCAGGTGCCCCCACAGCAAGGCCGAAACAAAATGATTTGCTCGGGGGTGGGGGGGGTGGGGGGGGTCTGCAGTTCAATAGTCCTTACCAAGAAAGGCAAACTGTCATAACACTCTATTCGTAGCCTGAAGGTTGGCTCATTGAACTGGCCACCTTCATTGGGGTTGTTAGCACATCAAAGCTGTGTTTATTGAACCTGGAAAGATGTCAGATTGTGCTTAACTTCTTCAAACTTCTCCAGAGCTAGGTGATAACATCTGCTTTCTTTTCAAGAGAAAGAGTTTCCTTTCCCTGAACACACAATATCTTTGTTCCTTCTGTTGACTAAGATGTCAAGCTGCCTTGAGTTATTTAAAGAGACAGAAAATGTCTTTGTTCCTCAGTGATAGTCCCCCTGGATTCCTTTCACTGACAGTAAACAGCTTCACCATTATAAGATGTCTTTGCTTGCTTTTAAACTCTACTCATCCACATTCCTTTTCCTGGTTGCTATCTTCCCATGGAATTGCTCTGGCCTTCCTTAAAGTCATTTCTGTGGCTGTCACAATTCTTTGATGTTGATTATGGAACGACCCCAAGCTTTATGTCCCTCTCCCTGGGGGGATCAAACCACCCACCTCCTCCTCATTTTTTAAGGGCTAATGACTCCGTTTTGCAAACATGCCATTTAACCCCCAGCAGTTAGAGTCGAAGGATGTGGCTGCTTTACTGAAATCAGATAAAGGGGTGGCCGCCCGGTAACCACAGAGACAAAAGCACACTTTCCAAGATAATGGGGCCACATCTGGGGGCCTCTGGACCTTCACCTCTTCCTCTTTGTGGAGGTCTTTTGCTTTCTGTTCTAACAAGGATAGGAGAATTTCTGCTGCTGACTTCTGACTTGGGGGAGCCTCAGTTGGGGAAGCAGAGGGGAGGCAGGACTCACCTAAGACATATCTGGTCTAGTAGGTCCGGCACTGGACTGGGGGCTTGCAGGCCCAGGCTTGCACCCTGACTCATGAGCAGACGACCTCCTCTTGGGCCTCAGTTTCCCCAACTATAAAAAGAGGGCAGTTCATTCATTGGTTTGGTTTCCCCAGAAGCTGACCCTGAGTCAAAGATTCAAATATATGTAATTCATTTGGGAGGTGATACCTGGAGACCCAGGTCAGTGGGTGTGGAAGGGAGGCCGAGAGGGAAGGTGTGTTGTCGAGCCGGTCATCACCGTGGGCAACTGAGGGGTCAATCCTGGGTTGGGGACCGGGGGAGCCCGAGTTAGAGCACAGCTCAGCATTCTCCTGCCCAAGTGGAGAGGAAGCTGACAATTTATCAACTACATCCTGATCCCTCCCTAATAGAGGGCTATTTCCAGGGGCATGGGCTCTTGGGCACTCAATGCTTTCCCCCACACTGGCCTACCATGCCTGTGGATATGGAAGCAAGCAGCCTTCCGTGTGGGGGTGAGTTCGGAGGAGGTAGGGGTAGGGCATGGGCAGAGTCCCTGTTATAACTGATCTTTAAATCTCCTCCAGCTCTGAAATGTTGTATGTTGGTGGATTTAGGGACTTAGCATGATAGACGGAACAAAATGACAAGCCTCTGGCCCTTTCTCCAGATTCTAGACCTCCAGGCTGTTCCTGGAGGCCGATACCAGAGCTCATCCCTCACCATTCAGAATGGCCAGTTCAGCTGAAGGCTAGAGGAGAAGGTGATATTCTTAAGGATCCCATCCTACCGTCCTTTCCCAATGAGTCCGGGATACTGACGCACCCTCCCCACCCCAGCTCCGAGATTTTTCATAGTCTACTTCCAAGGTACCATATTTTCTTTGGTTTTCCAATAGGAATCCTCACTGCAGTCAGGCTCTCTGCACTTCTGTGCAGGCCATTCCTGCAGATTTCCAGGGTGTTTCTCATCTAACTCATCTGTAGGAACTCAGGGCCAGATTTCACCTTCTCAGGAAGTACTTCATGACCGCCCGAAAATTAGAAACATCCCTCTTCTCTGAGTGTCTACTGCCTGTGACATTCGTCTAACCCTGTCACCCAAGACTGGCATTTCTCAGAGGGATATACCTAGCCTCCCTCGGATGGAGGACTTGTTCTCTCTGCCACTTGGTTACTTATGTTCCAGGGCCCAGGAAGTGTTCTAGACTTAGGAAATGCTGACATGAAGAATGAGCCAATTAATTCCATTTAACAAGCATTAATCGAGCACCTGGGCAACACAGACCCTGGGCAAGGAGCAATAGGGGGACTCAGATCAGTGCGACACCATTGTGGCAAGTACACAGGAGTTCAGAGTTGAAGTTGTCCTAGGCAACAGAAAGCCCAACTTTGTACGGATGGCCCTTGGCGATTGCCATTCCGGATCCCTTCCTTCACAGAGAGGGGGATCACAGAGGAGAGGTGACTTGCCTAAGGTCACATAGCAAACGAGTGGTGTTACATGTAGGGACTCACCATAGAAGGCTCTAGACTTTCTTCTCATTCATGCCAGTGCAGAGACGATCTTTTTTCCCTTTGTCTTTTTCTCCCCCCACTTTGAAGCAAAGCGAGATTTAATGGCTTGTCTCTCAGAAAAGAAGGGGCAAAGAATAAAAATATCAGTTACATAATAGTCATTTGCCTTAGTCATGCAGCCCTGCCGGAGAGCCGTTGGAACAGAAAGATGATTAAGTTAAACACTGCATATTTATTCCCCTGCGGTCACCCTAATTGGTTCTGCCACTGTAATTGATTTGACAGGTTATTTTTACTCGGAATGAGCTGGGTTCCTCTGCTGGCTTGCGGATTTGCTATTGTTCCCATAGTCCGGGGTGGCAATTGTCCAGATGCCCCGATATGGGCTAGTTTCCACTTAAGAATGGGACGGGGGTGGGGGGGGGGCAGGGGAGGGGAAGGAACCAAGCTTCTGTGTGCAAGTGTGAGTGTGTTTAGGGCCTGACCGGAGGGAAGAGGGTAGGGACACACAATAGAATGCTTCAAGGAATCAAATTGGAAGGAGCTGGAAAAAATGTAACATGAAGTGAAACTATGTTAAGGACTTTATCTGAAGGCCAGAGGGAGTCTTTCATGGCTTAAAGCAGAGGGGTTGGAGGGGGGGGTATCTTCTTGTCTAGGGAGCCTTCTGTAATGTCTGTCTATTCCAAGAAGCCACCTCTTCCTACTCCTGCAAACTGGTCCCCAGAGTACAGAGCAGGGAGGACACACAGCCAGCACTGCCTGGTAGCCGGCAGCACTGGCCGCCTCCACATCCTTCACCCCTGTGCATGGCTCAGTGCCCATCCCTGTGTGCTGGCAAATGCTTGGAAACCCACGGGAGGTCTCCAGAGGTGAAAGGGGACCCTGAGAGAGCTGGCCCCCTATGGAGACACAGGCCATGGGTTAGGGTCATGTATTCATGACCGTGGCTGACTTTGGATATCATCTCAGCTTTGAAGCTCAGAGTCCTAATCATCTGTCCACACGGGGTACGCTGGTCTGTCCCATCCCCTCGCTGGGTTGTGACAAGTGTAATCATGAGTCATGATTCCTGAGAGTGTACAACAGGCCGAGCGCCGGACTCAGTGATCCCCGTGCACGTGTCATCTTCACAAGGTGATGGAAAAGGTGGTGTTATTCTCTTCGTCCTTCCAGGTAAGGAAACCGGGTTCAGAGAAGATAACCAATGCTTCTGTGGGCTCACAGTTCATAAGCAGTAGAATCCGGGCTGGCCGACCCCAGCCCTGGGCTCTTCACACTGCAATACTCCATTCGGTGTTCTGTGCCGGAAAGATAAATGTTTGAAACCGCTGAATTTACAACTCCTGGGGTGCATATGCCTGTGAGAATGCGACCGCAGCCACAGGGGTGTGATGCTGTGGGAAGAACATGGGACAACGTCTCCCTTCCAGGGTATCCCTCCTTCGCATCTGTAAAATGGGAATGACAACGTCCACCTCACGCGGTTGTCCTCGGGAGTGCAAGGCAGCCCTTGGAAAGCACTTACTACAGGGCCTAGTATACAGGAAGCGCCCAATAAATGGCCACTCCTTGCCTTCGGTTTGCTTAACCAGAAAGCTGAGCCCTCGGAACATGCACTTCCCCCAGCTCTCCTGGACTGAGGAATTTTCTCTGTGCATTTAGCTTCAAACAAGGGCCTCGGTGTTGGACTCTCTGTACAGTGCTCCAAGCCAGGCCCTTGTGGAGCCAGAGCTGCTGCCCTCCTGTCCCCCCAGCCTGCAGCATGGCTGAGGAAGTGAGGTAACAACCATAGACAGCAGCTCAGAGGCTGGTCCTGGGGCCCTCGCAGAGCCCTAGCTTCGTGTTTGGGCTGGAATAGGCAGGGACGCTCAGCAGAGGGCAGTGGGGCAAGGGTAAATTCCGGAGGCCGAGGCAACATCGTGCAGAGGAGTTTTTTCCTTGTGGGCCTCCAGCCTGGAGCCAAGGCCTTCCTGGGAGTGGAAGGCATTTCTTGGGCTGGAAGTGGCCCCTCCAAGGGCCTAGGGGAAGGAGTAGGTGCACCTAGGAGGTGCCCAGCACCCTTACCCACACTCAACCATGCAATGGTTCCAGCCGGATCCACCTTGTGGACAGAGTCAATTCTACCTCCCCCTCTCCAGTCCTCTTTAGAATACTGTCTTTCTTCCCACTTGGCAATACAGCTTCAGGCAGGTCTTGTAGCTTATCTGGGCCCTTCTTAGTCTTCAAGACAGGCTCACTTCAGGAGATAGGAAAGGTAGTCTAGTTTAATATAAAAAATGTCAGCTCTGATCTAATTACAGCTTTCCCTCCTGTACCTCAGGCCTGCTACAGGCTAGCCCTGGGGCAGTGGAGGTCAAGGCCAGGGCTGTGGCTTGGCTTTCTTGACTCTGCGTCTGCCGCCACACCAGTCGCTGCTGGGGCCAGCTGCAGGGCAGACATGGGGTTCAGAAGAGCTGGGGGCAGGAAAAGTCACCCATGGCTGGGGAGGGGTTGTTCTAGTGCCCCAGCGTCTTTTGTGGGGTGCCCCACTGTGGGTGGTGCATCTCTCCCCTCTGCTGCTTAGGACCACCCCCCCCCAAGCCCTCGGCTCTCTGGTGACCGATGCTCTGTTAAGAGCCCCCCCCCCCCACTTCCAGATGTCATCTGCAAGGAGATCCCATTGGAGACCCAGCAGGGCTGCCCTTGACCAGCCCACAGTGTGATGCTCCCTCCCGGAACAGCTCCTCTGTCCCTGCTCCAGCCTGTCCAACAGCCTTTCAGTGACACAGACATGTGTCACCCATCAGCAGTCCCTGTGTCCCCCAACTCTGCAGTCACATAACCATCTCTCCACGTCCCCTCTTGAAGAGCCTCCTCCTTTCTCCTGTGGGTCCTGGGCTCACATGACACACCTTCCACTCTCTTCAAAGAACTTCTCACAACTGTTCTTTTCCTATTCCATTCCTTGTTACCATGGAGGTGCTGGCAGAATGTTCCATGATCTCTGAGCTTGTCCCACACAGAAGGCCCAGGCCCTTGCTTTACGATGGTGCATGCTCAGCCCCTATTGTGTTATTTCAAGCCTTCGGGGTGTCAGCTGAGATAAAGACAGCAAGCGCCCCTTCGTAGCATCTTGTTAGGAGAATTCCCAAACGCAGTGTTCATGATTGGGGGCACTCTTGGGTCCGGAGGACCGTATGCTGCCACCACACTAGGCAGCTTGTGTGCGTTATTTCCCAGCAATTCCCATCTTGCAAAAGGAGGCCCTGAGTCTCAGAGGTGAGGTGACTATCCTCAAAGTCACAGAGCTTGCCCGTAGTGGACCTGGGCTTTGCATTGAGACCACCAGACTCACGTCCAGACTTTTTCCACCACGCAAGGGCCGTTCCCATCTCCTCTGCCCAGCCCTGCCCTGCACTTCTCCAGCCTCTTTCACTAAGCCCATCTTATGCTTTCTCACTGCCTAGTCTGTACTCTGGAAATGACTCAGACCCCATCTCTATTTTTAAGGTCCAAGTAAAAGCCTCCCTTCTCTGTGAAGCTGTTTGCAGTGGTCTCTCCCTCCCTGCGGAAGAAACACTTCTCAACGTCATACTTATCCTGAATGGGCCATTTGCATTCTCTGTACATGTCTCTTTGTTTTGTAAGTTGTGAATGTGTCACTTGCACAAATCTTTTTTTTTTTGTCATGATAAGTGTACTCTTTTTTTTTTTAAGCGTTTATTTATTTATTTGTCAGAGAGTGAGAGAGAGCGTGCACAAGCAGGCAGAGGCAGAGAGAGAAGCAGGCTCCCTGCCGAGCAAGGAGCCTGATGCAGGACTCGATTCCAGGACCCTGGGATCATGACCTGAGCCGAAGGCAGCGGCTTAACTGACTGAGCCACCCAGGCGTCCCCAAAATTGTACTCTTTAATCCCCATCTCCTATTTCCCTCTTCCCCCCACCCACCTCCCTGCTGGTAGTCATCAGTTTGTTCTCCAGTGTTCTGGGTCTTTCTTGATTTGTCTCTCTCTCTCTCTTTTTTATTTGCTTGTTTGTTCTGCTTCTTAAATTCCACATGTGCTTGGCATCATATGGTATCTGTCTCTCTCTGACTGACTGACTTCACTTTGTGTTACACTCTTTAGCTCCAACCAGGTGATTGCAAATGGCAAGCGTTCATTCCTTTTTATGGCTGAGTAATATTCCACTATATATATAAAATGCTGTGATAAATATAGAGCTGTGTGCATCCTTTGAATTGAGGTTTTTATGTTTTTTTTTTTTTTTTTTTTTTTGGTAAACACCTAGTAATGTGATTACTGGATCATAGGGTAATTTTGGAGGGAACCTCCATGCTGTTTTCCATTAAGTGTACAGATCTTAAGCATGTATCTTGAAGAATTTTACAAATTAATGTGGCTGTGTAACCACCACTTGGATCAAATATGGAATATTTCCAGGACTCCAGAAAGCTCCTTCATGCCCCTTCACTGGCAATACCTCTCCAAAGTACCACCAGCCTGACCTCTGTCACATGGGTTAGTTTTGCTGACTTTGACCTTTGCATAAATGATCTACAGGATCTTCTGTTTTGTATCTGGCTCTTCACCTAGAGGATTCACCTACAAGATTATTGTGTATAGCATAGTTCATTCTCTGCTGTTGTGTAATATTGCATGACTCTACTATAATTTATCTATTCTATTGATGATGGGCATTTGGGTTATTTCCAGTTTGAAGATCTCATGACTGTATACGGATTCTTATAGTGTCTTCTGATAGATCTAGTCACTGTTGAGTATATAACCAGGCGTAGAATTTCCGGGGGTTGTGTATACACATTTAGTAATTGATGCTGTCAAGCAGTTTTCCAAGGTGGCTGCACCAATGTATATTTCCTCCAGCAATGATTGGGAGTTCTGGTCAATCCATATCCTTTGTTAATACTTGGTGTTGTTGGTATTTAAAATTTTAGCCATCCCGATCAGTGCAGTATAGAATTATGTTTTAATTCACATTTTCCTGATGCTTAACAATGTTGAACTTTTCAAATGCTTTGTGGCCTCTAGTTAATTCTCCTTTATATAGGGTCTGTTCAAATTCAGCTTTAAAAAGAATCGAATCATCTTTTTCTTACACATTTGTAGGAGTTTATTATATACTGTGGCTAGCTAAGGTCCTTTCCTATTCTCTGTGTTCTGTTTCATTCTTCACTTGAAAATTGGATTCTGCTTTTTTTTTTTTAATTTTTTGGATTTTTGAAAAATTATTATTCTGGTTTTCAAAAAAAGTTTAAGGACAAGTAACGGGGCCAAGGCATTGCTCACAAGGTTTTCCAGGTACGATCAGCCTGTGTCAGCCCGGAGGAGATGAGGGACTCCCCCGCCAGCCCAGGCCAGTCTGCCCCTTGCCTTGCTTTGCGTGTTTCATTCACTCCCGGTGTACAAGAGCCTTCTTCCTTTCTCTGGCTGGACGCTTTCCTTCCAGAGCCTCGGTGTCCAGCTTGAGAAGCATTTGTTGACGGATTGACTGACAAATAACCTTTTGCATAACTTGGCACCGTTCTGCAGGTCAAAAACCACTTTTATGTCTGTTTTTCCCTTCAAACCTTGAGGACGGCTTAATGAGAAACGACTAGCCCCACTTCACAGGGGAAAATGTAGAGGCTCAGGAAGGGGAAGAGACTTGAGGTCACGTGACTAGCAGGCGGCAGATTCGGGACCTGGACACAGGCCTTCCCCTCCCAGCATGGTACCCCCTCCACAGGTGTGTGTGGCCTGAAAACACGGCCTTAAGCCAGACATTAATTAATAACTAACCGGTGCATCGCTTTCTGCAATTTCTAAGGTACTTTCCCTTACCTGGTCTCTCAGTCTTTTCAACCATTCTGTAGGGCCTGCTGTTGTTTTTTTGTTTTGTTTTGTTTTTAAAGATTTTATTTATTTATGAGAGAGAGAGAGAGGAGACTGAGTGGGGGAAGGGCAGAGAGCGTGGGATAAGCGGACTCCCTGATGAGTGTGGAGCCCAAGGTGGGGCTCCATCCCATGACACTGAGATCATGATCTGAGCCAAAACCGAGAGTCAGACACCCAACTGACTGAGCCCCCTAGACGTCCCCCACCTACCCTTTTCAAGGAGGGGGAAACTCAGGCACAGAGGCTAGAGGTGTCTTACCCGGGGCCACACAACAGTGGAGTGACAGAGCTGACTCAGTATCCAATTCCCAGCCTTCCTGTCCACCATCCTCGGCTCCTCCCCCAACCTTTACTCCCTGCGGCAGTACTCAGAGGTGTCTGGGGACAGGCCAGAGGTGTCTGGGGACAGGTGGGCTCTTCAGGAGCCCTCCAAGGCTGCTCCAGCAGCCTGAGGGCCTGGCCCTCCCAGGCAGGCCCAGGAAGCAGGGTTGGCCCTGCAGTGCTGAGCTGTCCCTCCCCTGAGGCCTGGGGTTGTTTTTCTTATCTAAATAAACTCTGCACAAACATGGCCACATTACTCATGAGTAAGTTATTTGCCATAGCATAGCCCAGAGATGGGGAAATTAGTTCACATTGGAGCTGTGTCTTAACCTGGTAAGATGAATGGGGTGTGGAGTTTTAGACCCAGGTCAAAGAAATCCCAAACCTATTTTTCTGGGCACCTTACCCTCCATCTCAGGTCTGGGGGGAGAGGGGGAGCACTTTGCCCCTGGGCAGTGGGTCCCACTGGAGCAAAGGGAGACCCCAGCTGTGCCTGGGGCGGAGGGAGAGGATGCTGCAAGGACTGGGACTCCCTCTTCTGTGGCCTCTGTCGTTCCCCACTGGCCCTTCTGAGGAGAGAGGAAGAAGCACCCATGGAGGAGGGGAGCTCTGCTTGGGTCTCCAGCCTTTTGCAAAAACCGTACTTTTCCCCACATTTACCTGGATTTGTTCAAGTTGTGGAGTTGGACCTTTCATCGGAGGGCCTCAGGGTCAGGGGGGGACTTAAGGCGCTGACATGTAAATGAGGATACCCATCACTCAGCTGGGGGGCTGGCCTGGAGTGCTCATTGTGGCTGTCAAGGCAGCCTGGAGGCAGGTGGGCGGGGACAAGAGAGAAGATGCTCAAGCTGTTGATCTGGGCTCGCCAGCATGTAGCTTGCCAAAGCCTTTCCCACCTACTCCCTCGGGTGTGTTTATTACCTCATGGTATAGGTGATCATGTGACTCTCCGGGAAGCTCTATGGCACTCTTGTGGATCGATCGTAAGCCACAGAAAGTGGCTGTTTGTGTTTGGAAAGGACTCTTGAATGTAGGATCTCATGGAAATCCTGGCAGAGCTGGGGAAGGAACCTTAGTCTCTGACCCCTGGATCAGCAGATTCTGGGTTTAGCAGACCTCTAGTCCCTGACATGATGGTGTTGGTCCCGGGGACGTGGGCACGGGTGTGGCTTTTGCTTAGGGCTCTGGAACGACAGTGCCCAGGCAGTGTGGTCATGGGGATCCGTTGCTCCTCTTCCCTGCTTTACACGAACAGAATGAGGCTTGGAGGGGCTGTGGTAATTGCCCTGTGGGGTCCTCACCCTAGAGAACATGTCTGGTCTCGCCTGTGCTCCCATAGGGACTGTCGCTAGGATGGGGTTGGGAAAAGACCCCGGGACGCCCTGGAGAGATCCAGGTTTCTTGTATGAAATTCAAACAGAAACAGTTCTAACAGTTCAGTTCTTTTTTTTTTTTTTTAAAGATTTTATTTATTTATTTGACAGACAGAGATCACAAGCAGGCAGAGAGGCAGGCAGAGAGAGAGGAGGAAGCAGGCTCCCTGCCAAGCAGAGAGCCCGATGTGGGACTCCATCCCAGGACCCTGAGATCATGACCTGAGCCGAAGGCAGTGGCTTAACCCACTGAGCCACCCAGGCGTCCTAACAGTTCAGTTCTAACCCTGAATAAGTGCCATCCATCCATGCGCGTTGAACCCAAAATAGACTCCTTCTAGAGATTCTGACTGCAGAATCCAGGATGGAGGCAAGGGAACTGGGATTTTCTCCTTGGGCTGGGGGCAGGTTGGGAAAGGGGGGGGCGGTGGCTTTGCCAGTGGCCAAAGCATGTACTAGCTCTTCCTCCTGGGTCACCCAGTTTGCCAAGGGGCCTGGCGCATAGTGGGTGCTCAGCACACGTCTTCTAGATTAGATGAGGTGTGACCACTTCTCGGAAGAAGACTGAGGCCAAGCAGTACTGTGTTTGGCTGTGGGCAGAGCCTGTGCTCCCCTCCCCTCGCCCCTGCACAGGTGCACACACACAGCCACACGTGCGGATGGGCTCAGCAAGTTTCCTTAGCTCCAGTGCGAAGGGAGAGCAAAACAAAAACACACTGTTCCCTTTCATAATTACTGTGTTTGGAGTTTCCTCATCTGGCCAGGCAAGGACTGATTCCTGATGCGGACCAACCCCTGTGGACAAGTTTCCCACAGACAGATCAGCTCCTAGCCCTGAACCAAAATGCTGAACTGCAGGGCTGGGAAACCCCCCCCAGCTTTCCATAAGATGGGGTTCCACGAAGGGATTATCGGATCCCCTGAGGCAGTCCCCATCGATGCTTGTCTATGTAACGCATTCCTACAAACACCGGGCCTAGCTCTGCTTAAAAAATAACAACAGTGGCACAAATACGCTGAAGGGATGTGTAACACACACCTGAACCGCAGATAGTGGGGTGTGAATTCGAAGGGGAGCCTCGAATGGTGTGTGCTTCAGACATCGAGCTAAGGTAAACACGGCCTCGCTTGGAAACCCATGAAAGGAGATGTGGGAGGGAAGGAGGCAAACACGAGTCTGTCGGGCTGAGAGCTCAGCACCCCGCCCAGCTCAGCTTTGAGGACGGAGAATGTCTCTTTGTTACATGTCTGTTCATTTTTCATTCATTCAGATACTTCTTGAGAGACTACTTTGTGCCAATGGCTGTCCTGGACACTTGGGGGGCACATCCAGTAATTACATAAATGAGTTCCTACTCTTGTCTATTCAAGTCACAGGGAGCAGCTCTTACTTTGGGCCTCCCAATTTAAACTGCGCGCTCCTCAAGGGCAGGGAGTCAGCTTCTCTGGTGACATATTTCGTCTACAAAGCCCCCTGAACCAGAGTGCCCACAATGGACACTCGGGCAGCAGGCCTGATGTGCTCACAAAAGAAAGTGGGCTGGTGTGCCTTGCTGCCCCAGTGCACGCTGGACTTCCTCTCCGGCCACCACCTCCTCCCCTAGCTTTCCTCCCAGGCTTCTTGGGTGGCCTGGGCAGGTTCAGGACCCGAGAAGAGGTTGTGATGAAAGCTGACAAAAACACAAGGTGTTACTCTCCCACAGTCATTTGCATCCCACTGGGGGATCCCCAGAGACCAGAGGAATGTGTCTACGGTGGAATTAGAAGGTCAGAGCTAGAAGAGTCTCAAAGGCAGACAGGCTTCGACTGGAACAATGACAGATCCGAGGCACAGCGTAAAGAAGGATCCCCCGGCAAGAAAGAACTCTGTAATTCACTGGCAGTGTCTGCCGTGGGGCATGCAAGGGAGGGTGCTGGAGTCGTGTCTGTAGGGCACCCAAGGCCAGTCCAATTGCTTCCTTTCGCAGAGGTGGACGTTGAAGCTGCAGGTGTGACCGGCCTGTGGGAAGGGGGCAGGTCCATCAACAGAGCCAGCTGCCCCCACCCCCCCACCCGCCGCCGGCACTGTGGGCAGTCCCTTCTGCCAGATAGCTGGGCCCCTAGTGACCTCCTCACAGGAAACGCGACCCCAGTGAAAGCCATCCTCTTCCTCGGTGAGTCAGGTCAGCCCCGATTAACAGCTGTGGTTCGTCCTGCTCCCCACTCCTATGTTTCTTTTGGTCCCGTCATTTCCTAGTCATTATCTGAGGACAGTAAAATACAGGGTAGCTAGAGTTAAATCTATGCCAGAGACAGCAGGATTGTGGGTCAGGTTGCTTGGATTTTAGCAACTGACCCCTCAAATACATCTTCATATAGATCCTTGCATGCATACCCTGAAAAACTGGCTTTCTGACAGCCCTTAGCCCACTGGCGGAATGAGCACTGGGTTGAGAGCCTGCCATGTAAGTCAGGAGGCCACGTTTTAGTTATAGGGCCTTAAGCACATCACTTAATCCTTCTGGGCCTCAGTTTTCTAATTATTAATGATCTCATCCGCCAAACAGGTATTAGACACCTGCAGTGTGCTCAGGCACAGGTGCTGGGGATGGAAAAACAAGACAAGGTCCTTGACATTAAGGTTTAAAATCTAGTGGAATGATCAGTTAAATAAACAAATAAATGGAATCGTGGGTGCTGGGATAAGCATGGAGGTCTGAACATGGTTGAGTGGGGACTCAGTTCTATCCAGGGAATCAGAGGAGTGAAGGCTTCATGAGGGGCTTGGACCTAGTCGAGGTTGAGGTCAAGGATGAGGAAGAGGTTCATCTAGTTGAAGAGGTGGGGTGTGGAGATGGAAGGAATGGATAGGGCCGGGAAGGCAAGAAGGAGTGGCCTGAGCAAAGGCACGGTGGCATGAAAGAATCGGGAGTATCTGTGATTCCTGGAGCAAGGATGTGGTGTGGGGCACAGGGAGAGGGATAGAGGCCGCCATGGGCCCGGTCACATCACTCCATACAAAGGACTGTGGACTCCATTGTCTAGATCTGCGTTTTCCAACAGGGCAGCCACTGGCCACACTTGGCTACTGAGCACTTGAAATGCAGCCAGTCCAAAGTGAGATGGAAGTATGAAATACACAGCAGATTTCATAGACTTCGTATGAAAAAGACCACGAAATTGAGAACATTTTAATAATGGTTACATGTTGAAATGATAATATCCTGGATATGTTAGAGGAAATAAAATACCTTATCAAACTTAACTGGACCTGTTCCTTTTTCCTTTATTTGCACACGGCCTCGTGACAATGTGAGATTACTTGTCACTCTCCTATATCAGTGGACAGCCCTGTCTTAGACACTAGCAGGTACCTGAAAGCACCTCTTAGAAGCAGGGAGGTGCAGGTTAGATCTGTGTCGTGAAATGCTCACTCTGGCAGCAAATGGAGAAGGAGGCAATGAGAAAATTATTGTAATGATCGGTGGGGAGCAGTGAGAGGCCCCAGAAGATGGAGGCCGGGTGAGAGGGAGGCCTGTTCAACAGGGTTTGGTGACAGGCTGCCCTCCCGGGGGCTGAGAGAGGGCAGCAGTCTCTGGGTTGCTGGTGGGGCGGCCGTAGACACTGGTGATACCCATGGAGGATGGAGGACTGAGAAGGAGGTTTTGGGGATGCTGAGGAGTTCACTGACTTGAGATGACTGTGGATGTCTAATGTCCAAGTGACAGTTTGAGACAGAGTCCCTTAGATTTGGGAGTTAGTGCCTTAAGGTTAGGTAAGACTCCAGGGTGAATGCAATCACCCAGGGAGAGGCCGTAAAAGGAAAGAGGCAAGCATCCGGCTCTGGGGAACATAAACCCCTATGGGAAAGCAGGGGAAGAGGTCTGAAAAATGTGTCTCTATGCCACCGGCCAACAATGACAGCTGTGATTCCTTACCTTTGCAGGCAGCACTCCTGCCTCCGGAGGAGGTCTTTCCTTCAGCGGAGACCCCTTTTCATTGATCAGTTTCAGTAGAAAACAAAAAAAGTTACAGCTCAAGCAAAGCGTGTTCCCCTTGAATGGAGCCGCTGGCATTGAATGAGACAGTGAGAAAGGAATCTGTTCAGGAGTGATCTCACTTCATAAAGCTGGTGAGGGGAGGGTAAGCCGGTCCTGCAACTTGGCAGGGGCCCTTTGGTAAAGGCATCGAAAATAGTAATTCTCCTTCTAGGGACTTATTCTAAGAACATAATCAAAGATGTACACAAGGCACAAGCCCCCAAATGTTTAAAGCCGCACTTTCCTTCATACCAAATAAAATCGAGAGCAACCTAGATGCCCAATCGTGGGCAATGGGTGTGGATACGTTCTGAGAGATCCGAGTGACAGAGGCTCCCTGGTCACTGAGAAGAATGAAGTCAATGTATATTTATTGACATAGATGTTCATGATATATTCCATGAAAAAGCAAATGACTATGGGGTGGTTATTTCTAGTTAGTGGTTGTGGTTTGTTTTCAGGGCTGTCTAGCAAGGTGCCTGGGTCATCTTAAGGAGGCCACTCACTGACACCCCCTGGCCATGCCTCAGCGTCTCCTTTCTGGAAAGGTGAGGATAATCACGCCAAAGACAGGTAGTTGTAAAACCTACATGAGTTAATGTCATCCATGTGACGTGTTTAGAACAGGGCCTACCACTTATAAGACCTCAGTCCGTGTTAGCTTTTATTGCTATGCTTTTTTTTTTCTTTTTCTTAATGATTTTATTTATTTCTTTGAGAGAGAAAGAGCACGAGCGGGGCAGAGGCAGAGGGAGAAGCAGGCTCCCCACTGAGCAGGGAGCCTGATGTAGGACACTATCCCAGGATCATGACCTGAGCCAAAGGCAGATGCTTAGCCGACTGCGCCATCCAGGTGTCCCCGTTACTGCTATCTTTAAAAACATCTTAAGAGATATCATTCACATATCCTACAACCCACCCATTTCAAAATGAACAGTTCATGGGGGTTGAGCATATTCAAAGAGTTGTGCAACCGTCCCCTCCCTTAATTTTAGAGCACTTTCATTACCCTTGAAGGAAACTCTGCACCCTACACTCCCCCCAACCCCCCACCCCGGAACCAGCAATCCACTTTGGGTCTCTGTAGATCAGCCTACTCTGGGCATTCCATAAACCAATTCATACAACATGTGGTCTTTTGTAACTCGTCCTTTCCCTTAGCATTAGGTTTCAAACTCATCCGTGCCCTGGAATGGATCAGAACCTCACTGCTTTCCTAGCTATTCACATAACCTTCATTACTGTAACCTTCATTACAAAGCTTGACAGTTTTCCCTGCAATGCGAACATGTGATTCCTGTAACAAAGCTCACTACCAAGCTCATCTTGGTTGAAACTCTTGGAAGAGGCACAGCTTTTCCTTGTTTCTCTAACTTCTATTTAACTTCAAAGTCTGAGTCAGCTCTAGGATGTTTGTTTTCAGATGCTGAGTCGTATATAAGGTGGGGCGTGTTCTAGGTGTAAGGACTCTGATTCTCCTTTCACATACCCACAGCGTGACTACAAAGAAGCACAGACGGGCCCTTGGGGCGCCCAGGAGCATGTGCTGCTTTCAGACCTGACAGTCCAAAGACCCACTGCTTGGTTCCTTTCCATTTTCCAGAACCCTGGAGACACCCAACTCCCCTTTTGTCCTACACGTTGTTTTCTCACTCGCTTTTTAAATCTTCTTAAAAATTGAGGTGTAACTTTGATGTGGTATAGGCTATTTATTTTTAATATAAAAAGAGCATATAATATAAAAAGAGCATGCCACTATATTAAAAATAATTTGAAGGCATACAATCTCACTGCCTTTATGGAACTATGTTTTCATTTTGGCACACTCTTTGGTGGCTGTGTGTGTGTGTGTGTGTGCTTTTAAAATGAATGCAATTATAATGAGCCAACAATTTTCCAGCTACTAGTTGCTACGTTCACATTGTAAACTGAACCATGGACTGAGGGAGATCCTGGGATGAAGCCAAGGCTGTGTTTATGACTCTTACTCTCCCAGAAAATAGGAAAGGGGAAACACAGAGACCTCTACAAACATACATGCATCCAAGATGCAAACGCAAAAACACATGGGCTCAGGGAGAAAACTCACAAAACATATAGCTGTTTCACTTACACATGTAAGGCTGGACTCCGTGAAATAATGTGATCCCACAAGACGGAACTCAGAGGCACGGGCAGACGTAGACATCACACACACATGCGCGTGTGCGCACATACCACCCCCCCCCCCCACCAGGAGTCTCTCCTGGCCCCCAACTCCTGCAATTTCTGAATGCTGGGAAGGAAGTCTTGCAGAACTCAGAACAGCTCTGTGAACTCTGCCCTGGGCTACAGCCACCTGCCTGCAGGCCCTTCCTGGCCTCCCTCACAGCCCTGATCCCATGCCTCTCTGTGCACACAGCTGCAGGTGACCGTTCCTGGCCCTAAGTCCAATGTCCTGACTCAAATTTCCCCAAGTCAGACTTGGTCCCTCCCAGTGCCTTCCTTGGCCAGCACCTGCACCAGCTCCTTTTGCCACCCATTCTGCTCCCATGGGCACTCTGTCATTAGCACCTTGCGGGGGGGTCCGGGGACAGAGGGGCAGTGCTGGGCCGGCAGGCCGGGGTCAGTGGTCCTGTTTGAGTAACAGCAGCTGAGCTCCAGGTGTCCCTGTGCTCCTGTGAAGTAGCCACAGTGATGTGGCAACTGGGATAACTTCAAACATGACCCTATCCTTGAGGTCCGGGGCCCAGAGCCCAGCATAGAGCAGACCCACGAATGGCGCTAGTCTCCTGACCCTCAGCACCCCACGCTGTCCAATGGAGCCACCCCTAAGTCTATATGTTCCTAGGGGTGGCTACGAGGTGGGACATGTGTAATAGTTTTGCCTATGCTCTGCACCATGAGAGATGATGATCACTGGGCTGGAAGGTTCTGGAAACTTGTGAAGGCTGAATAATATTCCATGTATGTATATATACCACGTTTTTTTTATCCATTCGTCCACGAGCAGATTAACTAGAGTTACTTCCACCTTTTGGTTCTCATGAATTATGCTACTACAAACTGTGTACAAATAGCCATCGCCATTTGTCCCTGCTTTGGCATCCCGTGCGTATAAACCTAGGAGTGGAATTGCTTGATCAAGTGGTAATTCTGTGTGTAGTTGTTCGTTGTTTTTTTTGTTTTGTTTTTAGGAATCACCATACAGTTCTCCACAGCGGCTGCGGCATTTACTTTCCCAAGAGGGTTCCCGTTTCTCCTTGTCTTCCCCAACACTGGTTCTTTTGTTCCTTTTTAAAAATACTACCCATACGAATGAGTGTGAAGGGGTTCAACGTGTTATCTTTTTGTTTAAGACATCTTTCAGAAAGCACACAGTTGTTCAGTGTATATGTAATTTTCTCCGCAAGTAGCATTATGTTGCTTACCTCATTCTCTGTGTTCCTCTTTGCTCTCCGCACTGTTTTTAAGATCCATCCGTTGGCTTTGTGTGCGCCGCACTCATTGTTCTAATACTAATACTAGTACTCATTGTTCTAGTACTCTGTGCTGAGCACCCACCACATCCCTACTCTGTGTGGAACGTACCGTGTTTGTGGCAAGTTCACGGGTTATTGGATTTCTTACAGCAACCCCAAGAGGTATTTTTTTTAAAGATTTTATTTATTTATTTGACAGAAATCACAAGTAGGCAGAGAGGCAGGCAGAGGAGGAAGCAGGCTCGCCGCTGAGCAGAGAGCCCGATGCAGGGCTCGATCCCAGGACCCTGAGATCATGACCTGAGCCAAAGGCAGAGGCTTTAACCCACTGAGCCACCCAGGTGCCCCCCCAAGAGGTATATTATTTCCATTTTATAGAATAGGAAACTGACCTGCAGGGAGTTAAGGGACTTGCCCAAAGTCACAGAGCTGGAAGTCAAACCAGCTGGAAATCGAACCCAGCTCTGTCTGGCACCTTGGGGCAAACTCCCATGTGTAAGGTGCTGCACAGAGCCACAGGCCAACGTGCTCTCTAAGATGAGGCCACTCCCGTGAGACTTCCGGTCCCACCTCAAATCTGACTTAGATGTGCCAGTCACCTCCTTTCACCAGACGTCCCTTCATGTCTGTGTGACATGAAGACAGAACAATTTTAAAGCTCTTTCTAGATTTGCCACTTGTTGATTAAACACCCTTTAGCTCATGGAAAAAAAATAATCAGAAATGAAGTCATGTGTTTGTTTCTCTCCAGTGTTCTACCTGGGAGCCGCTCCAAATCCGTGAGAACCCTTTGGTAAGTCCATTTGCGAGGCGATTCCTGATAGGACTGACTATTCCCAGGGAAACAGATTCGCTGCCTCCAGCCCCATCCCACCTCTCTTGAACTTTGCACTTACGGTGATGAAAAATTAACTGGGCTCATGTTTCCCTTCCAAGGACAACCTCTGCAAAAGCTGGCCTGGCTGGGCCCTGGGAGACCAGGTGCCAGAACAGGGTTCCTATCCATCTGGAGGCATCCTCCCATTCACCACCCAGAGTCACAGGAGCACGCAGGGTCCTCTTGGCCCCGGGGGCGGGGGGGGGAGGGGCCTAGGGGGTTGGGGTGGGAAAGGAATCTGGTCCTCAGCCCTCCTTGCCGCTTGGTTGAAACTGGGCTTAGCTCCTCAACTCTTCTTGTGGAGAGACTGAGCCCAGAGGGGAAAGGACTAGCCCCGAAACGGCATTGCTGGACTCACACGTGGATCCGGCCCTGTCTTTCTGCACGCACGACTGTCCCTGTCACGCGGATGACGGCTTGTGAAGAAGTGCAAGAAAGCCTATGTCAGCCACGCTAACTAGCTGCTGACTAGTTACTTCCTCCCTTTGGGAAAATGGGAGCACTGAAGAAAAGCTCTGTGCCATGATTTTAGAGAGTTAGGTCCACACCAGGCCCTTCCGCTCTGCTTAATTTCCCGATCTCTTTGGCTCCTGACCTCCGTGGAGGATATCGCCTGCCTCCATGAGGCGTGGCTTCTCCTCTGTGAAATGAGGTGTTCGCATCACAGGAGGGCACTTTTGATGCTTTTCTGGATACACCACTCTGCACAGTAACAACTGTTTTCTCCGTTCTGACAGCTGAGAGGAGAGGCTCCCTGAGGCGGAGGGAGCCAGGGCGGAAGGAGCCAGGGCGGAAGGTCGGGTCAAGTCACTGAGGGAGCCTGAGGGCCCCTTACTTCATCTGACGGCCTCACAGCAGTCCCATTGGCATGATTTGATATTCAGGTTAGAATTCAGGTTTTACTAGCAGGTGATGCCTGCAGGGGCCCCTTCTCCCAGGCACACGCCTCCCATGCCTCCGTGCTTCTCTAGGCTGTGAGCTCCCTGAGGAGAGGGGCCTTCATCATCCCTTTCAGCCTTCCCAGAAACGAAGGAGAGGGCTGTGACACAGAGGCATCCTATAGACGCGTGCCTAACAGAACTTCCTCGCTTAAGCACACACCACTCTTCGTGGCATCAGCCCCTGGGGCCCCCAGCTGTGGTTCTGTCCCTTAGCAGCCCTTGACTGTTTGCAAAGCTTTCCCCAGAAGAGTCCCACAACGACCACCGCCTGAGGTTGAGAGGAAAGCTATTTCTAGCCCTATTTAATCAGGGAGCAAACACTCCTTGCTGGGCCACAATAGTGCACCTGCGTAAAGAACTTTTGTTTTGCAAAGAGCTCTATCAGTGATGTCACCTTCGCGGGCCAGGACTCTGAAAAGCGGCGAGCTGAATGCACCGGCAAGAATGTGGACTTCGGCCTCACCGAGCACTGGGTTCAAATTCCAGCTCCCCAGCTTGGAAACCCCAGTTAAGTATTATAGGCTCTACGTGCACCTGTAAATGGGAGGCACAGGGATATTTTACCTGGGGGTGCCGTTCTGAGGATTAAAGCAGAGAGCAGCATTTGAGTTATCTGGAATGAAGAAAGCCACCAGTTCATGTTGACTGTTGTTTCTTTTTCTTTCTTTCTCTCTTTCTTTTTTTTCTGATGAGGGCTGGGAGGAACCAAGTGAAACCTCACACTACAGGGGCAGCAGGTGACCTGAGGTCTAGCCAGGAAAGGGAAGGCCCCACTTGGGGTTCAGGGGTTCCCAAGCGGCAGGGGAGTTAGGAGGGGAGTGTGAAGAACACAGCCCTCCCAGGCAGCTGATGGGCCTGTGGGAGGCCATTCTCTCCAAGGCAGGGACCCCTGCAGCTACCCCCGGATTTTGTGGATTGGGCCACACCTCACAGAGCTTTGTAACTCCCCACCCGCTAGCGGATAAAGTCTTTCTCACCGGGGGGGGGGGGGGGGGGGGGGGTTTCCTGCTGTTAAAAACAAAGGCTGTAGACGCCTGGCAGGGGAGGGGCAGCAGGAGAAATGGCCTGAGGGTCTGGAATAACTCCCAACCGCAACTGTGGGGTTTGCGCCCAGAAGGCCCTGAATTCTGCTGGTGGGGAGACAATCCCCAGGCGCCCCAATGTCCTGGGGTTTCTTTGCTTCCCACCGAGCCTAAGTTTGAATACAGAAACCTCCCGAGTACTCCCCCTCTGCCTCACTTTCTGCGAGTTCACAGCTTTGGAAACAAAGCTCTCTCCTGGTTTTGGGGGTGTCGAATTTCGGATTTTTTGTATCATAAGATTGCAAACACCCAGTAATGTAATCCCCCCTCCCCCCCAAGATGAATTCTAAAGCGCCCCCATTCATTCCTTCATGAACTCAACAGATGTCTTTGAGGCCCATTTTCTGCCCGGGACTTGATTCACAAGGCCCAAGGGACCCCTGGCTCCGGCTATTATCCAGAGAGTCTCAGGGATCCCCAAATCTCCACGCCCCCATCCCAACTCTCTCCTTCGCACACAGGCTCAGGGGCTTTCAGCCGGTGTGATCTCACCGAGGAGAGAATAAAAAAACAATAAACAAAAACCCAACCACCACAACAAAAAACAGCTCCAGGAACTCCGGCGCCGCCAAAGCACCTGGCCGGCATCAGCCCGCGCACATCCAAGAGCGCGCCCCGACTTCCTGGGCCTCAGCTTTCCGCGCGCCCTTTCTCGGACCCGGGTGCCCCCATGGGTGCACCGCCAGCCTCTGGCCGAACGGCCCTCGCTCGCTGCCAGTCTGGCCCTCTCCAGCCCGACACTGCAACCTAGCTTCCTGAGTGTGGGTGCAGAGAGTGGACGCCACGACAAGAGCCCGGCCCTCCCCTCTCGCCGCTCGGTTCCCACGACTTCCTCCCGGCGCCCGCCCGACTCGCGGTCCGGGCCGCGCGGGGTCCTGCGCGCACCAGGCAGGGCCGCCGCCGGCCAGGGTCGCCCACGTGGGCGTGCTCTGCGCGGGGCGGGAGAAGGCCGGGCGCCCTCCCGGAGGCTGGGGGTGGGCAAGGCGCCCGGGGGCGGAGGCGGCGGGGCGCGGGGGAGGAGGCGGGGAGCCCCGGCGGCGAGGGGGCGGTGACAGCGCTTGGCAAGGAGGCTGCACGCGGATTTGCATGAAACACAGACTGGGAGCGGGCGGGAGCGGGAGAGGGAACGGGAGCGGGAGCGCGGCGCAAGCCCCGGGCCGGCCCAGCGAGCGAGCGAGCCGGGAAGGAGGAGGGGAGCGGGGAAGCGAGGCTGCCGAGGCGGAGGGATCTGCGCATCAAAGCGAGCGAGGCGAGCAAAGTTTGGCTGGGGGTTGGACTTTCCTTCCTGGAGGCGGCACCCAAACAGCTACCCCGTGCGGAAACCCAAACTTTCTTCTGCCACTCTGAGTCTCGCGGCCGCCGCCTCCGCCCCGCGTTCGGGGCCTTCCCGACCCGGCGCCGCTGTCGGCCGTCCGCCCGCCTCCCCCGCCGCCCTCCTTCCCGCCGCGGGAACCGCTCGGGGCGCAGGGCCGCGCGCCGAGCCCCGCTGGCTGCAGCGCCGCGGCCCGGCCCGGAGCCGGGCAAGTTCGCCGGGAGTTGGGGCGAAGTTTGGGCGGCCGAGCTCCCCTCTGCGCCCCCCGCCGGGGGCGCCCCTCGCCGCCCGCGCGCCCTCCCCAGCCATGTCGTCCATCCTGCCCTTCACCCCCCCGATCGTGAAGCGCCTGCTGGGCTGGAAGAAGGGCGAGCAGAACGGGCAGGAGGAGAAGTGGTGCGAGAAGGCGGTCAAGAGTTTGGTCAAGAAGCTCAAGAAGACGGGGCAGCTGGACGAACTGGAGAAGGCCATCACCACGCAGAACGTCAACACCAAGTGCATCACCATCCCCAGGTGGGGGGCCCTAGCGACCTGGGGGCGCGCCCGCCCAGACCCCTGGCATGGCGGGGCCGGTCGGGTGGGGTTGGAGCGAAAGGGCTCGTGTGTGTGTGTGTGTGTGTGTGTGTGTGTGTGTGTGTGTGTAAGGGGGGACAGTGGGAGCGCGGTCCGGAAGAGGCTGGGGGGGGACCCCAAACAAAACCTTTTCTGGATTTGCAAAGATTCAGAGCCTGGGGCTTCCATGGGGCACTCTCACTTCCAGACCTCACATTCGTGTTTCACCTCCGCGAAAGGGGGGTGCTGCTGGAATTGGCAGCCCCCACTCCGGGGAGCTGCGGGCTAGAAGTTGAGGCTGGCTTTGTTCAGCTCCGCGGGCCCGAGCCCCTCCTCCGCCGCCGCCTCCCGCCCCCGCGGCCCGCGCTCGTGGAGGTGGTGGTGTCTCTCCCTTTCTTTCCTTCAGTCCTGTCCCCCCACTTCTTTCCTCCGCAACAGGAATGCAGTCCGTACAGCTGGGGCTGTGGGTGAGGAGCGGGAGCCTCGTGATTGACAGATTCCTTCTTCGTTCTCTCTTTGCCTTCGGGATTAGCATTTTTATCCAGTATTTTTAGACTCGGTTGTGCCAGTCTCCCGCCCCCTCCGCACACACGCACTTTAGTTGCCGCGCAGTGCTTTCAAATGAGAGACAAGTGGCAGAGGTTAGGGTCCTCTCTTCTCCCCCTCCCCCGACGATTTTTTTGGTCCAGTTTTCAGCCTGAGATTGCGGGCTGATGGAGGAGAGAGCTAGCTTCGCGCTGTTCAGATAACAACGCACCCCAAAGTGGGCCTCGCATCGGCCCTCGCATTCCTGCAGAGCCCTCCTTCCCAAAGCGCTTTGCCATCTGTCTGGACCTCCTTTCTCCTCCGCATCGCGCTAGCTAGGTCAGGCGGGAGCTCACAGATGGCTGATAGAAGGGGTCAGTGACTTCACTCCCCAGGGCTTTCTCTTAGTGTTGCTGCCCCTGGCTGGGAAGTGTGTGTGTGTGTGTGTGTGTGTGTGTGTGTGTGTGTGTTTGAGAGAGAGAGAGAAAGTCAGGGTAGGGGGGACACCTTAGCCTCCTGTCTCTCCCTCTGGGCCCCCTTTAAATTCTGACTCTGCACCAAGGATGTTTGTGTGTGTGCATAGGCGTTTGTGTGTGTGCATAGGGGTGGGATGTCCCTGGGGGTCCCAGGCTGCAGAGGAATGAGCAGAGAGTCCCCAGTCCCACAGAGATTGTGGGCCTTGCTGCTGGGCCAGGAGTGGACTGCCTCCTTGGCCACCTGCTTGGGGCAGCTGTACACGGCCTGCCAGCCGTGTGAGGCAGGCACAAAGCAACATCTGTCCACAGGAACCCAGAAAGGGCCTCCTCTGGAAATAAATGCCACATATGGTGGGAGAGCTGGCTTAAAAAGTAGTATATTTTTTTTAACTGGGTGGATCCAGTCAATAAAGGGGAGGGAAGGTGGTGTGTCGTCTGGGAAGTGTGCCCTGGGCCTGTGATCAGGAGCCAGAATTGACTTCAGAGGCGGTGGTGTGATGTGATGGGGTCGTGAGCCTTGGATTCTGGGCCCAGCTCTGGTTCTGAATTCTTCTTTATTCCTTTGGTTAGGGGGGCGGGGGGTAGCGTGAATGAGTGTCATACTTCTCGCATCTGGGGAGGAGTGTGCAAAACGTGCCTTCTTACCTGTCTGGGTGCACTGAGGACAAGTGCTTTGTGCCTTGAAACAGAAAAAGAAAGAAAGGCATTAGTTATAAAATGAGCAGCTGTGTAAAGTGCTTTATAGTTTACAAAGCACTTTCACATGGTTTTAATGAGATCAAGAAAGAAACTCCTGGAAAATAGATAAGGCCGTCAGACTGCAGATTTATCTCCTTTTTAAAGTTGAGAAAACTGGAGGAGGGAGATGAAAAGGGTTGGCCCAGTGGACTTGGGACTCTGACCACATGTGCTCCTTTTCCTACCGTGGGCTGCTCTCTACTTCCAAAGTTCTGAATACATTCATTGCTGAATGCTAGAGCACAGTTAGCTTGGGGCAGGGGCGGCTGTGGATCTCTGTTGGTAAGGTTGCTGATGTTCTGTCTTTGGGTTGGTGACTGCTTGGAGAAGAACACTTGTTTTCTCTTGCCTTGGTTGGGGTTTGCCCCTCTAGGGAAGCTCAGCTAGGGTCTGCCCTTTCCTCTTCCAAAGTCCTCCACAGCGTGAGGCATAGGAACAGTTTGGACCTTTCTGAGTTCAGGCTGACTTGCACCTGGCCTTCGCACGACTCTCTGTTAGGAGTGCGGTATCTTCCACCTGCCTAGCAAGGGCCGAATAGGAAGGTAGATTTTGTTTTTAATCTTTTCTCCGGGAAACCCAGTTGCTTGGGTGGATCCAGACAAAATGGATTTCCATCCCCGGATTTTGTGCCCACGCCTCTGGGTCACCTTGTCTCCCTTGGCAACAGCTGCCACTGTTTTGGTCATGGGCAGGAAACTAAAGGCCATGTCTTGGGGAGGTGTCTAGCTGGCCTCCACGTTGGTGATATCAGTGTGTCTGCCTAGCCCCAAAGAGTGTGGTGGTGGTGTTTGTCAAATTGTCTGCTGTCTCTACACTACCTTGTATAACGAGGGCTTTGGAGAGCTGATCAAGGGCGATGTTTAACCTAGTTATCCCATGGTGTGTGGAGGGAGATGGGGCTCTGAGTGGTTAAAACTACCCTGGGGTTTCAGGAGACCTCAATCTGGGGAGACTTGACAAGCGTGTTTTGGCTAATGTGTAATTATGATCAACAGTAGCAACCTTTGGCAAGGACGGCAGTATCCTAGGGTCTTCTAGACGGCAGGCTTGCTTGTGTTAACGCCGGCTGTAACCTGTCTCGGTGATCAGGAGAGCTGGAGTGATGCAGGCTTACTGACACCAAGAATGTGAAAGAGACCCGTGCCAAGGAAGTGGTAAGAGCTTGATTTAGATTCACCAGGCGAGAGGCTATCAGGAGACTCTGAGGTCTGGCAGTCTGGGCAGAACTTAGACAAGTTGTATAACAGCATCTTACCCGTCACCTGCCTGAGTATCTGAGTAAGGCAGCAGGCATCTTCCCGGCCAGCTGGGAAGCATGGAGTCCTAGCTTTACCACGGAGAGGAAGAGAAGGTGTGCTCATGCTGGGTCAGTAATCGGGCCAGGCACATTTAAGAATAACTTGTTTGATGGACACTGGTAACTGTCCTTCTACCAACGGGCTCCATGCCTTGGCCTGGTTGTTGGGAGCTGGACCAGGCTTCCAGTCTGGTTGGTTTCGGAGGGAATCTGGGCTTTCTTGTGTCAACGTCGAGAGGAAAATGGGGGAATTGAACCAGCCAGCGGGTCTGACACGTGCCATCTCCTCTTCCTCTGTGACTCTGTTCTTTGAACATGGCTTCCTCTCGTTCACCATCTGCAATTTGCCAGGCTACTCTCCCCCTAGGGAGAAAGGAAAAAGATCGTCATCTTTAAGGCTCCTTTCTCAGACGTCTGGGGGCAGACCTATGACCAGGGCTGCAAAAGTGACTTCTTTTTAATACCCTCTTGACCTCACTATCTCCTGTCCACCCACCTCCCTCACTGCCGCTCAGAGCGCCACTCTGGTCCCGCAGGAAGCAAGCCCACTTCCGGCTGCCAGGGAGGCTGTCTGTCCACTCCTTTCTCTGGTTAACCTTGATGAAGGGAGTTTCACACAGGGAGCTGGGGAGAGGAAGGGCCCCACAGACCACAGAAGCTGCCCCGGGGGGCTGGCTCCGAGCTCTGGCTGAATCTTGGAGCCACTTGGCATTTGGAACCTTGGAACTTGCCGCTTGCACCCAGGAGTTGAATGTTTGGGCTCGTGTATCTTACAGATGGCTCTTTGCTCCCAGTTCCTGATCAGAGGCTATGGGGTTGGATCTTGTTGATTCATTGATGGTTCTTGGCCCCCTTCCAGGTCTGAGTCAATATTCCAGGCAATGGGAGAGGATGCGCAGGTAAATCTGAGATGGCTCCTGCCTGAGAGGAGCTTCCACTTCAATAACGGAAGGATTAACAAGGCATTATGTGAGGGTCTAACTGCTATTGCTTTTTTATCCACCCCCCCATCAGAAGAAAAATGAGTTCTAGCATGGAGTAATTTGAGGGTGGGGGCTGGGGACTATAATGTGTCTTTTAAATATTGTGGAAGTCCCTGCTAGAAAACAAAATAATGGCCGCCATCTGTTTTTGCCAGAAAAAAAAAAAAAAAGAATTCAAGTCCTGGATCTTACCATTTTCCTATCTCGATGGATTGAGGAGTTCCCTTTAATGTCTCAGAGCCTTCTCATCTGCACCTGTGAAATCAGGCTGCTAGAAGGCCTATGGAAATGTTTTGTAGACCAGGAGTTTGGCAGATATGTGTTATGTTTTCAGCCTTCTGTGTTTATCACTCGTTCGTAACTGAATTATTCACTCATTTGTTAAATACCTAGTGCCATTAGCAAGGCAGGACACCAGTGCTTACCGAGCTCCCTGTCCAGGGGTGGGGGTGCGGGGAGACAGACTTGGCCAAAGATACAGGAAATGTGCTACAGCCCAGGGATGGACAGAGTGCCCAGGGACATGGGGACAGACTGATAATTCTGTGGGAGGGGGTGGGGAGAGGAGGGAAGGGTCAATGGGAGGAATTATTATCCAAAGGAAGTTTCTGGACTATAAACATGATCACGTGAACTTGTGGGTACGTGGTGATACCGGTCTCCAAGAATGAGGATGTCTTTATCTTCTTGGTCTTTTGCTAAACTGAGTACTGTTGTAAAAATGTTACTTCGTGGCCTGCACGGAAGGGTCAGTGACCGGTGTGCGGTATTTACTCCACTTACAGCATTCTCTTGTTGAAGTAAGAAGTAATTTAGTACTGAAAACCTGAAATTCAGGTTTCCTCGGTGGGAACAGTGACTTTAGATATATTGGCTCAGAACGTAACAAAGAGTGTCACTAAAAACTGGGTAGCTTGTTGATTATCGTGGATACTTAGAATTTCAGCATTCTGGTGTGACCTAGCTTTCTGGATCTCTGGTTAACACTTGCTGAACTGAATCCTGTAAGCCTGAGTTTCTGCGTGGACATAACAGCTTTGAATGATCTATTTTTTTAAAAAAATCTTCACAAGGATGTCAAGTTTCAAATGACCATTTTAATCGTGGAAGAAAGTCAGCCAATACAGTAGTCATTTAGTTCTGATGAGAAACGCAAGAAGCGGATGAAATTGAGAGAATGTGGCTCAAGCTTATCACATCAGAAATCCAATTAAAATGAGTTCTTGAAAAAATAAATATTGGTTTAATAATGTAAACTTGTAATTGCTGTATTATTTTAACGGAAATAAAATTAACATGATTTAATGGACCGAGCGACCATTAATTTTCCCTTGTTAATTTATTAGGGGATTTTAATGCCATGTAACGCACAATACAGCCATTGTTCTGCGTGAGCTCCTTTATGAAATAAATAGGGCCAGGCAGCGCTGGCTTTAAAAATTGAAATCAGACTTTATTCTCACTACCTTGTTCTCCCATCTTTTTATTCCGCTTCTACCCCCCCCCCCAGCCTCCTAAAAGGAGATACAGCTTTCTGCAATTAACAAGGCTCATGATTAGACCTAATAAACTTTTTGTCCTTCCGCGTCTTGGGGCTGGGAGGTTTTACCACCTGGTGCAGGTGGGAATGGCTGGGGCCCGGTGGGACGGCACTAGCCACTCCCCCAGAGGGGGCGGGGACTCGTCTGCGGACCACTGAGCTGTTCCTGGCCGTGGAGCCTTCAACGTGTCTCCACCTTCACGCCCAGTGGATCCTGGAAACAGTTGGAAATGGCCATATCAACCCCACCCGCCAGAAATTTGGTTTCTCATTTTACTCTGTGCCAAGTTTCAGAACCACGATCCCCAGAGAACGTCCCCTTCCTTTTTCTGCTTTCCTGCATCGTCCGTCCCTGGACCCAAACGCTATGCTAGGGGGCAGGAGTGACAGAGTAAAGAAAACCGGCACCACCCCTACAGTCTGGTAGCTTCTAGTCCACCAGCTGCCAACATGGGTTCTTTGGATTTGTAATAATGCCGTAGGTGTTACCCCTGGTGAATTTGTAAATACTGTTTTCTTGATGCGGGAGAGCCGAATCGCTCAAGCTCTACAGTTTAGGGACTCCTGACAAAGGGAATTTGCATGTGTGTGTGCCTGTGTGCGTGAGTGTATAACGGTATTCTTTGTTTTTATTTAATTAATGGTTTTAGAAATAATAAATCTGTAGTACAGGTCACCCTATTCGCTGGTGATTACCCGAGGCCTCTGCTGTAAACAGAGCCAGCACAGCCGGTATCTGCGGCAGAATGTTTTGACAGAGAGACTCAATTGAAAATGAAAACACAGTTGAAGCCTATTAATTAAGAAGTTTGGCTAATTCTGGATTAGGCTGAAGTTTGTTTAGCAGGCTTTTTCTCCCCAGAAATGCTGTCAAAGAAAAATTCGTTATAAACAGGGCTTTGGGGTTCCTTTTGGAGGCAGGAGTCAGCAGACCTGGGTTAGGTTCTAGGCTTAGCTCTGTTTCGGATTGGCTGTGTGACCTGGGGCAAATTGCTTAACATCTCTGGGCCTCAGATGTTCCCAGTTCATAGGTGAGCAAAGCGTTATTGGAGGGCCTTTCTAACACTAAAGTGGTTTTCATGCAGGCATTTCAGGAGCTCTCCTTTGGATGCATTCAGTTGAATAATACATCACAGGTCTTTCTTGATTATTAATGTCCTGAGAGCCTGTCAGTCTAGGGCCAATTAATTTACACAAGTGAAAGTAATAAAACTACAATCCAGTATTAATTTTGATTATGTTACCCTTCTCTCCTCCCTGCCTCTCCCTTAACTCTCTGAATCTAAATCCCCAAAATTTAACTACCAAGGAATATAAAAATGACCAAATTCAAGGCTAGAGACATGAAGGCTATGTGTCTTGAGATGCATTGAGCAAATTTTCTCCTTTTGTTGCTAATCTTTGGCCATTCTCAGAGCCGGAGGTTTACAGACACTAATGACCACAGACACCTAAAAATGGCGACCTGTGAAGAGGTAGGCATTCTAGAGGATACCTGTGGAAAATGTTTGCTCATATGTCAGAGCTTACCCAGGAAGCCTCGTTTATTTATTTTCAAGCATCTATATAAAGAAAGGCTATGCTTTTGGAAAGCATTTTGCCTTTTGTTAGGCAGTGTGGAGGTTACAAGTTGAAACCCCAGCCAGGGAATGAAAAGTGAGTTTCTCCCCGAAAACGTACTTTTTCTGTAACCTCTGGCCCTCCATGCTAACATCAGGCAAGTTTTTCTCCTTACTGCTCTGCTCAGCATTGAGGACGAGAGTGCTATGTAAGACACATTGTGTATGGGTTTACCTCTGAAACCTCCAGAACTGTAAATCTGGTTGCTTTTGCTGCTCCGTGTTCCATCCCTGATTGCCAAGCCAAGTTGTAGCTCTGAGGTGTAACCTTTTTTTTTTTTTTTTCCTTTTAGACTGGACTCTTGAAAATAGTGATGCTTTTTGGGTGTGTGTGTTTTAAAGGTCTGTTTTTACGCTGTCACAGCTCAAAAATGCCAAAAGGCATTTTTTCCTTAAAAAATCACCTCTGGGCTAAGCCCAACTGTGGAGTAATGGATCCAGAAAAGACTTTTTGAGTAGTTACAAGCGGCTGAAAGCAGGCCCTGATGATGGAAATTGGGTTTTTCCTTTTGCTTCAAATCTTTCCTGTTGTGAAGTCTCTCTGACCCTCGTTGAATTCAGACTCAAGGTGAGCCTTATTTCTCTGTGTGCATGGGAGGGCTGGGTGAGTTCGTTTATCCTGCTGTCCCTTTAAATTTTGCATGTAACCATTTATTTCTAACCCAACAGATGCTTAAAATATTACCTGGGGAGCAGGGGTAGGGATGGGGTGGGTGTGGGTGGACAGGAAAAGCCTGGTAATGAAGAAAGAGCAAAGGGCACCAGAGTCTGACAAGCCTGGGTCTGCGTCTGCCAGTTGCTGGCTCTGTGGCAAACTTGGGTACATTTGCTTCAATTTCTTGAGCCTGTTTCCTTATCTGTAAAATGGGGATGGGATTGCCATAAATCAACCCAAATGAGGTAAGAGAGATCAAGCCCTTGTCCCAGATTTGCAGCTCACAGTCCATAGTAGGTGCTCAGTAAACACTCCCCTTTCCCTTTCAGGAGGGATATTTGACAGAGAGTGGCAGTCTATTGCAGCAGAGGACCCCCACCCTTGCTCTCAGAGCTCACCCTCGGGAGAACCTCAGTTCCCATAGTGACAGAATCCCCGCCCCCCAGCCCAGCGAGGGCCCCCAAGCATGCCACTGGTTGGTTGAGGGCTAGGCCAGCCACAGAAAGAGAAACAATTCATATTCTTGGGTGGTTCTGCCCTTCCTCTCCCCTTCCCCCTCTTTATTGTCATTGAAAAAATTGTTTGGCTGACTAAAAATAATAGTATTGAAAACAAACTTTGATGAATCAGGGCTCCTGGGGCGGGGGATGGGCTGGCTCCTGAAGCCAAAACGGTGTGACTCACGCCCTTGTCACCGATAGCTGGCCTGTAAGTGTGTGCAAGTGCACGATGTTTGTTGTTGCAGGGTTTTTTTGTTTTTTTTTTTTTTTTGTTTTTTTTGAGACCTGGTTGGAAAGCAGTTCTGGTCCCAACCACCACTTCACCATTCTGCTTGGTGGTTGAGTAAGGATGGTCAGCACTGGCTGTGTAGATGCAGGCGGTGGTGCCCTTGACTGCCCTTAGGTGTTCACAAGAGAGGACTCCTGCCTACAGGGTCAGGCTTTGGTCCTCCTTCTGGGGGTGCTCCTTCTCACGTGACAGAGCTGTAGGGTCAAGGGGTGGCCCATCTAGGGCCCACACCTCCTCCTTCCAGGCTATGCTTTGGGTCCTGACCCTTCAGTTCCCTGCCCCGGTCATCTCAAGATTGCTTCCAAGTCTTGTGTGGGCCTTTCCTGGATCCATCTGCCCCATTATGCATTGGCCATGGACATGTGTGCGCCCATGGGCCTAAGGTTCTGACAAGGCGTGCAGGGCAGGGGGATGAAGGAGTCAGATGGAATTCACGCTTGTGGCGTCTGTATGGGTGTGCATGAAGCCGGTCAGTATGTATGATGGTGCCGGGAGTAGGCTGGCATCTGGGCTCTGTTCTCCCTGAATGTCCACATTCCCCTGTGAAACCCAGGGGCCAGGGAACTCTAAATGCAAAGCTGGCCTTCTGAGGTTGCAATAAGGTGTTTGGCAGGGTAGAAGGATAGAATATGTTCTATTTTTTGGTTTGTAACCTTGACTTCTATCTTTTGAACAGGACCTATGGCATGTAGGCCTTTGCACGTCCTCTGCTTAGGACCCACAAGTGGCGGAGCAGGCCTGTTTCTAGCACCTCCTCTCTATTGTGGGACCACGACTGAGGCCAGCCTAGGTGGTACCGCTGTATGGACAAAGCTCTGGGGACTTCCACGAAGATTGATTTCCTTCCCCTTGAACCTGGATCCGAGTGGATTACAACTCAGGGAGAAGGCAACATGTGTTGTAGTTGCCAGTCTCAGAAGTGGGGTGGAGAGCAGGATGGCCGCTGGTGCATTTGTTTGCTGATGTGTTTACTGGGCACTGACGTTGTGTTGGGCCTTAGGGGATATGGAGATGTAGAGGTGAGGTTCTATCTCTGAGCTGCATAGAGGCAGGACAGGTCCCACCGACCACTGTTAGGGAGGGTTTGTGGGACAGATGTGGTCATAAAGGTCACATCAGTATTGATTTGGGAGCCCAGAGGAAGAGCAGCTCTCTTTTGGGGGGGAAGGCAGGAGGCTTCCCAGAGGCGGTGGTTCTCCAGCAGGACCTCAATGGATGGATAGAGCATGCACACGGGGCAAAGGCTGCCTGGCACACTGGCCAGACGGAGCATTGGAGGAGATTTCTGGGTGGCCAGGCTGTGGAGGGGGTGTTGGCCAGGCTTCAGTAGGCCAGGCTTGGCATTTGGACCTTGCTCTTTGAGGACTTTGGGGATTTTCAAGTAGGGGTCCAAGCCACCACTGGATTAGGACTTCATTTCCTCCCCGACCCTGGGGCTGGTAGCAGAAGCTTTTCTGCCTGAGTTACCCAGGTCAGAGTCCTAATCCCTCACACCACCATGTGGACAGCTTTCGGCTATGTCTGGGCTGGGTGAAAATAGTGTTTTGTTCGTTCTCAGGGGAGAAGACTAGCTGTCCAGCAGGAGGGCTCCGGGAGCCCGAGTGTTCAGGTAATTAGCTGGTGAGTCATGCTCGCCTCTTCCCACGGATTCCTTGGGAAAGTGAGCCAAGTGGTGCCTGGTCTCTATAAGCAAAGGCCTCGAGACCAGACCTCGGTGTCCCCCCGTGGTGTCCCGTGTGCCTGGCCCAATGCCTTGGGTGGGCTGTCCCCGGACAGGGTTCTTTGATTCCTTCCTTGATGACCATCTAGGCCAGCAGGCGTTCCACTCCCCGACCACATGGCAGTCGGCGAGCATGCCTCCCTTCTCTCCTGCAGATTCACAGAATGCCATTTCAGTGTCTTAAAAAACCAGATTATATTCCCTAATTAGAGAACAGCATCGTTTACTTAAGTCCATGTCGTTCATTTCTTTTCTATTTTTAGGGTTTATTTATGTTTCTTAGTAATCTCTGTACCCAGTGTGGGGCTCGAACTCACAACCCCGAGATCAAGAGTCCCATGCTCTTCTGACTGAGCCCACCAAGTGCCCCTGTGTTGCTCATTTCTGTCAGCCCTGCGAGCAAGCAGAGAGTCTGCTGACCATTTAGAGATTGGGTACAACTTACCGTATGTGGTTGGAGTCAGCTTTCAGTGGAAGCTGACAGGTTTTCAGAAGATCAAGTTTTGTGTCCACGGACTGCTTGTGGTTTGTGGACCGTTTTTGAAGACACCCATGGAGCCCTGCTTCTGAAGGGACAGCAGACGAGGAGAGCTCTGGGTTTATGCTCGGGAGATGCACGTTCAGACTTCTGCTCCCCCACTCACTGCTTTGGTGACACGGATGGGTCCCCTCGCTTCTTTGCACCTTCTTTCTTCATCAGTGAAACAGGAACAATAATACCTTCCTCAGTAGGACTGTTGACATTATTTGTATGGATGAGCTATGCATTCAGAGCACTCGCAGACTGGAAAATATTATAGCGTCATTTGCTATTTCTTTATGAAGCGTGGCCCTGTCGTATCGCTAAAGATGCTTTCTGAGAGAGATGGACTGAGGCTTATGAGTTTACACTCAGATTTCCACAAAGGCCTTTCAAGAAAAATCACAAAGGATGTGCATAGTTCAATTGGAGTATGAACTCAGGGCATGCATGCTTGGGGAGGCGGCCGTGCCAGAAGCTTCCGCGAACTGATGCTCTGGGCCCTGCCTGAGGATTTGACTCGGCAGTGTTGACCTGGGGCCGGTCACCTGAGGCCTCTCCCCTGGGGGTGGGACAGTGTGAACCGAGTGCTGACTGTATGCCCGGGGCTAGTATGGGCCACTGATCAACTAGTTGGTCTTCTTTCCCCATCTGCTGTACTCTGAGAAGGATGGGTTAATCATGATCCAGAGGAGGGTGCTGAGGCTTTGAGGGGTCAACGGCAGAGCAGGAATCTGAGCTCAGATCTCTGGTTCCTGACTCTGGCTGTCTGCTCCCCACGCCAGCTCCCCAACAAGGGGCTACCATTCTTACCGTTTTCAGCCTCCTAAGCAGGCGATGGCCTAGGTCAGTTGCTTTAGGTCCCATGATAAGAGATGGAGCTGGATTTGCCTCAGAAGCTCTACCAGCCCTTTTAGAATCGAGGGTGATGATAGAATTTATTGAACAGACCAGGACACTTCTAATAGTGAAAAGGGGCGGTGCTGTTATTAATTAGGGCCCCAAAGTGAGCATAAGCCCAGACTGTCCAGCCAAACCTGGGCAAACAGGCGGCCTCAAGCCCCCTACCTCTGTGGCCACGGTTATGCCACCTGCCAAGGTAACTGGGAGCGTTAGACCAGCCAGTTCATATGGTACTGCTAAAGGGTAAGGGACTGTCTGGCTTACTTACTGTGAGTCCCAGGGAAGTGACTTTGCCTAGGGTTGTGTAGCAAGTTGGCAACACAATATTTGAAGATGGGATGAGGTCTTAGAAAGAATCACAGGAGTGCTAGAGCTTCCTTAAGTGGAGCAGAATTAGGGAACATTTGGCTCGGCTGATGGTTAGTCCGGAGGGAAGGGGACAGAGGGCAAGGGGGCCGGTGGCCGCAGGGAGATGGTGTAAGGCATTCGTCTGGCTGGAGAAAGTCTGCCGTCCTCTACAGACCTCGTCCCTTGGAAACCCAGGAAATGCCCTCAGGCCCAGTGAGACTGAGATGGTATTTAACGGCCAGGAGCAGAGACTTCTGGAAGCTGACCTCTCCCGCTCCCCTGTTCCATTTTAGAGGCCTTGAGGATCCCACTGGCCGGCGGCTGGTGCAAGTTTAGTGGCTAATCCTTCTGCTGAGGAATTTTGGAAGGCATTGAGGAAGGAATTAAAAATAACAGCAAGCATGCCTTCTCTTTCTCTTTGATTGTGTTAAATGCATGGAATGTGCCAGGGCCTCTGTGAAGCACGTGGCCCCACATAACCCCTCCGCCAGTGGAATTCCGCAGAGGACAGGGAAGGGCTCAGAGCCATTCCACTGCTGCTTTGTGTTCTCGGGATTTGTTCCTGTGATCTTCTCTTGCCCCGAATAATTTGTCGGAAGTCTGGAGAGGTGAGTCCCCTATGTTCTCCCAGCAAACGGCTGTGGTAGGCGAGGCCCTGTCTGAGGAGCTCCAAGGAGAGCAGCTGGAGTGACAGAGAGGACCGGTCACAGGCTGAGAAAAGGAAAGTGTAAATTCAAGCCGAGCTTGGCAGCATTTGCTTGGAGAACTTGAGCTGATACTGTGGAGCTCTGGTCGTCATCCTTTGTGGCTATGCCGTGTCTTATAAATAGCACAAGACGCATTCCCCCGCCCCCCCCCCCCCCCCCCCCCGCTTTCTCTGCCTCACAGACACAAGGAGGCATGTGTGTGGGTGAGTATGGCAGGGAGTATTAATTATTTATGTTCCGGTTCTTCGGAGAGACATCGTGGGAACTGGGCCCTGGACTCCATGGAGATGACCAGGCCGCCTCGTGGGTAAGGCGGCAGTCTGTTGCTGGGCCACAGCAGTCGGGACCGTTCCAGTCCTCTCCTCCGTAGCGGAGGCCCACGGTCCCTCGTGCCTGGTACCACACTAAGCCAGTTGGCCTTTCCCTCTCTGGTCCATCCCCTATCCTCTATCCGTATTGGGGCCAGGCTCACTGCGTTGGGGTACTTTGGGCTGCAAGTCACCTGAAACCCACGTACCACCTTCAGCAGTGGGGAGGTTTATTTTCTCTAAGTTGGGAGGCGGGGAGGTTCAGACATCAGCAAGGACTTGTGAGCCTTCCGTCTTTCTGCTTGGCCCGTCTTAAGCCTGAGGGGTTCTGCCTTCAAGCTCCACCTCTCTGGGTCCTGTGAAGGCCCCAGCTGCTCCAGGCACGACCCTCCTTACACATCCAGGGGGCAGAAAAGGCCTCTTCTCCTTGGGGGTCTCTCTCTCCAGGAAGAGCCTCCTGGGACCTCACTGGCCAGCGTCGTGTCCGGTGCAGTCATGGCAAAAGTAATGCTTGTGAGAAGCCTCTTGGATTCATGGATGCGGACTGTTTCTTTGACTCATTACTGTGCTCAGTCCCTGCTAGGCACTTGGTGAATTTCAGTTAGCACGTGCTGGTTCCTGCTTACCTTCTCTGAGCGGATTCCTGAGCACTCACTCGATGTCTTGCTAATTCTGAGGTTGTGGTGGAAAACCACTGCAGGAGCAGTTCCTGCCCCCACAGAGCTTAGAGTCCAGAGGAGATGCAGAAACAGTTAAGTGATGGAGAGCCTCTAGCGTGCGGTCCATGGCTGTGTGCCATGCGGCGTCTTTGGAAGCAGGGTGAGATCGGGGTTTTGGGGAGACAAATGGCTGTGTGACTCACAGGGAGGACCCTTGAGGCCTCGGAAAGCCGTACCTGAGAGTGGCATCTTGTGACCCAAGCCAGGTGGCTTTAAGCAGTTCAGACTTCTGTCTCCTCCACTCCAGTCTTGTTTTCCTGTTGACAAAAGGAAGGCAGAAACTTGCCCTTGGGTGTGCAGTGGGGGAAAGGCACAGAGCTGAGAGCCTCCTGCCCCCAGGGGAAATTTTCTAAAGGTTCTTGTGGTATTCTGGCTTCAAAACCATGTGCATTTAACGGCAGGCTCAGTGTCTTTGTGAGTCTCACTGGCTTTGAATCTGCTGGAAACTTTCTCTGAAAGCATATAGATGAAGAAATGAGAATTCTATAAATGTTGTAGCGGTTAAAGACAAAAGTGCTGGCTGATTTATGTAATTTGTTGGTTGTTTTCTGATGGAACTTTCTGCAGAGATGGAATGCCCTACAGTCTTCCTGTCACAGAAAGCTAATAACTTGACTTCAGGTCAGCAAGTGTGTTTTCATTCCAATTCAGGAAAAAAAAAAAAAAAAGCCCGTCCCAAGGCCTCATGTTTCATTTTCCTGTTGATCTAGATGCTGGGATAACTCGGGACCCCGGGGAACATCTCAAAGCTAATTAAAGACGTTTGCTTGAGGTTTGCCTGTTTTTCTTGCTTGACTGAAAGAGTTGCCGTTTTTTGCTTTTATTGTTTAAAAAAAAAAGGGAAGCTATCACTGCTGCTGATCCACATGTGGGGGGGCGTGTTGCACACCTCAATAAACATGTGATGTCATCCTTCTGCTCTGTTAACACGGTTCCCCACAGAGAGGCACATTTGAGCGCGTAGGCCTGGAACCAAAGCAGCTCCTTTTCCTTGAAAATTCCCGAGTTTCCAGGAGTCGTGGCCAGGCGAGGCTGGCCTTGAAGCCGAACTAAGTTGTCCCCATGTGAGGCTGGACCTGTTTGATCAGCTCCGGTTCTGAAGTTAATGGCCCGAGCACCCCACTTGCAGAGGGAGAGTCAGCGTGTGCGGAGGTGGAGAACCCGACAGCCATCCCAGGGTGCCCCCAGCCCTTTGTTTAACCACGGCTGTGGACCAGTGGTCTCAGATGTTTACCATCGCCTGTTTATAAGAGGGAAGTGTGGTCATATTTCTATCTCTTTTGTGGGCTGCACGGTTGCCTTACTGGGGCTCATGTGGGAAGTGGTTACCGTTAGGAGGAGGGTAGAATAACAGTACTCACAAAGGGACTTTGATCCAAGAATCCTTTTGAATGTCATCTTTTGGCCACCGTGTTTTTTGTTTTATTTAATTAATTAATTAATTTATTTTTTGGCCTATCGGCCTTCACTTCGGTCATGAAAAGAATCAAGCCACCGACTGGATGGCGGGCTACCCCAGCCGGGCTGGAGCCAGACTGCCGTGCACGCTGCTCCCCTCCCTGGGTTTCACGGTGGCGGTCCCCCCCCGCCCCCGCCGGCAGCTCTGTGTCTCTCTCCATAGCTAGAGACCCTCCGCACCGCTATGCTCTGGACATCAGCGCTGGAACGTCCCAGCTACACCTGGAACTGAACCGGTGCTTTTCTTTTCTGTTCTCCTCCCACAACCTACACTAGTTTTCATTCTTTTCCGAGCCTCAGGTTCAATGAAGTGTTGGATCCTTGAGAAGACAGACAGAGGCGCACATGGAGGCAATGTAGTCTCTGGGTCCTGTTGCTTCGGTGAGACCGAGGGGCCCTTGGCCACTCCCTGGTGGAGGTCGGCTTTGTGAATTCGGGAAGGTCAGTCTGACTTCTCTGGGTATTGGTCTTTGCAGCTACAAAATGAGAGGCTCGAGAGAATCCCAGAGCTCTAAATCAACTATAATGTTTTCTGACTCCTCTCTGTCCTTTCTTTCTTCCTTGGCTTCTGGCCTTTGCTGGTTTTGTTTTGTTTTTTAGATCTTTTTTAATATATTATTTTTTAAAGATTTAATTTATATGAGAGACAGCACAAGTGAGCATGAGTGGGGGTAGGGGTCAGAGGGAGAAGCAGACTCCCCACTAAGCAGGGAGCCCGACACCGGGGCTCAATGCCAGGACCCTGAGATGATGAGCTGAGCCGAAGGCAGATGCCCAACCGACTGAGCCCCCCAGACGCCCCTATTTATTTTTGAGAGATAGTAAACCCAAGAGCATGCACGTGCATGTGGAGGGGGCAGCGGGAGAGAGAAGCTCAAGCAGACTCCCCAGAGAGCCGGGAGCCCAACTTAGGGCTCATTCTTGGGACCCTGAGATCACGACCTGAGCTGAAAGCAAAACTTGGATGCTTAACCAACTGTGCCACCCAGGTGCCCCTGTGCTGTTTTCTGGATGCTCGTGTTTTCCTAGGGGGACGAATTAAAGCTTTCATCTGATGTTCTACCTTCAGATGTGGCCCGCTCCTCCTTAGTGATCTCACTTAATTCCACCATAATCCCTGTCGCATTCCCCAGAAATTTACTGAGCATCTTTAGTCGGTGGCAGTGGTGGGCCCAGACACTGCGGTGGCCTGGCCGTTGTAAATGCACGGTTGACTTGGACAGTCATGCATACTTCTGCCTTTCTGACGCTTCTGGCTTGTGCTGGAATGAGGCCCACCTGATGGGGATCTCCTCCTTGCTCCTGGGCCAGGGGAAATCAGTCCGCAGGCAGAGAGCAATTCCCACTTAGCCCAAAGCGTGCTTCCGCTGCGTCTAGGCACCAGTGGCGTTCCGCCCATGGTGTTGTAAAATACAGGAAGGAAGGGAAACGCGTTCGCAGGTTGGTTAGAGATTTTAAGCCAACATTCAGCTCTCTCATATCCCCAAGAAACCGGAATCCACCACCGGCTCTCTGTGTGTCAGGCCCGCAGCTCCGCTCAACAGAGTGTCCTTTCAAAACCGCAGTTAGGATCCTCTTTGCGAATGGCTTTTTTCATGAACCTCAGCCAGCAAGTATGTTCTTTGAGGATTACAATTTGACGCAGTCAGGAATCTTTAGAGAGAAGCATCCTTTTGTCCTCAAGCTGTTGTAAGGCCACTGAGGCTTGGCACCTCCCAGAGAGGAACTGGAGAACAGCCTCTGAGTGTGTCCGGTAAGTGAACAACAAGCCTTCATCTGATGCAGCTTTTGTCGAGTCCGTCTCTGTAGGGGTTGCTCTGTGCTGTCAGGAGTGGATCTAGAGACAGAAGGTCCTAGTGGGCCAGCGTGGTGACCTTGGGTGAGTCACTTGACTCCCCCAGCCCTTGTTTTCCTCCTTTATGGACCAAAGGCGTTGGCTTACCAGGCATTTAAAGTTTCTTCCACTGTAAAACTTCTGATTCTCGAGCTTGCATTCAAAGAAATGACTGGCTGCGTTACTCATTCGGATAGTTTCGGGATCACTATAAAATTGCTGTGGGGGCTAGAGATGGGGGCCCCCAGAGGACAGAATGGAAAAAGATCAGAGGCTCAAGGTGAGCCGTGGTAACTGGGACTCCTGCTTCAGAACGTTTCACATTTGGTTGTCAGGCTCCCTGTAGAAGGTCTCTAACGCTTTATAAAAACTCTGCTGCCCAGACTGTACCCCAGACCCGTGATTTCAGAATTTCTGCAGATGGGGCCTGCAGGAATCCGTATTTTAAAGTTCTTCTGGTGATTGTGCAGCCAGGTTGGAGAATCCCAGCCTCAGATCTTATGTAAAGCTGTGGTTCGGTGTTGCCGACATCTGTTCTGGGGAGGAGGGGGGGAGGCATGGGGGGGGCATGATCGCGGTTGCTTAAAAAATAAATAAACAAAGAGCACATGCACTCAGACGGCAAAGTTTTAGATTCTAGCAACGTGTTGGTTTGGTGAGCACAGCGGCCGATACTCTGAGGTTTAGAGCTACGGTTCTGTCGTATCTCTGGGTCAGTGGTTTCTCGACATCTCCGAAGGAGTGGAACCATCTGTAGTTGGTTACTTCTGCTCAGGAAACTCCGAGCACTGAGTGGGGGGTGGAGCCCAAATGGATTAAACAGGCCATTACACACACCCACACTTTTTTCGAGAAACGAAGTCAGAAGCCTTGGCCAACGTTGGTGTACCTTTGTGTCAGATCCTTAGCAATGCCCCGGGTGGATCCCAGGGGCTATGGAGGCACGTAGGCTGTTGTCCCTGTGACAGTGGTCCTGCCCTTGGTTGAGAGTATGGGCCACTTCATGAACTGTAACATTTAAACACTCCCATCCTTGCCCGGTTGTTAGTGGTTCACAGCAGGGCAGCCATCCCTGCAGCCTAAGATGTCTGATGGGGCACAGCTGTTTGGGTTCAACATTAATGGAAAAGGGCCCAGAGGGGAAAAGCCAGCTAAATGTGCATCTCTTTCAGGTGGTGGTTCGGAATGCAAAGGTGACTACTTAGGTTGGTGTGAAATGAGCCGTGGAGGAAGGAGAACTTGTCCGTTCTGATCAACTCCAAAGAGTTTCACAAAGTGAGGGGATGTTCCAGGAGGTTCTGAGATGACAACCTTTGGGGTAGATACACGGGCCAGGTGTTAAGTTGCCCTTTTTGAGATGAGCGAGGAGTACAGCAGTCAACAAATATTTATGGCGCTGAGCAAGACACCCAGAGAAATGGGAAATGCGGTCCCTGTCTCCAAAGAGCCTGTAGTCTCCCTAGGGGCTTAATACCCAAGTGGGGGAGGGGCATAGTAGTGAAGGCCTTCTCTGCTGTGGTCACATGGTGAGTACTTGGGGGTTCAGAAGGAGGGGGGATGGGACAGATGCATCAAGGAATGTGGGTGTGAGCCAGTAAAAGGGAGACACACCCACCCACCCACTGTTGTGCAGGTCCCCCCACTTTCAACATGACATCGATGGTTTTAGGGGAAAGCCCTGGTGGGCACCCCCTTGCTAGCAGGAATGACTTTCTGTTCTTGTCCCCGTCAACATTCTTGGCTTCCAAGAGTAAATTTTCCTTTAGCTTTTTCAAAAGTCTTCCTGCAAGGGAGGGCTGCACTTTGCCAGACCCCTGCTTTGATGACCACCATCTGCCCACCTTAATTTTCTGCATAGTTTCAGTTGGAGCGTCTCTCTTTGCTGGGCTGAGAAATACCATGTAATACGATTGGTCCTGGTTCCAGTAGCCACCTGGCACCCTCTCGGCGGTGGCTGCGTTCAGGTATAGATGGGAACGATTATCCGTGCTTCAGAAAACTCACGTTTGTCCCGTACGCAAGCTGTGTGACTGTCCGTCGAGGCGGGACTGGCTTCGTGAGGCCCTGGCTGTGGCCAAGGCTGTTATTTCTCTGTGGGTAATTATTCCAGGCTTCACGGTCACGAGCTGAGTGTAATCGGGGGCAGATAAGAAAGTTATATATAGAGCAAAGTACATATTTCTGAAGGTGGGTGGCAAAGCCATTACACGTGTGTGCGCGCACATGCGCGCGCGTCTCTGTGTGTTTAAAAAAAGACCTATATTTTCTGGGCAGCAGAATTTAAGTTTCCAGTAAACATCTCCCTCCCCCGTTGCTTCACCTTTTAATTTTGTGTTTACGGGCTCTGCGCTTTGAAATGGTTTGGCGGTGAGGCCAGCCCTGCCTGAAACGGGTGGAGCCGGCCGGGCCCTTTGGAAGCCCTGGTTTAGGTCAGAGTTCTTAGAGTTCCTCTGACCAGCTGACTGGCAGCTCAGAGGTGATTACTCGAGCTCCTCTACAACAAAAATAGAAACCTTGAGCCTTGGCGGTGGGTTGCGGGGGTTGGAGGGCGGGGATCTGCATTTATTAGTTTATCCCCCACGACCACCTCGGCGGCCAGGAGAATCCTCTGTGGGCATTCTGGGCCGGGGTCGGTTTCCTCGGTTCTCCGTTCACCCACGTGGACGGTTCTGCTCTGGAAGTCAGAACTTTCCAGAGCCCCAAGCCTGGGACTAATTTTCGGTGGGGCACACCCTGGGTTTAGCTGCTGCTGAGCGGAAGTGGCCTCTCCCGGGGCGGGGGGGATGGGGGGGGTATGGGGTGGGGGGTCACATTGTTGTTTTTTTCTTCGCTTTGCTTGTCAGCTGGGGAAACACGGGGAAGGGAGGCAGATGAGCAGGAGAAGCTGGGGAGAAGACCCTCCACCCACCCACCCACCAAACCGCAGAGCTGTCCGCGGCTGTGTGGTGGGGATGGCAGCAGAGGAAACTCAGTGGTGTTTTGCTGCTTTTCACACCACTCCCAGTTGGGTGCTGCTGGGAAGACCATTTCAGAGCTGCCCCCTGCCACCCCGCCACCAGAGGCAGCACCCGCTCTGGGGTGAGGAGGGAAGCCGCTTCTGCCAGCAGAGTCTGCACCTGGGAGTGTGTGGCGTGACCCGCCTGACCTCATCCCTTTGTCAGGGTCCCCTTGCTCTGGACAGAGAGGGCCCAGGGAAACTAGAAGGGGGGAGGACTTTCCCCCAGAGACCCTCAGCCCCTGACTCGCGGTTCCCAGGAGACCCCTATGGGTGTGAGCACATCTGACAGCTTTCTTTTACAAAGTGGGTTTTTTTAAAAATTGGGGTGTATGTGGGGGAGGATGGTGCTTTGGGCTGTTGGTTCTGAAGAAGCCAGGCTATGATCATGGCTGCTGCTTTCAACAAATTCTCCTTTTGCCTTGAAGCCTCTTGGGGATGGTAAACAGCAGGAAAATGAGCCACATTTTCTCTGTGACCTCCTTCACATCCAACCTCGTGGTGAGGGGATGGCTGGCATGCTTCTAGAGCCCACTGCCCATTGTTCTGTCTTGAGACCACCTTGGGTGGGGACAGGGCAGAGGGGGTCTTACCCCTATTTTATAGGTGACCAGGGATAATTTACCTGGGAATGCAGAAGCAAGGACTGAGGCTCTTCCTTTAGTCCTTTGTCAGTGTGGTTCTTTGACTACACTGTGTGGCCTCAGAAATAAATGTGAGGATAATGGATTCTTTTCCAGCTGCTGTCACAGGGAAGGGGACACCGCCACCATGACCTACCCTATGTACAGTGTTTTGCCATGTACAGAGCACGTTCATGTATATGAATTCATTTCACCTCTGTGACAGTCCCTAGAAATAGATGCAAGTCTAGATGAGCAAATGGAGGGCTGGAGGCCCTGAGCGACTTGGCCCAGGACACCAGCCAGCAAGCAGCCCAGTGGTAAGTGGGTGGCGCTGGCTGAATGCCCTGGAGGGGGAAGCGAGAGTCCAGTGGAGCCGTGGGTGGTGTAACTGGTGAGTGGAGGCAGTAGGCTTGGCTCTTCTGGTCTCCTGGTTCCTAAGCGTGAGCCTCTCTCAAAGGGCCTGCTTGTGCACACCCTGCCCCATGTGGAAGCCTAGACCAGCATGTGAGGAAGAGCTGCACCCAGGTCAAGTGAAGGGCCCCCTGAGGGCGTGGTGATGGGCTGCATGGGAGTGCCTGAAATTGGGGTTCACCCTGCTCAGGGCGGGGCCTTCCGATTCAAGAGGTGAACTTCAAAGGGCATGTCTGGGAATATGGCGGTTTGGGTCATGGTGCTTCTCCTGCTGTGGTAGGAAGATTGAGGAGTCTGGAGTCTGACAGGTTTGTTGGAAACCCTAGCTCTTTAGGGCTCCTGGTCAGTGACTTCAATACTCTGAACCCCAACTTGGGGATCCTCAGTATGTCCTTTGGAAGTTTGAGTCCCTGCCACAGTACGGGTCTTAGAACAGTTACTCTCCTAATCGGAAGCAACTTGACAGGCCCTGTAGTCCAACCCCGTTGTTGACAGAGGAGGAACCCGCAGCCCTGAATGGTGTGATGAGTAGCCCGAGATTGTAGTGAATTAGCAGCAAAGCCAAAGTTAGTTAAGACCAGGTTTCTTGATCCCAGGCCTGGGTGTTTCGTTTGTTTGCTTGGGCTTTTCATGAACCTGGGGTTGTGTCTATTCGTTCACCCCCTCACAGATTTCCCTGAGTAGTTAGTTTTCTTACAAGGTCAAGTCCATTACCACCACGAAAGAATGTGTGAGCCCTTTGGTGTCAGCATCTTGGGGAGAGGAGCATGGATGGGAGATCAGGGCAGGGCGCTAACACGTATGCTTGTCTGACGTGAACCATCGTCGGTTGAATCCGTTTTCTAAGTGTGCCGGAGGGTAAGTGAGGTTCAGCTGCTGTGACAGTCCACTCGGGGTCTTGGAAAGGAGACTTAGGTTTCTCTTAAAGAGCCTTGATGCTTCCTGCTACTGCATTCCCCACCCCCATTCCTCTAGCACTTTCAGTCCTCTTTGGCTTGGGGTTGGAAGTAGCCCATCCTAGTGGTAAGCCTGCGGTCCATTCTGTGCAGTGCCGCTCGGCTAAAATATTACCAACAGACCACCAAACTGTGCTTTGTCCAAGGTTAAGACCCTCCTTCCCCGCTTGAGCGCTGGATTATCTGCTGTAGGGTTCTGTCTTGAGCTCCGTGAGGGAGACTGTTGGTTCCAATGCAGGAATCCAGGATTTCTTATATCATTACCATCTGGTTTCACAGAGTCTGTTTCTTTAGACTTCTGTCACCCTCTTGGGAGAGGAAAACCCCAGAATAGTGTAAAAATGAGACACCACCCCCCCCCCCCCACTCCCCAGCTCTGCAAGTGCATGCACATGGCCGCCATGCTGCTTGGTGGATGGGGGCCGAGCAGAGTCCTCCCAGTTTTTCCACATCCTTGTGTGTGATTCCTGTCGCCCAGTCTCTGGGACACTGTCCCCTCTGGAGGGATTTCCCAGGAGGTTCCAGGCCTGAGCCTGGCCTGGGGTGGGATCTGTCTCCATGGTAACAAGGCCTGAAGGTGGTTTGGGGTGTTGCCCAGCGATCTCAGGGTTCCAGCGCTGTGGCGCTACGATGTGACCTCTTCAACCAGTGAGTCACTCACCCCCCAGGTAACCACCAGTACTTTCAGGGGAATTGTTGGCATCATTGTGGCTGTGACCATGGTTTCTCCAAAATCAGTTGTGTGTAGAAATGAATCTAGGGACTGGTTCCTTAGATTTGCTGACATGGATGTACGACTCCCCTACCTTTCTCTCATAAAGACCCGCCTGGTTTTCTTATAAGTCGTAGGCTCGGTACCAGCTTTACATATTATTAATAGATAGCCAACACTCTTCTAACATGTTGGGGGGGAAAACCCTTATGTTTACACCCTGACTTTTCCATATTTTCTAGAGTTGCCCATCTGGGTGTGTGTTTTTATGTGGCCGCCATCAGTGTGTCAGTCTGTCAAACCAGGAAAGCAGGGAGGGAAGTTAATCTGTGGCCTTGGTTACACGGGTGATAAAGGAGCTGAGAAGCCAAACATGGGAAGGCGAGGTGACCCAGAGCTTTGTGGCAGGAAGCCACTGCCCCCTTTAGGCTGGAGGGACAAAGGGAGAAGGTTGTGTTCCCAAAGCCCAGGGTCGGGGTCACCGGCGGCCTACCTAGAGTGGATGCAGCCGCCTCTCAACCTGCCCACCCAAGGTAGGGGGAGAAGGGAGAAATGTCCTGGCTTTTCCCCTCCTCCCACCCTCCGGTCCCCTGAGTGCCTGCTGCTGTCCAGACCCCACCAGATGCCCCTGAGGTGGGACCTAGAAAGTCAGGCTTCAGCTCTGGGGGATACAGAGCAGAACACAAGAGGATGAGGAGTGGATCAGAGGGCAGACGGGGTCCAGACCAGCCTGGGGTGCAAGCTTCTTTCCTAATTTAATACCATCAGAAGCATTTCCCTGTGTTTTCCCATGGTCTCCATACTTCTGCGTTAACTCAAGTGAAAGTACCGTGCTTAGCCTGTCCATTCCCCAGCTGTTGGGGGAGTGCTTAAAATAATGATAATTCCACGGCTCTCGAAGTGTGGACCCCCACCAGGAGCCTCAGCATCACCAGGGAACTTGCTAGAAATGCAGAGTCTCAGGCCCCACCCCAGACCTCCTGACTCAGAAACCCTGTGGGTCAGCCCTACAATCTGTGCTTTAAAAGCCCTCTGGGGTGGAGGGGGGCTGCCGAGACCCCTTCTGGTTTGAGAAACAGTTATGGGCGATGCCGCACCTCACTGAAGAGGGGGATGGGATGCTGAGGGTGCTGGCGGTCAGGCCTCTTTATCCAGAGCAGTGTGGTGTAGGGCAAAGGCACAAGACTCCAGCGTGGTATGTTTCTGGGGTCACGCTTCACCCTTGCCCTTAACCTTGTGGTTCCTCTTTCCTCTTTCGTTCAACGGCTAAAAATATCAAACCATGGCGGTAGTGTGAGGATTAAACGAAATCATGGGCACAGTGGTCCCTATATGGGGGTCTTCTGGAGCTTTGCCGAGGAAGTGTGGCAAGAGCAGAAAATTGGCCTTGGTACCAGCCCTTGAAGTGTGTGGTCTGAAAGTCAATGCTGAGCGCTTAGGAAGCTGATGAGCGAGCTTCAGGACTGTAGGAATCTTGGACCGAGCCTCGCATGTTAGGAGTCAAGCTTCCCTGCCCCACCCTGTGTTTATTAGGGTTCTAACCTGCCCCTATGCTTACCCCTTCTTGTCCCTCTTGCCTACCCACTTGGTAGAGTGGAAGGGACCCTGGCTGCCTGTGCTGGCTGTGTGTTCCTGGGCAGCCCACTTAATCTCTCTGAGCTCTACTTTCTTTACCTGTAAAACCACTGCCTTGTCTCCCTGGATAGCCCTGGTGAAGATCAGGTGGGCCGATGGATGTGACCTCTGCCTTGAATCTTAGTGGGCCCCGTGAGCGGAAAGCCTTCAGGGTCCACATCTCTGCTGGGCCCGGCCTTGCCACCGCTGTAGGTCTCGTGTTCTAGTCCCGATGTAGGAAGTACTAACTCTGAGTTTGTCAGTGAGGGCAGGCATCCGGGACCCCCCTTGTCCTGTCACGATCTGTAGGGAAGCACTGGGCCTGGGTCTTCCGTGTGTCTTTCTCTCAAACTCCTCCCACAACCCGACCAAGTAGGGAGTCTTATGAGAAGTAACCAGGCTCAGCCAGCTGAAGAGGAAGGATGTGAGCGAACCCCCGAGGGGACAGATGGAGGCCCACTCTGCCTCAGAGCTGTCCACGGAGTCGCTCCTGCTGAGCCGGGAAAGAGGAACAGGGTGATAGTTCCTGCTGACCGGTGGTGATCCACTGAGCCCCCAAGTCCTGTGTGTGGGTGCACTAGACAAGCCGATGGGAGCTGGTCCGGAGAAGCAAAGGCAGCCAGTCCTTCCCATCTTTCTGCCTCTGGCAGGACCTGAGAGAAGCTTCGTGGACCAACAGGAGGAGGACCAGCCGCCATCCCGCCACAGACTCGGGTGCCTTCCTCGCTTAATGGCTGAGGGACTGAGGCTCGGAGACCTCCAATGGTTTACCTGAGGTTAAACAGGCAAGGAGTCTGAGCCCAGATCATATGGTTTCTGGTCCAGGGCTCTTTGCATGACACCCGAGTGCCTTGTTGCGCCAGGCACGGCTGGCAGGCACTTTCTCAGCTGGTTTCCTGCTCATTCTGCGGAAGGCCCTGGAGGGGGTGGGGAGGGGAGTCAGGACAGTGAGTGGCCGGCATGGTGGGTCCTTGGGGGAAGGACCCAGAAAAGTCAGCCAGAGCCCCGGGCAGGGCAGAAGATGTGCCCCACCCTCCAGCCAACAACCACGATCCTACTGTGTGGGCCGCACCTAGAAGTGACCTCAAATTGGGGAGTGAAGCCCCCGGGGAGGAGAGCGCCAGTCCCTTCCACTCGGCCTACATCTGGGGGCGAGCAGGTGCCATCATCCCACCCGGGCAGGGCAGAGGGCGCTTCCCCCGCTGCCTTCTAAGGTCGACTCAGCACAAAACAATCTTCTTGTTCAAGCTCGGCTCAAAATTGCCACCCTGAGGAGAAGGCTGTGGCAGGGCCGGGTGGGGCGTGGTAACATGGAACTCCGGGCCTGCCCGGGCAGGTCTTAATGACTCAATGACTGTGGTGGAGGCAGGACCTGAGCTGTTAACTCAGTAAGTATACGTTATTGCCAGTGCAGCCTGGGACGAGTCAAGGATCATAATTACCCGAGATCGGCTTTACAGGCGCTTAGGGACGCGCACTGGGCTACACCAAGCTAGGGAAGAATGTGGCCACATCACTTAACAGGTGTCTCAAAAGAAGCTTTTGCCTTAATTCTTTATTTATATGCCAGCAAGTTTTTTGTCTTCTTTTTTGCTTTCCTCTGCTGGATTTAAATGCACTTGTTCTAAGCCAACTCCCCAAGCCTCTCGGCAGCTGGCAGGGCTGCATTTGGGGGAGGGGGTGTTTGGAAAACTCTGCTGTGTGTCTCCTCTAGTCTCCTACGGCATATTTTCCTTGTGATGCTTCTGGCTGCTGTGTGTGTGTGTATCACGCACGTGTGTTTATGCACACACGATTTCCCCCACACAGAGTGATTCTCAGATGCTTTGGATACTAGCAGAATGTCCTCCCTCCAGTGTAACTGAATTCTGACACGCTCTACCTGGAGACAGCGTCAGATGCCATGGGGCAAGGGCTCAGTCCCACAAGACCACCCCACTCCCATCCCACTGCAGATGCCCACTCCCAAGTCCAGGTTGACATCTGCTCTGACCCCTGGGCTATGGATCAGGGGTGCCCCACCCTCTCCCAGGGCTCAGTTAATCTGCTAGAGTGGCTCACAGAACTCAGGAAAACATTTTACCGGCTTGTAGAATACGAGTCAGGAACAGCCAGATGGAAGAGACGCACAGGATAAGATAGGGAAGAAGGGGCTCTGACCCTTCATATTCTCTGGAAGCCCAGCTCTCCTGGCATCTCCCTTGGCTCCCCAACCTGGAAGTTCCCCGGACCCCATCCTTTGGGGGTTTTGTGGTGACCTCATTGCATGAACATAATTAAGTCGTTGGCCATCAGTGATTGAACTCAATCTTCAGCCCCTCTCCTGTTCCCAGAGGTGGGAGCAGAGGTGGGGAACTGTGACCGAAGGTTCCAGCCTTCTAATCACACGGTTGGTTTCCCTAGTAGCCAGCTGTCCATCCTTAGGGACTTTCCAGAAGTCCCCTCACTTACAGAAACCCAGCTGTGTTGGAAAGGGCTTGTTATGAATAACAAAAGAGACTCTTCACCTTCATTGCTCTGGAGCTATTTCAGGAATTAAAACAAAAGATGCCCTTAAGGCTCTCCTCTAAGAAATGGCAAGGATTTTAGGAGTTATGTGCCAGGAACAGTGAACCAAGACCAAATGTATATTTCTTATTATAAATCACACTATCACAAGGAACCTCAGCGGGGTGGTGATAAGTCCAGAAAAGTCAGCTTGAGCTGACCGGATGGGCAGGTCTTGGGCAAGTCACATTACTTCTTTGAGCCTCCATTTCTCTAGCAATAAAATGAGGGATAATGATGCCTGTCTCTTAGGGTTGTTATAAGATTGAGTTAAAATGCACGTACAAAGCTCAGCCCCGTGTTTTCACCTTGCTAAGAGCTGGTAAATGGTCCCTTCTTCCCTTTCCTTGGTGTTGACCACCTAAAAAGGTGGCAGATTGCTCACCCAGCCAACTATACTGTGTGGGCAAAGGAACAGTCCCACAGTATGGCAGCCCCAGTAGGGTGAAAAAAATGCCTGTGAAGTCTCCCAGCCCGTCAGGTGCTGAGGTGGGTAAGCATTTTAATCCAGACCACTTTTATGTTTCAGTATTGAATTCCTGAACCAACATTTCTGGGACGCAGGGCCTCTGGGTATGGGGACTTGAGCTAATTTGGCTTTGGACCAGCCAGCAAAGGAAAGGACAGGTGTGGGAGCGCGTCTTGAGCCTGTCCTTGACACGGGAGCTGCTGGTATCAAGGCCAGCTTCACGGGCACTGGGCATGCACCATCACACACAGCCCCACACTCAGGAGGGCCCCGTGCTTGGGCCAGCGTTTGCTGTCAGCATCTTGAAATTCCTGATTTTCTTTGAGCGAGGGTTTTATAAGCAATGTCCCGGGAGTCAGTGGAGAGCATGCCTAAGTAGAAGAGATAGGCAGGCGCAGTGTTCCTTTCTGCCCTAACAGGACAGAAAGTCCTGCCACTTTCCATTTGAACCAGAAGTTGAGAAAGAAGGCCATGCCATTCGAAGAAACATAAATGACCAAGAAATCCTCGTCTCCGCCTTCTGACTTGTGTTACGCCGCCATCAGCCAACCGCTCATGCCGAAAATGATGACGTAGGAGAAGGAAAGCCAAGTTAGCCGATAGTGCCTTTTCCTTTCAAAACCCTTCCTTCCTCAGGATGCAGAGGCTAGAGGCTTGGTAGGATGCACACAAACCAAAAAGTGGAGTAAGAACAGCTGAGTGAGTTTTGGGCCGTATTGCTATTATTCTGGTGAAATCGCAGTGTGTATGTTTGTCCAAGCCGCGAAGTACAAATTGTGTAATTTCAGGGATTTCATATATGCGTGAAATGCTCTTATGTTTGTATTTAAAACTGCATTGCGTAACCTAAACAAGAGTGATAAAATACATGCTAATAATTTAAAACTTTCACTTTTCTTAGAATGCTATTAAGTAGCAAATAAAAAACCACCATAACAAGTCGGGACAGAGACTGTGGAAGGAAAGGAAAAAGTTCTCTGCTTTAATACTGTTAATGTTAGTTTCTTCCTGCTTTCTGCCCGGAGGGCTCCACATTGTCATTTTGCCTGGGGGCCCACCAATTATGGAGCCCTTGCTGGCTGGCATCCCAGGGCTGGAGGTCTCAAGCTAGTCTTGTACACACAGGCCTTTTGCTAGCTCCCCAGGCCTCCTCATACTGTCTTTCGGGTCGCAGGGCCAAGAAACAACATACAGACAAGCGAGCCTTGACACTTGCTCTCTCTGAGGTTTCTAGGCTGTTCCAGGGGTTGGCGGGTCTATTGATAGAATTCGGGAATGCCAGAGGCTCCACACACAGTCTTATAGGTGTTTGGGGGCCCACTGTGCATTCACTCTTGTGAATTTTTGAGCTGTTTCGAGGCTCGAGCCAACAATGAGCTGAGAGAGGCCCCTGATTGAATCCAGCGCTGGCTTGGTCTCCCTGGGCAAGGAATGTCTTCCTGGATCTGTTTCCTCGTCAGGAGATCCTCAGTTTCTGTGCTGTAATGTCCCTCACACCAAGAATGTGAGCCTCTTGGAGGCCCATTCTTGGGTCAACTCTTGTTTTCACTTCTTAAGTAGTTCTTGCGTCTTAGGCGGATTGTTGGAGCCTTGGTTTCCCCATTTGTAAAATGGGGTTGGTGGTAACTACTCTTAGGGTATTGAGTACAGGGAAGGAAGTTAACATTGTGTCTGGTACATAATGTTGAATAAATGGTTAAAATGGTCAGGACATTGAGGGAGGAAGAAAAAATCCCTAGAGGTGCTAGGACCAAAGTAATAGCATCTGGGGACTCCAGCATTCTGGGTCTAACCTCAGAGAGTCTATGAGTACAAATGCCTATGGAACCTTTGCCTCAGACTTCTAAGCAGCTCTTCAGACTGTGTGTTCCTGGAATGAGGGGAACTGGAAGTTACTGGAATGAGGGGAAATGACAGTGTTTGAACTTTGGAAGTCTGGGTTCTTTGTCTTCTCACCCTCTGTCATGTAATCAGCGGCAGTCCCTTCCCCACCCAGCCTCACTTGCTTCATCTGTAAAATGGAGCCGCAATGGGTCTGCCTGCCCTACAGCATGAGGCCCCATGGAGGGGACACATGAAGAAGTCTTCCCTAAGGTTCAGTTTGAGGTGCTGTGTTAGGAAGAGCTCTCCAGTGTATCTTCCATGTTTATTGAAATCTTGCTCACTATTGTCATGAGAGATGAAGAGCAGTTGCCTTGCCTGGCCTTCAGTTCTTCCTCCGTGAGCTGAGTGGAACAGACTTGGATGCAGCATGAGCTGCCCCATGAGGCAGGTTATAAAACAAGGAAGAAGGGATGGGGAGGGAGAGAGAGCGAGAAAACCCACAGCATTCTGGAATTGTCCCCTCTCTGGAACCACAATGGCAGGCTTCAGGGACTCAGGAAGGGGTGCAGCCCAGCCTTGTGGTTGGCAAATGTCAGATGTTGGGAAGAGAAAGGCCTGTCTTACCATGGCGGGGGTTTCTCGCCACCCCCTGCCTCCCGAGCCCTGGTAGCTTGTTACTCCCTGGCTAAGAGCTTGGCAGCACCGAGGCAAACCACAGAGTACATTTGAGGCCCAGATCTGCTCATTTCGAGGGTGGGGCCGCGTTTTTCTCCTGCCACAGTGAGCTAATTAAAGAAAACAAGCTTTGGGAGTTGGGAGAGAACTGGCCACAGAGCACTTGGGGAGGATTTCTTTGGTTGCGGAGGTCTCCACGGTCCCCGGAAGGCAGGTGGAAGTGGGCATCCGGGGCCCCCACATCCTAGTGGCGCCCTGAGGGCCCAGGCTGCTGAGCTGGGAGACCCGGATGGAGATGGCGGAGGGCCTCCCTGAGAGGGGAGATCGTCTCGGTTTGTGACGGGACCCGTGTAGAAGGAGTTCAAGCTACCCACGAAGATGGGTCGGTGTTTTGACATGCTTCGCAAATACAGATGGAGTCCTGGAATGAGTTCTGTGAATCATGATCATTCACATCGCTGGGGCATTTTGGATTCTCCCACTGGCCTCAGGGAACGTGGGTGTGCCTTGGTGTGTTCCCCAGGAGTAAACCAACACCCCAAGGTGGCTGTTCTCGTTCCAGGTCTCGGGGCTGGAAGGTGAAATAAGGACTTAGGACTCTGTCTCCTGATGGAACATGCTAATTATGTGTGTGGGGAGGGGGGGAGCAAGCAATAGTTCCCGCTGTCTGTCGACCACCCCTGCCCTCCAGGGTGGGACCCCAAACTCCTAGCGGCCACGTACTGTTTTATGGAGAAGGTATATTGCGGAAACATTGATGGTGTAAATTGAATTATGTCTTAAGCGTGACAGGAAAACCATTTTAAGGAATCCTGTTGTGGGTCATTTTGAAAAATGAAGAATTACACTCTCTCCCCAGCACTGCTCTATTTTGGTCGAGTTCGCATTGCAAGATTACTTAAAAGAGGAGTCCCACTGTTCTGTTAGCTGACGATGGTCGCTGCCTCCTCCTCCGGTCTCAGAAGGGGTTCCCACAGGTGGGAGCACTGGGGGAACAGCTGATGTGTGCAGAATGTTCTGATCCACATACCCCGAGATGTTGGGACCTGGAGGTGGCCTCAGGGGGCATCCAGGCCACGGATTCCCAAGTGAGATGTGGCGTCCCACCGCCAGCCAGACGCACGAGGAGGAATTGTTAGGGATGACAGTGACGATAAATATGAAAGTCCGGCCCATTGGGCACTCACTGTGATCCCACAACCTTATGTAGGTGATCTTACTTAATTACTACGACTCATTCGTAGCACTGAAGTTTGCAAATGACTTAGCCATTAAAGGCATGTTCCTCTATACAATGAAATATTTTTCAGCCAAGAAATGAAGTCTGTGGCACGGCCCAGATGATGAACCTTGGAAACATGATGCTGAGGGAGAGAAGCCAGGCCCATAAGACCACATATCTTAGGATGCCATTGATGTGAAATACCCAGGATAAGCAAAGCCACAGAGCTAGAAAGCAGATTAATGGCTGTCAGGGGTCCAGCACGGGGAAATGAGGAGTGCCTGTTTCATGGGTACAGGGTCTCCTTTTGGGGTGATGAAAGTGTTCCGGGACTGAATAGATGTAATGGTTGCAAACATTGTGCCTGAACTGAATGCCACAGAATTGTGCACCTTAAGACAACTTACTTGTGCTATGTGATTTACGCACAATATGTAGTTTTTAAAAGTGTATTCTTCTCATGGCGTCCCTCTAAAAACTTCGGTTCTCCTAGGCTTGCAGGGAATGCAAAAGAAAGGGAAGGGGTCATTTTTGTGGACACTGAAGCTGAAATAAGCTTGGGGCTTTCTGATTCAGGTTCCACCTTTATGAGGAACCTGAGACCCAGAAAGGACTAGTCCCTTGCGCAAGGGTGCACAGAGCAAGGTACCAGAGTCAGGATTTGGATTCTAGCTTCTCGCTTTCCATTAGGAAAATTACAGTGGGAAAGTGGGTACTCCCTGGCATCCCTGGGTACATTCTGGGCTGCAGAGTTTCAGCTCTGTTCACCTGGTGTTTTGTGCTTTCCTTGAGTACCTGGGGAACCCGTCGCGAACTGGTGGGGCGGCACCTGTGTTAGCACAGCTGTGAGGAGGCCCTGGGGCTGCTCAGTGGAAATAGCCAAAGGTCTGGGCTGTGTCCCCAAGCGTGTGTCTAGAACAATTCCAGTTGTGCTACTCATGCAACATTTAGCAAAAAGAACCAATTACGTGTAAACACATACATGCAGTGTTCGACGGGGGACTTAGCATGTGACGCTGCTGCTTCTTCTCTTTTTGACTGTGAACATCTGACGCTACAGGAAATAAGAAACTTTCCAGTACCTAATTTGTGCTTGCTCTGCTTTCAACCCCTCTTGGCCCCAGCACAGGGTAAATGAAACTGTAGCTTATAGTAATATTTACGTATGGAAGTCAATGAGCTGTTTAAATGCTTGGATGTCAGAGAAGGTTTCAAATGTAGCAAGGGGTCCCCTCCCCTTTCTGGTTGTGTAGTGGCTAGGTCTGCCTTCTCTCTTAAGTCAAGCTCTGGCATACTGTCCTGGCCACATAGTGATGGTGATGATGGTGACAATAGCGTTGCCATTTACAAGACTGAACAGTAGTTGAATTAAGCGTGGATCTAATCCTGAGGACGTGGTGAATAACATTTCAGAGTCTTGGAAGTCTAGTTTTTCTCTCGGTAGGATCCAGGGACAAGCAATGACCAGACCCAGACCCGGTGTCCCTCTTAGCGACGTGACCTTCGCGAAGTAGCCTGAGGACTCTCCCGGCCCCTCCCACGTCGCGGAGTCTGGGGGAGTGCCCAAGTGAGCGAGCGCCTGGACGTTCCCGGGCTGTTGTGAGCTGCCGAGGCTCTTCCTGGGGTGACTGAAAGAGACCGAGGGGTGGGAGGGGCTGAAAGAAAGAACTGAACTGATGGGCACACTGGTCTACAACTGTGGGTGGGGAGAGGGTGGCATTTGTGGCCCTTTTCAGGGGAGCCTCCGTTGTGGGCCGCTCGACCGGGAGGCCCCTGCTCGAAAGCCTTGTGGGGAAAACCCAGTCCCTGCCTCCCCAAGTTCACAGCGTAATTGTGTTTTTCACGGGTCACCTGGAAGGCCACACGCTGAGAGGGCGCACAATTGACCTGATGAAGCCTTTGGGGCTCCCAGGCCCACTGTGCTGTTCAGACTGGAGCGCTGGGGAAATGCTGTGTGTGTGTCTGTGTGTGTGTGTGTGTGTGTGTCGGGGGCAGAATGTGTATGTGTTCTGAGAGAGGAGAAAGCCAGGGGAGTACGATGAGTCAGATTTACCCACTGTTTTTTCCCCCTTAGAAATGTGTTATGCTCACACACAGAGCAGTCATGCGCTTGCACAGAAACGTGTGAAAACCGCTTAAAATGTGTGAAATGTGGCCCTTTTGAAAGTATGCCTTACACCCACATGGTCTGGAGCACAAATGGATTTGTGAATGTTCAGCTCTTTCCTGATCTACAGGAATGTTGTCTTTGCCTGAGGTGCTTGTCTCCGGCCAGGCCCGGCTGGCTTGTGTGTGTGTGGTACACAGGTGTGGGCTGTGTGTGATGGCATCAAGGTTCTAGAGGTTCTGTTCTGTGAAATAGCTGGAATTCTGGACTCCATGGTCCTGGTGGGACTGTAGCAGGCGGCGGTCTTGGACGGGCTGGGAAGAACTCATCATCAGCCCTCCATAGGCAAGTTCTGCGGTCCCCTAGGCCTGGTATCTCAGGTCCTCCAGAGCCGACCACTCTATGGATTTGCCTTCTCTGTGGGCCTCTGTTCTTTCCAGATGAGTCTCCTCACAGCTCCTCCCCAGCCTGCTGTATCCCCACCCACTGCCTTGCTTTGGCTCACCCGTATGTTTCCTGGGATGCATTCCCAGACTTCTCTGTACCTTTCTGTCTTTAAAGCCGGGAGCGAGCCCTGCCTCCCCTGTTACATCTTCTTTGACTATCTATCCCAGCTCACTGTGACCACCTCCCCTTTCTCTGAACGGTCTCCTGAATCACTTCCTGGGTCTGGCACAGAGTCCACGCTCCGTAAATATTTTTGGACGTGGCCCTGTCCGTGATGGGTAACCTGTGTCTGTGTCACTCATCTATCCAGGCGTGAGGGCCAACGTCCCTGGGAAGGAACTGTGTCTTAGCCTTGTTTTTTATCACCCCACCCCCATCCCGCCAGCTTACAGAAGCGTGGTAGATAAGATCCCGCAAGGCCTAGACACTTCTCTCCCTGTTCCGTGTGGTGTCAGACATGGTGCACAGCCTCCTTGGCACTTACCTCTATCCTACAGAGTGAGAATAGTAAGATCTACCTGACCTAGGTCAAAGGCTACCACCACAAGGATCAGGAGAGAGTCTTGGAAAACCACAAAGCGCTGTGCAGACGTGAGTTAGTAATGGTCTTGTAGGTTGTCAGTAACCTGTGGCCTTGACATGAATGCTGGGTCCGTTGAGGGGCTTGGAGGACAGGTGGAGAGCCGGTGTATGCTGCTGACCTGGAGTCCGAGACCCTTGAGATCCTCTCACCATCCTTGGGCCTCAGTTTCCTTGGCTTGGCTATCCTTTCCAGCTCTGACACTGGTGGTCTTGGAGCTGTGTGACAGACGGGGTGGCGGGGTGCTTCCCTCTCCCGTGTGGCTGGAACTCAGCCAAAACAATCAGGAGGGCTTCCCTCCAACCTTACTGTTTCTGGGTCGGCCCTTGCAGCTTTGATGTCCCCTCGAGGGATCACGCTGGACCTCTTTCTTCTCCTGGGCCCCGCTGATTGCTAGATCCCCACGAACACTCGCTTGGACTGATGGGAGAGGCTGTTTGCACCATGTAAGGTGGCAGAATTTTTGTCACCCCTTTGCAGAGGTGTTGACATTGAAGGGTGGTTGGAATGACGGCCCAGAAGTGGAGGCAGGAAATCTGGAAGAAGGGAAGGGGCCTGGAGCTGCACAGCATGTGTAACAGATCCCAAACCAACCTCTGCTGATTTGGTGGTGGGGGTGTTCAAAGGCAGGAAAGTAGATAAGATCGGACTTCAGGATTTTTCACCACTGTGCTCCCCCCCCCCCGCCATTTTGCCAGCTCGCAGCTTGGGCTAGGCAGGGCCTGGGTATTCTTCAACTTTTGTAACCCCCGCGTGGCATAGGACCTGGATGTGCAGTGTGCTCAGTGGGCGCATGGCTGCTAGTTCTCCGGAGACGGGCCAGGTATACGTGACGTTGTGGGTTAAATACCAATCAGTGTGTCTGATTCTGGAAGGCAGATCTTCTGGGAAGAAAGGACTGCCCCCTGGAAGCTGTCTTCTCCATCCCGTCCTTCTGCGTTTTGTGGTCACCCTCCTGTATTCCTGAATTCCAGGGTATCTGGGATGGGGAAGGAGCAGAGACCCCCTTTATGGGGACTTGACATTGTTCTGCACACAGTCAGGGACACAAATGCACACTGACCGTGGGCAGGGCCCTTTCTCCAGGGGATTTCCTATTAGCCCCCTCTGTGCTGGCAGGTGCTGCAGGCAGGTAACCTTGGCTGGAGGCTTGGCGCAAATGACAGAGCTGACACGGGATCGCTGTATTCCTTGCTAGCTCGTTATCTTGTTTCCTTGATGCTCATTGTCACACGAGAAAGGACTTCCTCTGTGGGCCTCCCTTCGCAGAGACCTTGGCTGTAGATAAATTCATCCACTGTGTTGTCTGAATGAAACCATTTCTGTTCAGAGCTGGGATCTTGCGGAAAGCAGCCTCCTCGAAGGAGCCCGCCCTCCCCCTGCCCCCCCCCCCACACCTCCGTGTGTTCCCAGGAGACTCTGGTCTGTCTCCCAAGCCTTGATTCTTCTTCCTGTTTAGCACTGCTGTCTGCTTCTCCTTTGAGAGCTGCTGGGGGAGGACAGACGGTGGGGCGTCCCACGAGCGATCTTCTTTGAGACTTTCATCTCGCAGGATGTCCCAGTGGCCATTTATCCCGATCTGCTTGCTGCTCTCCCCCAGGGGTTTTGCTGGCAAGCTGCCCACATAGCGTCTCAGCTGATCCAGCCCAGCTGCCTTTGCTCCTATGGCCAGGACCCTAGAGAGAGAGCGCGCGTGAGCTCTGGCCTGGAGTTCCTGTCTCGACCCTGCTGCTTGACCTTGGCCAAATCAGCTTGGTTTCTTTGCTCCTGTCTGCTCCTCTGAAAACAAAAGGGCTGGCCGAGGGGCTTTGGAGGTTCCTGCACTCCCTGTGCTTTCCCTGCTGTCTCCAGGGAGGCAAGCATCTCCTCTGTCCAGCAGTGGGAACTTGGGCTGGAGGGGCCGGCTGGTGTACCCCCACGCCCCAGTGGATGACCCGGACCTTGACCCGGAGGCCGCGAGGCCAGGGTACCAAGAAGCCTCTGGGGTGTAAGGTAAGCAGAGCCCTTTTGGGAAGTGAGGGGTGTTATTCAGCCTTGTGGAATGCCGAGGCATGGCTGAGCCTGGGCAGGGCCCCTGTGGCTGAATTTCATGGCCTTGAAGAATGGCTACTGTGTATACTAGTGATAAATATTAGTCACCCTAGCAGCTGAAGGAGGTTCCTGTGCTGACTTTTTGACACTTCCAGAAAAGGGAAAGCCTTTCTCTCTGACAGCACACAGGAGGGAAAACAAGATGTGTCTCCTCTGGGCTCAGGTGCCAAGAAATTCCCTTCCTGGGATGACCTGGCTGGAGATCCCACAGGATTTACAACCCCCAGTGACCCATCTCTGCATAGAGGGCCCATGAATGCCGCTGTTGGCCCGCTCTGCCTGGGCCGCCTCTCCAGGCCTTGCTCGAGCACGTCCCACATTTAAGTGGCAATCGGCCTTCCTCCTCCCTGCCGTCTGCCCAGCCTCCTCCAGTCTCCCCTCTTTCTGTGAAAGGACCGCCATCCACCGTGTTACCTGAGCCACACCTGGGGAAGTCATCCCTTTCATCATCCTTCCCTTCCTGCTCGCCATCCCCTCCATCACCAAGCCCTGTTGGTTCTGCCTCCAGAGTATCTCCACCCATCTGCTCCCCCATCTTGACTGGGGCTGCCTCCTCCAAATCAGGGTATCTCTGGCCTGGCATTCTGCCTAATGGGTCTCTCTACCTGCATCCTGCTCTCTGCTAGCAGCCAGAGAAATCTCTGTAGAAGGTGTGTCCTATCATCTGGCACATGCGCTAAAATCAGGGCTCCCTGCTGCCTTGAGGGTAAGGGTCTGAATCCTTGATGAGGCTGTGATCTGGCTTCAACTGCCTGTCAGGCCTCCCCCCTCCCACCCCCGCCCAGCTTGGCTCTCCTCCCTCCTCACTCAGGCCTTTACATTTCCTTCCTCAGGACCTTTGCATGTGCTGTTCCTTCTTCCCCATAGTTTGCAGCTAATGCTCTTCCCCACAGTTTGTGGCTAATGTGAGTCAGGTCTTAGCTTAACTCTCCCCTCCTAAGAGAACCCTCGCTGTTTCCCCCTCTGTTTAAATTAAATATCCCCTGATACACTTCCTGTTCTTTTCCTTCATAGCCCTTACCCCAGCTTGTAGTTCTAAGTCTGTGTGGTTATTTGTTTACTGTCTGTCTGCCTCTCAAGGGCAGGGACCATCTCCTTTGTTCTCTACCATGCCCCGGGGTCCAGGACTGAGGAGCTGGGTAAATATTTGCAGGATTGTATGTAGAGGACGGTCCGCTAGTTTGAGCTGCCGTGGCCCTGGCACCTTGGTTGTCTTGGGGCCTGTCCCCTACTCTCCAGCTCCTACCGGGTGGCCCCAGAGCACCGGTGTCTCCTGGCATCACTCCTTTGGCATCAAAACCTATCCGTCCCCCTGTCTCTGTCTTCTGCAGGGTGATACTTCGTATGATTACCTAATTCACACTTAGGTGTTAAAGGTGCTAATGACCAGTGTTTAAACCCCAGGGGATGCAAAATGATGGCATTAAAACATATCATTCCCCAGTGGTTTAAGATTCTTCAGGAACGTCCAGAGAGCCCAAGTAGAGGCAGTCTCCCTAGGCAGGTTCGAAAGGCTCAGTCTGCACAGTTGGCTTCCGTTGTCTACTCCTCTGGCCTTAGGTCTCTTAGGTCTCCTCAGGCCTTAGTCATCTTCCTCCCCTACCTGAGGCCCATCCCAGGACCTGGCATGGGCAGGCCCTCAGTTCATGTTTACTACATGGTTTTAAAAGAAATAGATTTTACTGAGTCATGCGTGAACGAAGCGTTTGGTGTAGTCAGTCGGCTTTGGATGCCAGAGGAATGACAAATGGTGGGAACTTCAGGCACCGTGGCCATGAACATGCCAGGAGACTGGGAGAGGGAGCTCTATGCAGGCAGAGGGCCGTGGCTCTTCCGAGCCCCTGAGTCCAGCTCTCTCCCCACCTCCCACAGTGGTCACTCCGCTCCAGCCACCTGTCCGTCTGTCCCGCGTGAGACTTACCAGCTCTTTGCTTTCCAAGATGCCAGGAGAGAGGAGGGGGTCTTGTCACCGCGTTCTTCTCCTCAGCTGGGGCAGTTTGTGGTCCTTGGCAGGTGGAGGCCCACAAAGCCCCAAAGGGCTGAAAATCATGCCTCCGAGGAGAGCAGGTTTCCCAGGCCCCTCCCACCCTTGTCAAGGTCACATCGGTGTGCACAGTCCAGTCATTGCCCAGCTGGCTGTGGTTATGGTGCTGATGGGAACTCCTTAGAACCTCTGCTCCCACCCCTGCCCCACAGTCGTAGGTCCCATGCCGTGTCTGTTCCCCACTGCCCCCAACCTCCCACCACCCCTTGTGGATGTGGCCTGAGAATGGAGGCAGGAAGGATGAGCTTTGGGTGCAAAGAGGATGGCAGTCATTGAAAATGAGTGGGTGAGCTTGGCTTAGTTTAGTTTTGGGGAGGGAGGATTATCTGGGGCATGAGGCTTCCGTGACACTGACATCTGGTATGGAGAATCCCTCCTCACCTGGATGACTGAGCCTCCCCTCCCACGCCTTTGGATCTGCTCTCCCCATGTGCCTGAGGTCCTCTTTCTTGCCCTGGCACCTCCCTGCCTAGAATCCATCCCCAGCTCCGGGAGCCTTGGGGATGACGTGGCACGTCCCCTGGGATCTCTGCCTCGTCTCCCACCTCTCCCCCAGGCTTGCCCTCGGTGGCTCTAGTAAGGAGCTGTCCCACCTGGCCGCTGAAGATGCTGGTAGGCTCCATATTGGATGCGAATGATCAGGATCCCCGTGAACACTCGCACGGTCTGCGGAGTCAGTGATTTCAAGTACGGCATTGTAGGAGGGGTCTTTGAAAATTGCTGGAGTCCAGAATGTTCCCTCTTTGCCCCACGTGGCCAAGAATTTCCACTCTGACTATCCTGTCCTGTCTATCCTGTGCCCCTGTCCTGCCACAAGCCATTTCTTACACCGTGCTTTGCCTCGTGCTGAGCCCAGAATGCCCCACCGTCACTGGAGCAAACTTAGTTCTTAGCAGGCACCATGATATGTCAAGAAGTCCTATATTTCTGGGTCTTTCTTCTCCATCCTACACAGTGAACCTCTCGAGAACAGGAGCTCTGGGGGCCGGTGTGTGGGTCAGAGGCTGGCGGGGTGCCAGCTCCCAGGTCCCATAATGCATGGCGCACCTCTGAACCCCACAGCAGTGGCGGGGGCAGGGGGGTGGTCTCAGCCTTGTGTGAATTCTCTTCTCTGGACCGTAGTGGTTCTAAACTGAGCTTTGGGTCCAGTGTAGGCCCTGTGGTTTATGACTTAATATACTGAAAATAGACAGTTGTGTTTCATTTTCACTTGGGAAGAAATTAAAGGAGTGGAAATCTAGAGATTTCACTGACCTGGAGTTAAGGATGAAATTGTAAAGACAAAGTGCTATTCCTTAATGCATGTTACGTGAATCAAGCCTCGTTTGAGATGGGTTTATTTTCCACGGGCTGGTCTGCGTCTCACCACTGGTTCTCCTTGAAAGCAGAAGGACCAGACCTTATTTACCTTCATGTCCTCTGAGCGTAGCACGGTGCCTGATAGCGTGGTCACTTAATACATTCTTTGCAAATGAACGCACGGGATGAATAGGAACTTTGGAATTTCTAGTGCTTGGTGATGAGTACATGCCTATGGCTTGTTAATTTGTAAGACACCATTTCCACTGTAAAAATCTTTGTGTGGGGGAATACATTTTGTGGGGGAGTGCTGGCCTGGACTGACACAGGCTTTGCAGGGGCAGTCTTGAAAGATTGAGTCATTTTGCTCTGACACGGGCTGGGTGACCTTGTGTAAGTCGCTGTGCTGCTCTGGGCCTCGAGATTGTCATCTGCGGAAGGGGCGGAAGGCAGGAGTGGCCACGTGGCTGCGGAGAGTTTTCTGCTCTTCATGCTCTCTGAACCTCCTCCTCGGCGGTGGGATATGGACTGCGTCCCCAAGGGTCACGCACGGAGCTGGAATTCTCCTTGGCCTCTTGGACTGCTTTCCAGTGGGTAGAATGCCTAGTTTCTCAGTAGCCAGGAGAACTGTTAATTTGGGGTTTAGGGAAGCAAGCCAAGAGCCATCGAATAATTAAAACACACACGCACACAGAGAAAGGAAAGCGAGAGGAGGAGAAACACACTTCATGGACAGGGGATGAGTAAAAACCAATGACCTGCAAGAGCCCCGGAGTTGAACTTCACATGACCCTGTGTGCTGCCGGCCTCCCGGTGATGTCAGCAGGCCGTGGCCCCACCGGAAGCTGGGTTGCAGTCTGCCCCATGAGCATGGGAAGGGAAGCCGGCTCTACCCCGCCCCGGCCTAGTTCCCAGCCCCCTCGTGTCCCCGGAGAGCAAGATGCCACAGCTCCCAGGCTGGATGGAGCGGGGAAACCCATCCAGGGCTTCTCAGAAAAACAGAACCCCAACCCACCAGCAAGGACCATGCAGGAAAGAGAGGCCCGCGAGGGAGTTGATTTTTTTTTTTTTAAGGAGCTCTTGGCCTGAAATCCGCACATTTCTTTAGGGGATGGTGCTGCCATGTATTTTGGGAACTCGTCTAGGTCAGCAGCTAGTGAAAGGATTCATGACCTCATCCATTGCTTGGGTGTCTATCTGTAAGACCTTGGGGGCAGAGGGATAAAGATCCTGTCTCTGCCCTTGGAGTTCTACGCTAGCTGGGGGGGTAAGACTGATAAATAAGTAGAGTCTAAGGGCTCAGATCAAGGTGTGTGCGAGGAGCCATGGCACGCTCCACCAGGAGAGGGAGGGCGAGGAAATGCCTGGTTAGGTCCCCCATGACCCCAGCCTACAGCAGGAGAGATGTGGATTTACAGGTTGGCGGGTTTGGCAAAACAGAAGCACATGGATATAAATATAATGAGATGGGTTGGAGGGGTCAGATAGGATGCTAACGGTACCTCTGGCTGGCCCTTTCCCGGGGTGACCGTGTTTACCTCGCTGTGCCGTGCTGAGCTTTGAAAGGAGTGAGCGGGGGAAAGGACTGTGTTCATTACGTCAGCCCTTCTGCCTGCGGTTCATTGAGCATCAGTGGTGTAGACACCCAAATGGGCTGTCCCTTCCCCCGAGCTGCGGTGGTCCATAAGGGAAGGTAAACGACAGTCATGCAAGCCTAATTAAATAATACCATAATTGTGAGCTCTGCATGATCAGCCTTTTTTTTTTTTTTTAAGGGAACTTTATTTTGGAGTAGTTGCAGATTTGCAGAAAAATTGCAAATGACATAAAGTTCCTGTGTATCCCTAATCCAGATTTCCTTCATGTTAACATATTCCATTCCCACGGTACATTCGTCCAAACCAAGAAACCAATACCAGCATATTACTATGAACACAACTCCAGAATTTATTTAATCAAACTTTTAAAAAAATGACGGCCTTTTTTTTTTTAAGATTTTATAATTTATTTATTTGACAGAGATCACAAGTAGGCAGAGAGGCAAGCAGAGGGGGAAGGGGAAGCAGGCTCCCTGCTGAGCAGAGAGCCCGATGCGGGGCTTGATCCCAGGACCCTGAGACCATGACCCAAGCTGAAGGCAGAGGCTTAACCCACTGAGCCACCCAGGTGCCCCAAATGACAGCCTTTTTAACAAATGATTGACATACCATAAAATACACTTTTAAGATGTACAGTTCATTGGTTTTAGTGTATTAAGAGAGCTCTGTAACCATCCCTAGGATTTAATTTTAGAATATGTTCATCACCCAGAGACTTCATACCTATCAGTAACCACTCCCTGTGTCCCTCCCCCGGCTCTGGAAACCCAGGCTACTTTCTGCCTCTGTGGATTTGCCTTGCCTGGATATTTCTTGTAACTGGAGTCCTGTGATATGTGGTCTTTGCTGACTGTCTTCTCTTGCGTGCCATGATGTTTTCAAAGTTCATGTTGTAGCATGTGTTGGTACTTGGTTCATTTTCATGGCCAAATAATATTCCTCAGTCTGGATGTACCCCATTTTGTGTCTCCATTGGTTTCTTCAGTTAATGGACATTCGGGTCATCTGTATGTTTTGCCTATTATGACTAATGCTGCTGTGAACATTATAAATTTTTGTGTGGTTTCATGTTCTCATTAGATACATAGTAGGTATCTAAGTGTAGAATTGTTGCATCTTTTGATAACTTTGTGTTTAACTCTTTGAGGCACTGCCAAATTCTCTTCCAAGGCGGCCGTGCCATATTACGATCCCGCCAACAATTTATGAGGGGACCTGGTTTCCCCAACACTTGTTATTGTCTGTCTCTTTGATTTTAGCTACCCTATGGGGTGTCTCATTGTGGTCTTGATTGGTATTCCCCCAATGGCTAACGATACTGAGCATCTCTTCATGTTCTTATGGGCCATCGTGCACCTTCTTGAGATAAGTACTTTTTCAGAGCCTTTGCCCATTTTTTAAAAAGATTTATTTATTTATTTATTTTAGACAGTGCGTACATGCGCACATCAGTGGGGGAAGGGTCAGGGAGAGAGAGAGAGAGCAGATTCCCTGCTGAGCACAGAGCCTACCACAGGGCTCCATTCTAGGACCCTGAAATCATGACCTGAGCCAAAATCAAGAGTCAGATGCTTAACTCACTGAGCCACTCAGGCGCCCCCGCCTTTGCCCATTTTTTAACGGGGCTGTCTTTCTGTTGTTCTAAGAGTCCACATATATTCTGAGTACAAGTCCTCTTATCAGTTAAAGGGTTAGCAAATATTTTCTCTCATCCTGTGGGTTGTCTTCTCACTTCCACAATGCTGTCCTTCAAAGTGCAGAAGTTTTAAATTCCGATGAAGCTAAATTTGTTTTTTGTTTTTGGTGTCCTTTCTAAGAAACCCCTGCCTAACTCAAGGTCACAAAAATCAACTCCCTTGTTTTCTTCTAACAGTATTGTTTCAGCTCTTATATTTAGGCCTTCGATTCATTTTAGTATATGTGCTGCCGAAGCGAGCACTAGGCCTTCGATTCATTTTGATTGCATTTTTGTGTGTGGTGTGTGGTAGGGGTCCAACTCTATTCTTTTGCATATGGACATCTAGTTGCTCAAGCCCTGTTTGAAAAGACTGGTCTTTCCCCTGCTGAATGGCCTGGCACCTTTGTTGAGAATCAGTGAGGGTTTATTTCTGGACTCTCCGTTCTAGTCTGTTGATCGCTGTGTCCATCTTCGTGCTGGTCACGATGACTGAAGTTTTGTAATATTAGTCAATGTTTTCATTGGATTGTTCATAATCTACCTTGTTCCAAAAAAGAATGAGAGGTAATTCTCGGAAGTATAGTGAATAAAAACAGAGGTAAGGAAATTGGGGGAATGACAAAAGAAGAGGAAAATGAGATCAAAGGTAATGTTAGCAACAGTATTGCATATTATAAAGTCTTGCGAGATGTTAGATGTGGCCTGTGAATTTGGCTCTGAGCTTCCTCGTAGCCAGAAGTAAAATAGAAATGTGACCTCTGCCAAGGGTAACATAAGTGTCCATAAGAATTAAAACAACAAAAACAAAAAAAAAACCCCCAAAACCCAAAACATTTTCCAGGGAGAAACCCAGTATTTTCAGCAACGACCACATGAGAGGATTTCTCCTGTGGGCCCCAGGAACCAGAGCTGCTTAAGCACATAATTATTTCATTTGTGTTTCTGCTCCTTCAGATAGGAACTGTGTCTTGTTTGCCTCACTTCTCATAGTGCCTAGGACTGGACAGGAAAGTGCTTAAAAAAACAATACCTTGGGGCGCCTGGGTGGCTCAGTGGGTTGGGCCGCTGCCTTCGGCTCGGGTCGTGGTCTCGGGGTCCTGGGATCGAGTCCTGCATCGGGCTCTCTGCTCGGCGGCGAGCCTGCTTCCCTCTCTCTCTCTCTGCCTGCCTCTCTGTCTGCTTGTGATCTCTCTGTCAAATAAATAAATAAAATTTAAAACAAAAACAAAAAAAAAAACAACACCTTGGTTGAATTCTTTCTGAAATTCAGAATGGTGACCTTTCCACCACCAGGCTGAGAGTGGTTTGAACTAACCTGGGTGTGGAAAAGGGGCAGTGGTGGGGTTCTGGCTACATTTTGCAAGTTATTTCTCGCATTCGGCTCCTGAGCGGCAATGACCTTTGGACGAGGGGACGTGTGAGTGCTTCTGCTCTGAGAGATGGCGGTGACTTTGCAGAGAGGGAAGGTGGCGTTGGATACAGGGGACGGCCACTCTGCAAAGGGGGCTACCCAGATCAGCTCCTTCGCTGGTGGGCAAGGAACCAGCCACCTTCAACTGACTACATATGTCATGTGGGGTGGCTCTGTTAGGGTTCCTGGACCCAATTTTTAACATAGGGGCGGTTTCCTCCCACACAAGGCATACACCTTGACTGGTGCCAGAGAGTTCAACTCCATTCTGACACTACATGCCCAGAGGTAGTATCAGATTGTGCAGGTGAAGGGCTCAGTCCTATAAGGTCACCCCCTTTCTCACCCCCGTTCCCCACTTCAGGCACCGGTCACAAGCCCGGGGCTGTTAACCTGTGCTTCAGTTCAGTTGGCCACAGATGGGAGCCTCCAGGGACCTCCTCCTTTGTTCCTGAATTTGCTAGAGCAGTTCACAGAACCGAGGGCAACATTTACCTTTACCGGTTTATTAAAGGATATGAATCAACAGTCAGATGAAGAGATACATAGGGCGAGGTCTGGGGAAAGGGCAAGAAGCTTCGTGCCCTCACCTGCAGGCATGTCACTCTCCCCGGTCCCGCTGGGTTTTTAGGGAGGCCCGCACACGCAGGATTGACTAAGTCATTGGCCATTGGCTGAGTCAACCTGCAGCCCTCTCCCCTCCTGGGAGGTGGCAGGAGGGGTAGGAACGGAAGTTCCAACCCTCTACTCACGAGTTTGGTCCTCCTGGCAAAGTACCCAAATCACCTTCATTGACATAACAAAGGATTTCTTCATTGCTTCTATAGCAGAAAAATCCAAACGTTTTTTTTTAGGAGCCCTCGGGCTAGAGCCCTGGAAAAAGGAGAAATATATTCTTAGTATGGCAGTGGCCTTCTCCATCCCATTCCCAGTAAAAGCCTTTATTATTTTTAAGTAGAGTCCTTTTTTTTTTATAGATTTTATTTATTTATTTGACAGAGAGAGATCACAAGTAGATAGAGAGGCAGGCAGAGAGAGAGAGAGAGAGAGGAGAGGGAAGCAGGCTCCCCGCTGAGCAGAGAGCCCGATGCGGGACTCGATCCCAGGACCCTGAGATCATGACCTGAGCCGAAGGCAGCGGCTTAACCCCCAGCCTCTAGGGAGGTGATCCTTATTCCACAACTTACAGATGGGGAAGTGGAGGCTCAGAGGAGGAAACCACTTGCTCTGAGTCTCACGACTCTGAGAATCCTGGCATGCAAAGATGTGGCTCCAGCCCACGGACTCCTGGCTTTGACTTTGTTCCCTCCTTCCTCTTCCACCTGCTGGCCCACCCCCCCCTTCTCGCTGCCCCCCCCCCCCCCCCCCGTCTTTATCTAATTTCGGAAGTAGAGAGGCCAGCCTTCTTTCTGACAGGTAAGTGCCATGCTTCCCTTGAAAGTTGCATTGGCCTCCATGGGGGAAGCAGTCAACAAGCAGGCGCCTGGGGTCACCTTCTGCACCATCGCCAGGGCCAGGAGCAGCCTTGTAATGCTGTGGATGTCTGCTGACTGCCCATAGCTTACCATGAGTGTCTTACACCTGCCCTCTAGCTAGAGTCTGGCCACAGCCTTGCAACCAAGGCAGGGTGGGGGCTGTTAACCCCTCTGTGCTCATATAGGGACACTGAATTGCCCAGGGTCACCAGGTGGTTAGGGCTAGAGGTGGGCTTAGAAACCAGGCCTCTGACTCCTGGTCCAGTGCTCTGCCCCAGCCCGTGAGTGAAAGTGTATCAAGTTGCGCGAACAAGATTAAAATTCCTGGAACTGGCGTGTCTCTGAGTGTCTGGCCTACCTGATGAGACAATAGGAAAGTCTTCTTTTTCTCCCCAGAAGTGAAGTCGCACCCACACCTGTGGATTTCTTTGTATCCCTCTAGCACTTAGCTGTGTTCTCAGAACAGGGCAGGTAGAACGGACCCAAATGCAAACAGGTGTGGCCTCCCTCCAGAATCTGCTATGATGGAAATGTGATGCTTAACACCCCCCCCACCCCCAAGTGGTTTTGGAGATCATGCACTTGTTTCCATATACGTGGCTGTCCAAATCTCTGTGCTCAGAGCTGGTTGCCAAAGAACCCAACAAGAAAAAAACTGTGGTCCCCTTTAGGGTGCTTTGGCCATAGTCTTGACCTTGTCCCTGACCTCCAGGTGACAAACTTTTGTCCTCTGAGCCACAACCACCGCATCTGTAATGTGGGGGCCATGATGATATCTGGGTAACCTCCCTACTGGAGTGGGGATGAGGCCAAAATAAGATTTAATGGCACGAACGCCTTCAACAAAATACGCTGACCCCTCCCATCTTGCCAGGCTGTGTATTTAGTGGTGAACAGAGGCGGCACCTGCCTCTTGCAGTCTGGGGAGCCCAGGGGTCACAGATGTCACATTGCAGACCTTGAAGACCTTGAATGGGGACAGGAAGCTGGAGGGAGACCTGATCCTGTTTGGGGAGGGAGCAGTCAGGGAAGGCTACCCTGAGGAAGGGACGTCTGGGCTGAAGCCCAGAGGGTGAGTAGGAGTCCCCAGGAGAAGAGCAGCCTGAGCGGAGGGAAAAGCAAATGTAGAAGACTTGCACAGAGAGGCACGGTGCATGGGGATCTCTGTCTGGAGGCCTGTGGACAGTGCTGTCTGGCGTCTCCTCTTCCGTTTCTTTTAGCAGGTCTCTGGAGCAATCGCTAAGTGCCAGGTTCATCTCCAGGTGTAGGAGGGCAGCTCTGAGGTCCAACAGGGCAGGAGGGTTGATGAGAGGGCCTCGAAGGCCCAGCCCTGCTCTATGCACGTCCTTAACTGCAGTGCCCGGCACAGAGCAGTGGGAATGTTGCCCGAGGATGCAGATCTGAGCTGTGCAAGGCGGCTTAGCTGTCTTCCCCGCAGACTAACCATGTGGACTTAGCCAAGGGACCTAACTAAGCTTTTGGACCATGGGTACCCCCTGATCCGGTGCAGTAACAGTGTTCCCATCTCCTGCGGGCATGTGGGCTGTACTGCAGCCTTGGCTGTTTCATGTCCAGCAAGTGGCTGGCTGGAGAAACACAGGGCAAAGGGGAACCACCATGGTGAGCGCTGTTATTCCTAACAGCCCCGCGATTCGTCCTGAAAGGCAGGTGCTGCAGGAAATCAGAGGAGGAGAGGTTGCCAGTGCCAGGAGTGTTCCTCGGAGCCCATGGGAGCTGGAGGGCTCTAGGTCACGGCTCCTGAGCAGTGGCAGGCGAGGACGACCTTGGGTGACGGGTGCATCTGCAAGGTGCAGGGGAAATGGACACGTGTTCAAGGAGCTGGGCAGATGGCTTCACAGCTCTGGGGAAGTGACCCAGCCAGCTCTCTGCTTCACGGTTGTAGAAAAATGTTGTGACTAGAGATGATGGCACGTCCGATCTGGAAGGCAAAGGTCAAGGGGTAAGAGCGGATAAATACAATGTTTATCTTGAAAGATGTTGCAAATTGCTTGGAAATCCCCATGCTTGCTTCCTCCAGGAAGCCTTTCTGGGCTATCCCACCCAGTTCTCCGGTGCCCTCCATCTCCCCAACACCTAAACACACATAATGTGAATGTGTCTTTCTCTCCTCCTGGAGGATGGGTGCCTAGAGGTCTGGGGCCGTGGCTGGTGTGTCTAGCGGAGTCACCAGGAAGAGTAATAATCTATTTTGCATGCATTTAGTCGATGTCCCCCCACAGGGAGAGCGTCCCGATTAGGATACAGACCTCAAACCCAGCTGCTTTCCCACCCTCTGGCCTCGCTCAGGTGGTGATGCTGGGTTCTGCCCCCGAGGGACTGGGTAGCACGGTTTTGTTCAGTCAGACATGGAAGGTGGAAGAGAACTGTTGTCAGAACCAGGATGGACCTCAGACCTCCTAAGTCTGTTCCTTATGCCCAGCATAGGAGTGGTGATGGTGGAGGGGGGCAGCCCTTTAATTCAGGCCTCCGAGTCCCAGCCCCAGGCCATACTCACCGCTCAGAGTGGATGTCCCCTTTGGATCGCCAGGAAGTCACTAGGGCCCCACATGGAGTTGGAGCAGGGGGTGTGGGTGTGAGACTCTGGTGGGTGTGTGGGTGTTTTCCCGCCTGCTGGGAACCAGCCCCTCCAAGCTCGTGTGAGAGAAGTGTGGTTCCTGGAGCACAGAACTTGAGGCTTTCTTTAGAGAGTTCATGTCAGCTTAGAAACACCTGGAAACGGGATCAAATGGTCATGTTTTAGTGAGTAGAGGAAGCAAATAATACTAAGCACCACATGTAGATAATTTATAGTTAGAACTCCTCGTTGAGAATCTGAAATCCATTCTTTCAGCCGGCCTGTGGTGGATGCTGACCACATGCCTTATGCGGGGCTGGGCTCCCTTGACGCAGTAGGGACGGCTGAGCCCCTACCATGTTGTCCACTGTGGGAATGGCCAAGGAGGAACCCGGTGAGGGGGTCCAGCCCAGCTGAGAGGGACCAAGATATGCATGGAGCTTTCCTCTCCAGAGCATTCCCTACCAGGGTTAGGGTAAAGCAGATCTACTGTATTCTCTGCTAATATATGTCGGTTCTTGTTCTGCCTGATTTCTGGTGGTCTTTGATATTTGCCAAGAAGGTAATAACCTATTGCTGAGTGAGCTGGGAGTGGGGCCAGCAAACTCTGGCCTAAAGGCAGGTCACTTAAAAAAAAAAAAAAAAGAATTTATTTATTTGACAGAGAGAGAGAGATCACAAGTAGGCAGAGAGGGAGGGGGAAGCAGGCTCCCCGCTGAGCAGAGCGCCTGATGGGGGGCTCCATCCCAGGACCCTAGGATCGTGACCTGAGCCGAAGGCAGACACTCAACTGACTAAGCCACCCAGGTGCCCCAGGCAGGTCACTTTTATACCAGACTAGCATTTGAGGGAAAATATCCGTTTGTCACAAAAAGCCACCAAAAGAGCTCTGCTTCGTGTCCAGCACCGTGTTCCCCTTGAGCTCAGGGGCATGCATCTGCTGTGTCTAGAACAGAGCCATGGACCAAGAGAGCCTTACTAAACGCTGCCACACAACAGCAAGCTTTTATGGAGCACCTGTTACGTGTGACATAAACCAGGCAGCTAGGTGGATTGTGAGGTTCAGGGCAGGGGTCTGAGCTGGGATACGCATTTGGGATCCATCACGTGGAGACAGCCAGGTTGAGGAGCATGTAAGGGTGGGATGAGAAGGTTCAGGCCAGCAGCTGAAGAACAGCTGCACTTAGGGGATGGGGAGAGAGGAGAAGCCAGACTCTACACAGGGACACTGAGGACGGGAACAGTAGATGCTGCAGAGAGAGGATCCAGGGTGGTAAGGTGTGAAAAGCACATGTTCTGGGTTTTATAACCGGGAGGTCAGGGTAGAGAGCTGGGGAGAGAGGCCCATGCAGTGTCAGGTGAGGAAGTGGGAGCCCAGGGCCTGGGGGACCCTTGCCAGTGGCTCATCCATGTGGAGAGGGAGCCATGGGGTGGACTACATGGGGGCCTGGGCAAGAGATGACCCAGCGACATTGGGGGGGACCCTCGAGTGCTTCACAGCCCTGCTGAAAGGAATTGTGCTTTAAGTAGACGTGCGGAACCCTGCCTGAGCTGTATCCGAGACTCGGCAAAGACATCCTTGAAATTCAGACCAATACCCACTCAGGGAAATGGGGCAAACAGATTATTTGGTCAGAAGTTTATAGTCCAAAGGTAAAATGGCCTCAGAGAGCTTCTGGAAGTAAAGAGTCAGGGTGAGTTGGCATCATTCAAGTGAAATAACATAGGTCAGATTTTTGGTGTAATTTCAAAGGGTCAAGACATTGGATTTAGTGAGCCTCTTGCATCTCACTAGGAATTTTTTTTTTTAACTTTGTTACTTCTTTTTGCTTCATAATAGCCATGGGCCCCTGGAATAGACTGCGTATATTTTAGGCGGGAAAGAAGACAAGCATGGGGCAGCAAGGCACGGAGATGGCAGGAGCCTCGGCAGCCCAGCCGTGGCGGCGCTGGACAGCTGCCATCTCTTTGGGTCAATACAGGAAGGGTTGGAGAGACTCCTCTATGTAGCAAACTCCCTTTGAAGGCGGTGTAAGGCACGGCCTCGGTCCTGGTGACGTTCGTTCGTATCTGAGGGGAGGCCTGGCAAAATGTCCACAGGGTGATTCACATCACGGGGCGAAGACTAGTACCGGCCACAGGATGGTATGGGGAGGGCAGAGGGACTGGGAGGAGGCAGGAGGTCCTGCGGACCGGGCTTGCCCGGGAATGCTGCGTGGTGGGGAGGACGGGGTGCGCCTTGCTCTCGAAGGAGTCAGGCTGTGAAAGTTTAAGCGGATCTCTTAGGCTTTGTGGCAGCTTCGGGACTTGAACTCAGACCTCCCTTTCGAGAAAGCTGCTGTTGTAAAAGGGCCTCGAGCCCCCACCTGGCATGTTGTCAGGCGGGGCACGATGGTATCTGTAATGATAATGAATACTGCTGAAGCTCTTGGGTGTCTTAGTCCGTGCCCAGATTGCCGCCCAGCCCGCTGGGTCCTGGCCGAGGGGTGGGAGAGGGCAGCTCGCCGGCCAGCCCCACTGAGTCACTCTCTGGCCTGGAGCCCGGTGGGGATTTCCACGCGGCCTGTGTTGTCTTCTCCTCGTTTCCTGTCGGGCTGTGACGCAGGCCAGCTGCCAGCAAGTGCTGGGGGGCACTCCTGACCCGGGCCGCTGCTAGCCTGCCTTGTGACCTTAGCGAGGCTCCGTAGGCAGCTGTCTCCCACCATGGTCCCCGCCAGGGTGTGCCTGCTGGCTCTATCTTGCCCGGGGCTGGGTGGGCAGCTCCCTGGAGGGCCTGGGGGAGGCTGCAGCTGGGCCGGGGGGTGGCTGCCCGTTAGGATGGAAGGTTTTGTTGAGGAGCGAGAGTTTGCTCAGGGGGCGGTTTGTACGGGGGGTGTTTAGGGTTAGAAAAACCCAGGTTGGCCTAAAACCGCTTGCTCTTGATCTGCTGATGAGAGTATTTGTAAATAAAACAGACTGAGCCATTTCGTTCGTGCAAAGGAATGACTCCAGTAGAATATCTCATCTCTTTAGGTCTTTCTAAAATGTCTGTTTCTCTCTATCTGCTTCTAGCACCCCCATTTCTTGTTGTGCTTAAAAAAAAAAAAATTCTCCACTGGTAGGATTTCCACACCTTCATGGATTTTTTTCCCTCTAGGACTTGTGCAAGGCAGCTTATAAATGCTGTCATACGTAGTTCTTATCACCACAGGAGAAAGTGGCGTTATGTCATTCTGGGGCTGCTACCCACATGGGGCTGTTTAAATTTCAGGTAGTTAAAATTTAGAATCTAGTTCCTCAGTCTTATGAGCCACATTTCATGTCCTCAGCAGCCACATGTGGCTAGCCACTACCACGTGAGCCAACACAGAAGAGGTCATTTTCATCCAGACAGAAGGTCCTAGCCCTGGTCTAAGGTCTGAACGCTATAGATGAGGAAACAGAGTCCCACAGAGATTAAGTTGTCAGGACCACAGATAGCCGGTACATGGCAGAGCGAGAGTGAGGACCCAGATTTGCCGGACTCCAGAGTCTGTCTGTCCATCCATCCATTCATTTATCAAAGCACGTTTGTGATGAATATTTCAGCGGCTTCATATAGCCGTCCTTTGTCTAACGACCAAATGAGAGACTTTCACTTTACAAATAAGGAAACTGAAGGTTATACTTTCTTTTTTTTTTTTTCCTCTTTCTCAGAGAAGAGAAATGGATCTGGAAGGTTCAGGGGCCCTTCAGGTAGCCTGAAGGGTGCTGTGTGCGTCTGCTCTCCTGCCCTTTTCCCAGGCCCTGTCCAGCTGGGGGTGGCTGGTTCCTGTTGGTGTCCTCATCAGGGTTTGGGAGTGAGTAAGCTAGCAGTGTTTTCCTCACAGTAATCCTTTGGCCTGTTTCCTGTTGGAGGATTTGTGGATGTTGGTGATCTCTTGTGGGGATGGGGGGGGTGCCTTTTATTAAAACCAAAAGAGGCCTCAGGAAATATACACTAGTTTTGTAGCCAAAAATACTGACGTCCAGAAAGATGAGGGGACTGGGAGGGTCATGCAGGTAGCTAGGATTCTTAAACTTGTTTTCAAGGCAGGATTTATGTGATAGTCTTTAAAAAGTCATCATTTTGTGCACTGCAGTGATGTTCCTCTGATCTGAGACCATTCAGGAGTGTGGAGAAGCATGCGGCTTTAGGGTTATACAGACCGGGGTTCAAATCCTGGACCCACCATGCGGCTTTAGGGTTATACAGACCGGGGTTCAAATCCTGGACCCACCACTGGGAAAGTCATGAGACTTCAGCAAAAACTGGAATATTCTGAGCATAATTTCTTCATCTGTAAAGTAGGGATGAAATAGCTCCCTGCCTTTGTTTTAAAGATTAAATTGCATCATGTGTAAGAGGTTTACAATTCCGGGCGTATTGTAAATGCTCATTAAACCGTCGCCATTCCCATTATGATAGTATCATCATCTCCTTCCAACTCTCTGATGTTATAGCCTCGTGTCCCATCTGTAAAGCACTATGACCTATAGGACACCACAAAGTTGGGAAGCGGGATAAACTTATTTTGAAAGGGTCTTTTAATTATATTTCTAAATGATACATTCAGTGTTTTCCTGTAACCCTTGGACTTCTTTTCAGGCGGAGGACCTCTAAATTTTTTTTTTTTTTTAAGATTTCATTTATTTATTTCATAGAGAGAGGCACATCGAGAGAACCAGCACAAGCAGGGGGAGTGGGAGAGGGGAGAAGCAGGCTCCTCATGGAACAGGGAGCCCAATGCAGGGCTCGATCCCAGGACCCTGGGATCATGACCTGAGCCGAAGGCAGCTGCTTAACAGCTGAGCCACCCAGGTGCCCTGAGGATCTCTAAATTTAAAGAGATGAGTCTAATTGCTAATCTGGAAAGTATATAACATCTACATCCCAGAGTGTCCAGAAAGTCTAGAAACAGGGAAAAGAGTATATCCTGTTTACCAACTTTTTGGAGACCCTGCCGACTAAGACAACAAAGCCCTGGAAATAGGTTGCTTTTATGTTAAAGCTTTTGTTCCTTTGGAAGAGAAATTGCTGGTGACTGTCCTGGGGTGTCTCGGCAACCCAGCCAACTGTGTACCTCGGCAGCTGACCCAGCTCGCTGACCTCTGCTGTGGGAACTCCCTTCCGCATCTGGGCCTGAGGGGTTGGAGGCTCCTTGGTCTTTAGAAAAAGAATCTGTTATCTCTGGGGGAAACGGCTGAAGGTGAAGTGTCAGTTTAACTTCAGCTTTCAAAGGTATTCCTCTCAGTGTGGCCTTGGAGCACCTTGAAAAACCTCACAGTCTGGTGTCCAGAAGAGGATGCACCTGGAGGGTTGGTAGGAAAGGAAAGATGGGATGTGGGGGCAGCCAGTGGGAGGCTGGTGGCCAGAGGATGGCCTTGACCTTTGGGAATTTACCTGGGAGCTGGGCCTGGCCTTTTCAATTCAGAAACCTCTTTTGCGGGGGGAGGGGGCGGGGTCAAGCCTGGAGTCAGAACTCCCAGCTCCCACTAACCTGCAAGAAGCTGAAACACAGATCAAACCACTAGTTTATTTGTTGGAAAGTATAACCACTATGGGGTTCTAACCCAGGGCGTTCTCTCCTTGTGGGCACCCCACCCAGGAAGCCAAAGGGTCAGAGGCGTGGGTGGGTCAGGATGGGGATGGGGTGGGGGAGGGAAGGCAGGGAAGCAAGTGCCAGGGCCCTTAATGCTGGGCAGGCTTGCGGGGCCCTGCCCATGGCTGTCCCCCCTGCACCTCTCAGCCCCACACCTTCTGACTCGCCTTCCTTCTGTATGGATGGGGTCCCGCTGTGGCTGGCAACAGAGAGCCTCTCTGCGGCGACCTTGGCCCTCTCTGCCTAGATTTGCCTCCTGTTTTCTTGTGGGATTGCCCTGCAGAGCATTTGCTTTCCACCTTCTCGGGTCCCAGTGCCCGCGTGAACCCCCAACCCCCTGTGACAGCCGGCAACCTGGCCTCTCGGGGGCCTGGCCTCCACGAAGGCCACGGGGACAGGATGATCTGAATTAACCACTTTGTTGTCTTCTCCGGGGCCTTTTCCCTTCACCAGCTCCACAGAGAGACATCTGTGATGGCTGGCATCCAGAGTGCGTGGTATTTATTTTTGATTTGAAATATGAAAAGCATTTTTTGAAGACAACTGACTCTCTGAGTCACGCCCAGGGGAGCAAACGGCCTGAAATGCGAGCCGGGGCCTCACATAACAGGAGAGGCTGCCGATTAAACCGGCGCTGGGGGGTCAGGTCCCTGCTGGACGGGGCGCGCCGGCCGGAAGGGCAACACGTGGGCTCAGGCCGCGGGCCGTGGGGTCCTCTCCCGCTGCCGCTCGCCTCACCGGGGGCCCCATATGCGGGGTTCCCACAGGATGGGCCAACTGCCTAGAAACCCACACAGCCTGGCCGGCTTAAGCAACCACGCTTGAGTAAGAGTTCTCGTCCTTGGCTCGGGGGCTCTGTGTGGGGGTGTTTGTCCCAAGCAGCTGCACATGTGACAGGAGCCCCCAGGTTCCCAGGGGTCACTTGCTGGGCGTCTCCCACATCCTCTTTTCGCAGGAGTGTGATCTAAAGATGGACACAACTCCCCTCTGTTCTGCCCTTGACAGTTGACCTTCACGGGCTCCTTCGTGTCTCTGCGCTGCCCTGCGAGGTAGTGCAGGCCCAGGTGATGATGCTCTTTTCAAGGATGAGGAGCTTGGGGTACGTGTTGTCATTCCTGTCCGTGGGGGCTCCATGTGGTGGGGCGAGCCCAGAGCCCGGGGCCTGCCTCTCCCAGCCTGCTACTGAAGATGGGGGTTTCCTGAAGCCTTCTCCTTCTATTTTGGATGGAACCCCTGGGGTACCAGTTGGGAATATGTACTTTAAATGTGCTTCGTGGTGACTCGTACAGACCTTCTTGCTAAAGTGACCAAGTAGCTAACTCCGCCTTACCCTCTGACCTCAGACCCATAGGGCCTCCTGGAATGGTCTTAATCTTGTGTGTTGAGGGCCAGGCTCCTCGTGTGGAATGCCAGCTCCCCCCAGGACAGGGACCTTCCCCATCCTGTCCATGGCTGTATCCTCGTGTCCTCTGTCCCGGTGCCTGGGACAGTGCCTGGCACACAGTAGGCCCTCAGTAAATATTGGTTGGGTGTATGAGTGTTTCCCTCAGCTCCGTGGTTAGTGCAGGAGAGTGGATGATGGAGTCTCACAGGGCTGGGCCAGGTCTCCCTTCTGGTAAGTTTGTGTGATTGGTACAGCTTTGCTGCATGTCCATTTCCCCATCCAAGGAATGGGGGGCAGTATGCCTCCCTCCCAGGTGGTCCCTAGCGAGGGTAAGATGAACATTGGCTGCACACGATGGAGTGTCCCCACGTTGTTGGCAGGGGGGTGGGCAGGTCATGTGCTGCAGCTCCCTGGTGTCTTGGTGTGAGCGGCAGGGTCATCATCGCCGTCACTTTTTCCACTGCCATCAAACGGGATCCCTTCAGCCCGCAGACAGACAAGGTGTAGGGCCGGACTCTGTGCCACGGGCCTAAACACTGGCTACCTCGGGCCTCCGATCAGGACCAGACACCAGCATAAACCCAGGTGGCTCAAACCTAGAGCCAGGCTCATGAATGCATGAGTAAATATTTACCCCGTCTGAGGTCAAATGTCAGCCGTCTACCAGGAGGTCTGTTTTTCTCTTTTCTCCTGCCTGCCGTCCTCCCCCCTTTTTAAAAAAGGAAACTGAAAGGTTGAGAGGTTAAGTGACGGCTTGACACATTGAACCATCAGAATGTCCTCCGGTCTTGTCTGAACCCTGCTCCTCATGCAGGCGCGTCCTCCTCCCGGAAGCCTTCCCAGATTGGCACGGGGTGGAGCAGACAGGACCGTCACTCCTCCATCCCCTTCAGGACTCATTTGGCAGGTAGTCTGGGGCAGCTGACACCCGGTGCTCTCATGGTCCCTGTCCTCTGTACCCTGTCCTGTGAGTTCCTTAAGACACAGAGCTGTCTGTGTCTTCTGTTCCCTTATGGGGTTGGCTTATACATTCGTCTCCTCACCTGCTCATCTGACAATACATACTTACCAGCAGCCTGTTGGGCATCCGGCTGGGGGCCTCTCCTTGCCAGGAGTCAGAGAAGCCCGTGCCTGGGCTGGAGTGGGCAGCCAGAACCCAGAGGATACTGTGGGAGTGTCTGGGAGGTGGGTTTTATACACATATTTTTTAAAGATTTTTATTTATTTATTTGAGAGAGTGCCCAAGCATCGGGGGAAGGGGAGAGGGAGAAGCAGGCTCCCTTCCCAGGACCCCGGGATCATGACTTGAGTCGCAGGCAGATGCTTAACCCCGTGATCACCCAGGCGCCCCAAGAAGGTGGTCTTTAATGGAGTTGGGAGGGATTGAACTTCTGCAGCTCGGGAATACTCAGCCTTGCTGATGAGTTCCTCTGAAAAAATACCTTATCAGGCCCTTTGCTGTTCACTGGATCCTTATGTCTGCAGGTTCCCGCCTGTACCCAGGCCAGGAAGTTCACAGGCACAAAACAGAATCCACCATCTGTACCACTCAGCCTTTTAAAAATGTGACTAATGGTGAGTTAACCGAGCCTGGGCCAGGCGTGGACATGGTTATGCACGGACTGTGTTTGGTGGTGTGTCATTTCTAACTTGCTGGGAAGTCTTTGGCAGTAGGGGCAGGGATGGGAAGCTGAGCATCGCCAGGGTAGAGGTCTTCTAGGAAGTGCATGATTTCGAGGCCGCACATGGACGAGGAGTGTGAATCAGGTGCTTGTTTCTTGGACAACCAAGAGGAGCCTGGACTTAGGCTTGGGCTCCCAGCTGGTCCTGACCATCCGGGGACCTTGGGCAAATCTCTCAATGTTTCTGAGCCTCGGTTTCCTTACCTGTAAAATATGAGGAGTAGAATATACCACCTGGGTTCTCCGAAGAATCAGATGAGCCAGTGTATGCTTTTCACACATCGGCATGGCTCCTGGTGCGGAGGGACCCTGTGGTCACTGCTAAAATCTTAAAGATCGCTGAGAGTATTTTAGTATGCTGTGTGTTACGTGCTAGGAGAAAAAGAATGAGGGCAAACAGGGGTCCTCTCTCTAGAGGGAATCGGTCTCTGTGGGGAGAGAATCGTTTCGATAACAACTGCTGATTGATTGCTGTCCTAGAGCAGTGCTGTGTTCTAGAAATATAATTGAGCTAATGTTCAACTTGAAGTCTTCTTGTGTTAAAATGTAGAAAGAAAAATGTGAGATTAATTTCTAGTAGTATTTTATTTAATGCAGTATGTCAAAAATCCTTCCTTTTGGCATGTACACAATATAAAAGTTGGGAATGAGCTAGCTGATGTTCTGTTTTAGAACCCTACTAAGTCTCTGACATTAATGTGTTCCCCACCTCGGAGCACATCTCACTTTGGACTGTCCACACTGCAGGCGCTCTGTGGCTGCCTGTGGCTGGCAGCTGTCATGCTGGACAGAGCAGCTCTAGGATTTCTTTGTTAGGTCCGCTGACATCACCTGCATTTTGGAGGGAGACGGTGCGCTCACCGCGGCCATGACCTGTTTGGGTAGAGAGTGGGGCTGACGGTCAGGTCTTGTCTCCATTGAGGAGCAGGAGGAGTTGGATTTGCTGAGTGTCTGCTGTGTCCCAGGCCCTGTGCTAGACACTCTACCTTTGTTTTGCCCTTTAAGCCTCAGAGCCGTCTTGTGTGGTCGGTATCAGATGCGTCCTACAAATGAGGAAACAGGCTCAGAGAGGCCAAGCAGCTTACCCGAGGTCACGGTCAGAGGTGGGAGTGGGAATTTGGGCCTGCTGACTCCAGAGCCTTCCATTCACTGGTTCTCTTCCCCCTCCGCAGAGCGCGGAGAACTTGCACACTGCATGGTAGGCAGGCTGAGTACTCTGAGAGCACAGAGGCCTGGGCTGTGGTGGGGGGAGGGTGCACGGCAGCTGGCCTGTTCAACGGGGGCTCCAGGTTGTCCGTTCAGAAGGCTGAGCTGCTTTGGTTGAGGTGATATGTACATAAAAGCGGCATTCTTTCTAATTCTTTCCAACAGGCTCTGCTGGAAAGGCGCACCCTATTCTGCCACTGGGGGCTGGGCTAGTAACAGTGGGGGGAATGTGGTGAGCTGGGCCCTGCACCCCATACCAGCTGAGAAGGCCGTGCACTTCATGAGCCTCCAAACAGCTGAGAGTTTCTGCCTGGGAAGTTCCCAGGAATTCGGGGAGGTTGGTGTTGAGTAAGTTCTGGAAGGCATGTGTGTGCTCATGCAGTTACTCGCTCGTTCACCAAATATTTACCGAATACACGCTTTGGGCAAGAATGATTGGGTGTTATCTTGCGACACTCCCTTTACCTCAGAGGATCCCGGTCATCAGCTTCGGGGTCACGGCAGCCCTTGGAAGCACTCACGTTCTCCCCCCTGCCCAGTACAGGACACTGAGGCTCAGCGTGCAGATCTCTATGGAGGCTGCTGAGTGGCAAGTAGAAGTCCTCAGAACTAAGGGGTCTGGATTCATCCGTCCATCTGTCCCCCTGCCTGTCTAGCCAGCAGTCAGGCATCGAGCTCCTTCTATTTCCCGGCATTGAGCTACATGCTCAGATTTTTGGTTTTCAGTGTGCTTGTTTGGTTTTATGTTCAATCACTGCAATCACAGTCACTGGGTGTTGAATCATGGTCGCCGTCTGGTGTGTTCCAGGCACTGGGGAGTCTTCCCAGGGCTCTTGTAAAGAGGGGGAACGCAAGGCACAGAGATGATACTTTCTGAAGTCCCACAACTCTCCAGAGCCCTGAGATAGCCACTGACTGCTGCTCTGTCACTGGGGTCCCATACGGGTCCTCATGTGAAGCCCCCCTTGCCAATACTTCTTGTGAAGCCCTATCTAGTCTCAGGTTTATCAACCGGAAGGTGGGGATAGGGCCAGCTGGTCTACCCCTCAGAAACCAGCCTGTCCAGGAGACGATGCTTCTTTGGGATCCTGTCTAGCCAAGGACGCTGTGTTAGTGCGAGAGAGATCCCGCATGTGCGCCCCATCAGTGTATCTCTCTGCTCCTCTGATCTGCCCTTCTTCCCTTGTTAGGCAGGGTGTAGTACATGGGTGTGCTTCCTTAACTGGGGGCATCTGGAGCTGCCCCCTTCCAGAACCAACAGCCTAAGCAGGCCTGCAGAGAACCCGGTCGCCTGAGAGATCCTGCACTTTGTGACACAAAGGGATCTTGGAGAATAACCAGGAAACCGTTGACTTTATAGAGGGGAAACCAAGTCCAAGAGAGATCAGCCATAAGGACTGACGTAGGTACAGGAGAATGCATCCCCTCTCTGCGACTGACCGGCACGTTCCCATGCCGGGAACCTCAGCCTGACCCTCACTCTACCTTACAGGAAGTGACAGGCTTAGAACTTAGCACTTGCTAGGTAAATGACTCTGTCCCCACCACCCTTGCCAGGGGACTTTGGGAAGGCCACCTCACTGTTTGTCCTTGTCCGAGATGGAAAATCAAGGGGACATGCACACTGCGTGCTCTTTGGCCCCCTTGGGAATCCCCCCATGGGCAAGATGGAGCTAGACCAGGAATGGATACCTAGTGGTTCCCATGGGGAGCTGAGGGGACAGGACCCCCAAGCCTAGCCTTCTGATCCAAGAGGCAGGGGTTCTAAGGCTCTGGAATCAGAAGAATGAGAGGGAAAGAGCACTGGGTAGAAGGTCTCGGCTCGGGTGTCTGCACCTGCGCTTTTTAGATGCCTGACCTCTGATTTCCCATTTCCATATGGAGGAAGACGAACTTCCCAGTAGCTTTGCGTTGTTGCCTTTGCAGAAGTGGCGCGTGGCCCGGATGAGGAGACATGCCTCCCAGTCCTGAAGAGCCAATGTGGCTTCAGTGTCTGGCAGGCTTGTTATCACCCGCGAGCTACAGACTCCCTCCACTCGTCACCCTAAGGCCAGGCCGTGTACTTTGTCTCCTCTAATAAACTCCTGAGCTGAGCAGAAATCAGCTTCCCTCTAAACTCTTCCACCCTTGAGGACAGCCCACTATTAACGTCTTCTGCCCTTTGGGATGTTCTGCCCTGTCCACTCGGACTGCTTTCCCCCCTGCAAAGCATCACCCACATCTTCGTTTGCTCCTCCTCTGACCCGTGTTCTGTGCCTCCTCATCCTCCTGGTCAGTCCCTCGAAACGCTTGTGCAGCCTGTTGATGGCCTACATAGTGTCACACGTGGGACACCAGGCATCGGTCCTGTCAAAGTAGCAGAGACCGGGGCCTCCCCGTTGTAGGGGCTGTGTCTCCTCTCGGGGCAGGTTGCTGGGACAGTCTGATTTTTTGGAAGGGTGAACTTGATCCCATTTGCTGAACTGCTGACAGAGATGGGAAAAGCCCTCCCGGACCTGTAATCCGTGTTCTTGCCCAAGGAAAACCATGTCCCCTTTGGCCTGTTGACGTCCTTCCCGGCTTACAGCTGTAATCTCCCACACTGTAATATAAGTTTGCCCAGATGCCAATATATATTGCCTTTTCTTTTCTTTTCTTTTCTTTTTTTAAAGAAAAACTTAATTGGAATTTTTTTTTAATATTTTTTATTTATTTGACAGAGAGAAATCACAACTAGGCAGAGAGGCAGGCAGAGAGAGAGGAGGAAGCAGGCTCCCTGCAGAGCAGAGAGCCTGATGTGGGGCTCGATCCCAGGACTCTGGGATCATGACCTGAGCCGAAGGCAGAGGCTTTAACCCACTGAGCCACCCAGGCGCCCCTTAATTGGAATTTTTAATGTATTTTTTGGAGAAGAGTGGGCTGAGTTTCCATTCGCCTCTAAAAACAATGAGAAGGAAAACAAAGTATGATCTTATTGCCAGAAATTATGGAGCCAGATCTGAAATTAATTTGCAAAGTCATTAGTATTTTCCATTTGTGAACCCAAAAGTGAATGTAAATGCAGTTCCTTGTAATTAACTACAAATTAGAACAGGATTGGGAGGACTTTTCAGGGCCCAACTCACAAACTCCAGCAGAAGCAGATGGGTTGGGGGGCCACCCAAGAGTGGCTTTGGTTTTCTCTCAAATCTGTGATTTTGGGAAAGTGAGACCGACTCAAATATTCCCCGGAAGAAAGTACTTTTCCAACAATCTCAAAACTGGCAAGGACTTCAGAATGATGTGTCCTAACCTTCTTGTTTTATGAATGAGGCACCTGAGAGACTCCAGAGAGTGTAAGCAACTTGCCCAAAGTCACACAGCAGGAAGGCCAGAGCTGGGATCTGTGCCCTGAGGCTCTGGCCACCACTGCCCGCCATCCCTCCCCCGCTTCCCAGGTGTTGGTCAGCTTGAGGCTTTCACTCCATTGAGCCCTGAGATGGGCTCATGCCCCAAGCAGGGCTCCTGGTGAGATGGGGTGGGGTGATCCAGTCTCAGTCCTCACCGCCCCCCACGCACTCAGGGTGCAGATGTGCTGGTGCCTATGCCCTGGGACACTTTCCAGAGCCCAGTTTTTCCCCAGGCTCACCCCCAGCCCAGCTCCAGCGCCGTGCCCATGGCTGTACTGTTGTGTGAGGGAAATCGGCCTCTGGTTAACGAGCGGGGAGTGTGTGTCCGTGCGGAGCTGTGTGCAGCAGGAGCTCTTCCCGAGGCTGCCCCGCCAGAGGAGCCGGGCCGTTGAGATGCCACTGGGCCATCAGAGGCAAAGCGCTGCGATGTCCCCTCTCCCGCTCATTGAGTGTGTGCCTGTGTTACACACAGAGACCTCGAACTGGGAGGATACCCTGCAGAGCAGCTGCTGTGAGTTTCCGGCCCAGCTCCGCCATTTTCCTCACGAGCAGGATGTCTTCAGGGCTGGGAGGAACCCTTCCTTCAAGTGGCACAGCTCTCTCCCCTCTGGGTGGACCCTTCACTCCAGCCCAGCTTCTGGGGCTTCCTTCCCGTTCCCCCTGGTGCCAGGTGCCGTGGGGAGGGGCGTCAGCCCCTTTCTCGAAAGTTCTGAAGTCCAGGTCTTTTTTTTTTTATTTTTTATTTATTTATTTTTTTTTTTAAAGATTTTTTATTTACTTATTTGACAGAGAGAGATCACAAGTAGGCAGAGAGGCAGGCAGAGAGAGAGGGAAGCAGGCTTGCTGCTGAGCAGAGAGCCTGATGCGGGACTCGATCCCAGGACCCTGAGATCATGACCTGAGCCGAAGGCAGCGGCTTTAACCACTGAGCCACCCAGGCGCCCCTGAAGTCCAGGTCTTAAGAATAACCGTCTTTCTGTGTGGGTGTTAAGGACCATGATAGTGATGGTAAATATTTGCATGGGACGGTGCCAGGCCCTGTTCTGCGAGCACCTCCTTCTCACAGTGACCATGGGAGGCAGGGCTGGGCGTCCTTTCTTTGACAGATGAGGAACCCAAGGGCCACAGAGGCCAAGTGGAATGTGGTGGCAACACAGAGGCCCAAGCCGTCGGCCCTTCAGACCCCCCCAGGACAGGCATGCAGGGTGGCCCTGTCTTGGGAGAGTGGCGTGTAAGCTGGGGAGGTGCCAGGACTGGAGCTGGCCTGGTTCTGGAATGACAGAGAGAGATGGCAGGGAAGGGCTTTGTTTGGGAAGGCTCCTCGTCTATCCCAGGTGTTGGCTGTCTGAGTGCTGGCGGTCCCGTGGGACACTGTGAGGGGAGCAGGAGCCGTGAGCAGAGGAGAGAGGGTGGCTCTGGTGCGTCCTTCTCGCCAGGGGCCCCCTCCCTGTGCCAGAAGTCCAGGAGGCAGCCCCAGGCCAGCAGGCTGCCTCTGAAACACTGCTGTCTCGATAACCCTTCATCTTCTAGAAGCTCCCTTCCCACCCTTGGGAAAAGAAGGGGATCACAGCACCTTCTTCACTGTCAAGATTAGAGGAGCTGATACCCAGCACTTCTTACAAAGCACCTGGTACCAAGTAGACCCTCTTAAATAATAGTTTTCTTTTTCCCTTCCACTCTTTTTTTTTTTTTAATAACCTCCCCACCCCCAACCCCGCCATGATAACAAAAATTTTAGAAGACAGAGACAAGTTAATATGTTGCTGTATATACTCTCAGGCCAAGAATGTCCTAAGTGTTTACATACCACGGGACTGTGAACTTGGATTTTCTCAGCTGGGTCTGTGCTGGCTCAGACGCCCTCTCCAAGACGCCAGGAGCAATTCCCGGCCTTGGTCTATTGTTGTTGGGGTTTTGTGCGGGTCCTTTCATTGTAGCCTACAGATGTGAAACATTCTAGTTACAGGCAAATTACAACGTGTCCACTTTCCACCAGAGTTAACAAATGTTGGTGTTTTTCCATATTGACTTCAGATATCGATAATGTCTTATTGCTCTGCTAAGAAAAATAAGAAGACTCTGCTCTCTTCCCGTTCTTCTTCCTCCTTCCTCACAGGTGTTTACTCTCCTGAAATTGGTGTCCTTCCCAGTCAGGACTGGGTAGCCTGTTGTTTCTAAACTCTAGTTGCCCCCTTTGGAATGTGTTTGAACCACCAAAGCAAATGATCACTACTGGGGAAGAAGAAGCGTGAATACCCAAGGCCAGGGGCGTGTGACTTCAGAAAGAGAGCATAAAACCACCTGTTCCCAAATTGAAATTCCCAAATTGTAAGTCTACTGCTTTTGACTTAAAACTTGACCCCACCCGCATGCTTGATGACCAATTTGAGCTTGTGCCATCCTGAGCTCCCGGGGTCATCTGGACCTTTCATGTGAGTAAATACAGGCCTAGTCAGTTATTCTTAGAGCAGGTGTTTTGGCTTTTTTCTGTAATGCTTCCCCACCACCTGACCCCTCCCCACTGCCTTGACCATAACTATAACATGGGCTTACTGTAGAGAATTTGGAACACAGAGAGGAGGAATGATTAAACTCCTTCACTGCCCTCCTCCTACTGTGAGCTCTACCCCATCCTTCCCCAAGTGTGGAGAACTGGAGGTCACTGGGCCTTTCAAGCAGGGCCAGTCCCGTGGTCTCTTAGGCTTTCCTGAGCAGGTCCTCAGCTTGTGTGTGTCCCCAGGATGAGAGAGATAGTCTCCCGCCCAGGGTTAGGTCAGTGGCTCCACTTGGACCAGAAGGCCATCTCCTGGTGGCTGAAGGTGTTTTTCCTGCCATGTCTACTCTCCATGCTGGGCTCTAATCCTCCAGCATGATGATGCCCCCCCCCCCATCTAGGCACGTGCCAAGTGCCCACCAGAGTGGGGAGAGGGGTCCTGCTTCCTCTTCAGGGAAACGAGGGAGGCATGCTCCTGGGCTTGACCTTTGACTGTCTTTCCTGGAAAAGTCTAAGACATTTTTCATTTTACCATTGTCAATTGACTACAAATCAATTTAATATCTTAGTCCTTTTGTGTATACCACAGTGAAACTGTGCCAGAATTCGTCCTTTTGTTTGTTTAAGCTGAAATTATTTTCATTAGTATCCATTCATTTCCTGTGCATTTTACAACAAAACTTTCTTCTCTTTTTGTTTGCTTTTTTATTGGTACTGATTTTAATGTATGCCATTTTGGATTTTCTTTCATTCTCTTTCTTCCTTCCTTCTTTCTTTTTTTTGTTTTGTTTTTTTTTTTGTTTTACACCAAGTCCAATTTTCCTGGGGAAAATATTGCATGATCTGAGTTATTTAATTTTTTTCATCAGTTTTTAGTCAATGAGTTTTACAGCCTGCAGTTTTAGCTGCTTTCACTTTTATGTTAACCTTTTTTCCCCTGAGCTTTATTTTTTCCCCCCCGGGGGGATTTTGCAGTTTTTCATTGTGGACAAGATAGGCGTCTTCAACCCACTTTTTATCTGCAACAGATGTTTCAGGTGTGTGATGTTAGCCATTTCCAGTTTTGTTTGGGGTCTCATTTTTCTTGGTAATCTGACCACAATGCCCATGGGGACCAGAATGACGGGTCAAAATGTCTTTCTCCTTCATGAGTGTGGAACAATCTTGTGAAGTATGATTCTCCCTTGGATTTCTCCTTTCTGGGGGACTAGTGCTTTCTTCTTTGTGACAGAGAAAATGGGAGGTCTCGGGAGTAAGACCTCTCCTAGGAAGGGTGGTGTTGTCTGTCATCAGATCCCCTGCCTTCTACCCTGTGACCTCCTGAATTCGCACTTAGCAGACATCAGAAGGGACAGCTCAGGGCCTGTCAGGCCAGGAAGCCCCCTGGATGGGAACAAGTGCTCTCTCCAGTATGGGCTGACCTCCCTGTTGGTCCACAGGGTTGCTGGCCAGAGATCTGTCAAAGGCCTCCAGGCTTCATCCTGCTCCGGGGGCGGGAGGGATGTGGGTGCTTGGGGTGTCAGGAAGCCACTGTTCCCGTAGGAAACCCCCTGCATGAGTGAGGCCGAGGCGTTACTCATGGCCCTCTGCTCCGTTCCGGTCACCCGAGACTCTGCTCCCCCGTCTGACCTTAGGGCCGGGCCTGCCATTGGAGCAGAGTGTGCAGGGGGAGCCTGCTGGCTGGGGTTGCTGTTCCTTCTTTCCAGTCACAGCCTTGCTGAGCGGTTCCCTGGGACAATTGGACCCAAGGGAAGCGAACTCATCTGTGTAAGTAAACATCCACCTCCCCTCAAAGGAAAAGGCCCTGCTCAGCCTCTCCAGGCAACTGGAATGGTGCTGTGTGGGTCAGAGTGGGTTTTTCGTTTTTTTTTTGTTTTTGGTTTTTTGGTTTTTTTTATTCCCCATTTGTGTGTCCTTTGATTTTTTTTTTTTCCCCTGTCTCCTTCAATTAGGCCTGTGACTGTTTTCAGATGGCTATTTGTATATACAAGTCATGTCTGGCATCATAATTTGTGTCTGTCTAGATCAATAAAAGCAGCTCTGGCCAAAGCCAGCTGAGAATGTATAAATGCCCTTCGACTCCTCCCCTCCCGCAAGATGGTTAAAAGCTCCCTCCCGTTAACCCTCCAGACCAAAGCTGTTGGTTGACTCAATCGGGAAAGATGCAACATATCATTTCTTTTGATGTGTTTTCTCTCTATCCTTTCTGTGGAATTTTAGTCCGTGTTTAAACAACTGTGGCCGATTGCCCACTTCAAAGCAAAAACCCTTCGCTGGGCCTATTTAGAGAGAGCTACCTTTGAGAGAGCGAAGTGTCAGGAACCCATCGGGACACGGATTGTGTCTTCCACAAGCTCTCCCACCCGCTGCCCACCTGCTGCCCGGTAAAGGGAGTGTGGCCTTGTCTAAGACAGCTACCAAAGGAAGCCGGGAAACGGATTCTTGCGTTATGCTCACTTTGGAGGGAAAAAAAGATCTAACTTCCAAGTCTAAATTCACATTGTACCTTAAGGATTTTAAGAACTGGGTTTTCTTCTGTTTGCTCACATTAGGGGGGAAGATGAGCCCCAGATGCCCCAGGATATCTAGTTATGTCAAGTTTTTCTATGAAATGTCAAGATTTATGACGGGGAGGAGGCTCTTCTGCTATTCTCCTCCCTTACTGAGATCTTTCAGGCCCCGGCCTTTAACGCTTTAAAGATGGGGCAGGGAATGCTTTGATTTTAGGGTTAAAGATAAAGCCTCCACTTGCTTTCCTCATCTATAAAATGAGGATAACCTTATAGGGGATTCAGAGAGTTGATACTATAATATATCAGGCACACTGTAAGTATTATATAAGTTTTTTTTTAATTAAAAAAACTGTTGAAAATACATTAAAAAAAAAAAGATAAAGCCTCTGTATTAGCCTAGGCTGGAATTCAGGCGTATTAGGAAATCCTTAAGAATGCAGCAGGACCAGTAGGTTCTGGTGCCCGCCAAGTATTAGTGTTTGGTATGAAAGGCAGCTCACAGCGCCCACTTTTCCTGTCCCGGTGCCTTTGTCAAGTATCCCTTCTAAAGCAAGGTACTCCCAGGCTAACCTAAAAGGCCCCCCAAATGTGGGGTAACTAGATTTTTTTGGGGGGTGAGCCCTGACCCACCTTCTCCCAACTAAATGTTTTGGTAAATCTGTCTGCCAGCACAGGTAGAAACAGTGCCCTTGACCCTGACAAGTCCGTGGGGTTAATCCAAGAGGATGCAAGGTTCTGGAAGGAACAATAAATAGGAACGGATGACTTGTCTTTTCATAAATGCCACCATCCTCTCTTCAGTCCCCCACTTCTGAAAGGGGGGGTGGAGGGTTGTCCCTTTGACTTCAGGCAAGAGAAATGGTTTCCAGAGGTGGGATTGCTAATTAGACTCCTTTCTTTCTCTGTCCTCCTTTCTTCTCCCTATGCTGCTTCTTGACCTCTGCCCGCCCCAAGGGCACTGGTCATCCCTCCTCGGCCTCCTCTGGCACTCAGTGGGGCTGGCCACTGCCACAGCCTCGAGAGAGCCATGAGGAAGCACTGCATGTGCTCTGCAGAGTGTTGGAAAGTGGCCTCGTTGGTGGAGTGAACTGCCCCGGAAGGTTGAAATCTTCAGGGTAGGAAGCTGGGTAGAGAGCAAGTGGCCTTCTGAGGGCTCTGGGTACAGCATCCTCGAAGTGAGCCAGACTGGTGTGGAGTTGGTGCAGGCCCAGGGCAGCTGTACAGTTTGCTACTCCAGCCTGGCCTCTGAGAGCGAAGGGGGAGGCCGTCACTAATGACACCGGCGCAGTCGGTGTGACTGGAGCTGTCCCAACAGACGGGTGTGCGGTCCGCCCGCAAAGGCCAGACCCTGTCCTTCCAGGTTCCGTTCTGTTTCATGAGGACTGATGCTTCCAAGGCTCAGGAGGACAGGCAGAGTGCAGGAAGTGGCCCCTGGCATAAGAAGACGGAGCCGGACCCAGTCAGAAGGGGCTTTGGTGACTCGGAATCAGCCAGTGGCCAAGCATTGCCAGGACTTCTGATTTCTTTTCCAGAGATGCCCCTGATTTACATTTACATATGAAACCTCCCAGCTTTGAAAAGATGGCAACTCATGAAAACATCTTAAAAACACGGTTGCAGTCCAAGCCCAACATCTGTAGGCTGCCGCCTGTTTTCGACCTCTGGCCTAGACCAATTAACTGGTGGCGGTCTTCTGAATTCCGGCAACGGGAAGTTTCTTATGGAAATTGCCCAGATTGACCACAAGTGAGGTGGGGAAGAGGGGAGAGGAGCTTGACTTGGCCTCCACGGAGCATTCATTTGCACAATAAATATTTATTGAGCACCTGTTGTGTTCAGAGCACTTTCTCCGTTAGACCGTATTCTCTTTTTAACGTTTGGGGATGAGCCGTGTCTTACTCATGCCGGTGGACTGTGTGTCGTGCCCTGTTGGGATTCCATGGCTTTCTCCCTGAGATCTGAACCGGGGTGAATGCAAACTTAACAACAGGACAAGAGGATCCGCATCGAAGGAAAGAACTGGAGACGTAGAACCTGGAGAGAGGGATCCCAGCCAGGGGACTCTTATGCTGCCTGGTCCCAGAAGGTCGTGCTAGGACAGGAGGCAGAAGTCACTGAGGAGCAGACTGTGTTCAACGCTGTACATGGCAGAACTTTCTTTTTTTTTTTTTTTTAATATTTTATTTATTTATTTGACAGAGAGGTCACAAGTAGGCAGAGTCAGGCAGAGAGAGAGGGAGAAACAGGCTCCCCACTGAGCAGAGAGCCCGATGTGGGGCTCGATCCCAGGACCCTGAGATCATGACCTGAGCTGAAGGCAGAGGCATAAACCACTGAGCCACCCAGGCACCCCATGGCAGAACTTTCTAATGGAGCTCGGCATCCTGTGCTTGTGGGATTAGAGGACCTCTCTCCTGGCCTTTCCTTGCCAGAAAGTCTAATGCCTTGAGGCTACCTGCCGCATACCCCTAGACTCCTGGGCCTCCATACCCTTTCTGGCTTGTGGCTTTTATGTCTGATGGATGCCCAGCAGGTACTGGCTTCTTTCTACCCTCTGGCAGATGAATTTGGAGCTAGGAGCACCCCCCAGAAAAGACAGTTGAGCTCTGACTGGGAGAAAGGCTCTCTTTGCCCAGGAGTGAGGGTTTGGGGGAGGTAGCAGCTCTTGGAAAGTCTGTCCCTGACACTGTGGAATGTCACTCCCATTCTCTCCAGTCTCCTGCACTGGGAATTTCAAATTAGGGATAATAGCGACTGCTAGGATAATTTGAGGCAACTAAGGCACAGAGAGCTTAAGTAATTTGCCCAAGGCCGCACAGCTGGGCAGTAAGAAGCCAGGCCCTAGACCAGGTGATCGGCTTCCCCTGCTCTCTTACCCTTTATGCTAACCTGTTCGATTTTTTCATTTCCTTTTGTGTGTTCATTCTTCCATGTGTCTTTTTTCCCCATTGTTTCAGGACGATCAGGATTCAGGATTCAGATGTTTAATAGCTGGGGTGTTTTTTGCCCTGTGTACTTGGCCAGAAGTAGGAATTCATCACCATCTGTGAACATTTACTGAGCCTCCATGGTTTGCGTGGAATTGTGCTAGAAACCCTCGACCCCAGGGCTGGGTTGGCAATAAACTAGGTCTTTCTGTAGAACTTTTAAGGACAAATCACCAACGGACTGGAAGGCATTTCCTCCAGGACTGGTGACACTCTGTTTTTCACCTTGTTAATGCTGCTCCCCAACTTTTGCTCCCCCCACCCCTCAGGTCAGTCTTGAGTGTGTGCCATTCTTTTTCTGCTCCGTGTCCTAGATAAGAGACTTCTAAATGATGTTCCTTGATATGCACCCCTGCAAGCCCCAAATCTCAGGCTTCTTGGTGGACCAAGAATTAGGCATCCGTTTGGTTTGGAATAGGAGGCTGGCGTAGGGGAGTCTGGAGGCCTGAGTGAATGTAGGGGCTGCCGGCGTCCGAAGACCTTCGAAAACGACTGTGCTAAAAAACAACAAAGCTGTAGGGACTTCAAATTGTAAAGGTGATTTTTGCAAGCGCTTACCCAATAGCCTTACAACGTTCATGAAAAGGCCCATGCGGCTCATCGGGTGGGCCCGCATTGTTGATCTGGAACCAGAGACATGAGCCCATGCGCAGGACAGAGCTCAGCATCTGACACACCCAGCCATTTCCTCCTGTGCCTTAAATACCTGCTCATTTTCCCTGGCACGTCTTTTACTCACCGGGTCATTCCCGGCCTGACCTGACCTCTAGGCAGAAGAGCCAGGTCTCTGGACCCCAGCCCCAGCATCCCTGCAGAAGGGGTGAGGGTCTCTGGGTACGATCGATTCTCTAATGCCAGCCTGAAATTTGGGGACCCACTTTTGGGATGCTTTGCCCCTCAGGCCTTTCTGTTGCTGAACAGTTATGAGGAGCAGTGTTGGCCCAGAGAGATAACTTTTCATGTCAAGTGAGGAATCTGCAGGCGTTTCCACGGGAGTAACGGAGTAGAAGAGACATTCACGTCACAGGTAGGCCATAACTCCTTTCTTATGGAGATCTTTAGCACGTATGTGTCACACTTTTTGAGAACATAATGTAGCCTGCTCGTGTTTCCGTATGGGCTCTTTTCAGAGTTTGTCATGCAATGAACAGAGGAAGATATTTTTGACAGAGTCTGTTGGAATAATACGTCTGGGCCTTTGCTTCTTTGCTACATTTTAAAATCTGGCTTCTCATCACTTTTCCCGGAGGCACTCAACTTGTGGGAGTTGAGACATTTGTATTGAGGTGTAATTGATGTAAATCCAGGGCACATATTGAAAGTGGACAGTCTGATGTGTTCAACATATGTGTGCGCCCATGAAACTGTCCCCACAGTCAAGATCGTGAACATGGCTCTTGCCCCCAAACATCTCTTCCTGCCCCTTTGTAATTTTACCAGTCCCCGAGGGAATCACTGATCTACTTTCAGTCAATGTACATTTGTTTTAATTTCCTAAAATTAATGGGAATCATATGGGATGTGCTCTGTCCTTGGGGAGGGGTCTGCTTTCGTTCACCTAGGATCATTATTTTCAGATTCCTTCATGTCTTTGCCTGTTGCAATCGTGAATTCCCTTTTACGGCCTGGCGATATTTCACTGTACAGATGTAAACAGGAGTTTTGATCTTAATGTTTGCATAAGCAGAGAATTTCAGCTAAAACTGTCAGAAGTAAGCAAGCTCTATAAAATGTGTATGATCGTGTTTTGTTTTTGTATTTCAAGTTTCTGATGGAGGAGTATTCTTTTGTTAAGTATGCTTTGAAAGTTCCAGATATTTGTCTGGTACTCTCTTGGCCCTGAACGTTCTCTTAATTCATCAACCCCCACCAGTGTTTAGTGATGACGGAGCTGGACTTGCAGAGCACAGAAGGACTTCTTGTCATGGTCAGGAGCAGACTCGGTTCTGAGCTTTCATCAGCAGTTAGCAGTACCACACCCTACATGTGCTGGGCCTGCCGTGCTTGGAGACATGGGACTAGGCCAGCTCTGCAGGAAGGTGGAAGTCTTGGGATGCTCAGTTGGTTAAGCATCTGCCTTCAGCTCAGGTCATGATCCCAGGGTCCTGGGATGGAGCCCCAAGTTGAGCTCGTTGCTCAGTGAGGAGTCTGCTTCTCCCTCTGCCTGCTGCTTCCCCTGCTTATACTCTCTCTCTTTCTCTCTCAAATAAATAAATAAAATCTTAGGGGGGAAAAAAAAAAGAAATTCTGAAGCCTTGCCTTCCACTGTCCTGTAAGGGTTGGACCTTGTCTTTTAGCTCTATAGAATGGGAGAACAGAGAGACCTTCCTGCCCTCGGTTCCTCTGTGGTTGGGCATTTGTGATTTCTGCAGTTCCGTGGTTCCTGCCCAGAGCATCGCGTGTGAGGGGGTGGGTGGAGTGTGGCCAGGACATCCGCCTTGGGATTCCCTCACCCTCACAAAGCCACCGGCCCACGGTGGGGGCGGGAGGGCACCATGGCAGCTGTGTTCCCCCGTACTTGGGGGATTTGGGCAGCCCCCAGCAGGTGCCTGAGCGGAACAGTGTTTTGTTGGGCGGGGGTTGGGGGGGGTTGGAAGTGTACTCTCTTCGTTGTTTCTTTCTGGAGAATTTCACTGAGCAGCCGTGTGTGTGTGTGTGTGTGTGTGTGTGTGTGTGTGTGTGTGTGTGTGTGAAAAGCCGGTGAGCCTCTAACAGTCACAGATTGTGAGAACAGTGACCCCACTTTACAGATGAGTGCTGAGGCTCAGAAAGGGACTACTTGGGTGGTCCCTAATAGCAGAGCTGGGACTTGGGGGACCCAGACAATTGCCTAAGACCTTCATCTGTGAAGTAGGAGTTTCAGGAACACTTGGCAAATTTTGGGAGGCTTGGGAAGGAAGTTATTAATCTCTCAACCTGTGTCGAAAGCTGCTCATACTATTTTTTAAAAAAAGCCACATAAATTGTCCCCAGATGATGTTTCTAGAATGTTCTCATATCTTACAGTTTCCTGAGCTTGTCACCAGCTTGTTCTAGGAAGAAGTTAAAAATTCAGGGGTGGGTGATCAGCCTTGTCTGGCAGTATTTTCTGGCACATGAATGAAAGGTGATAGGTGACACTGTAAGTTTGTGTAGCATTTAGCATAGGAAAAATCTACATGTAGCCTCACCCACGAACCCTTTGACAGTCTTGCTGGATAGCCCCTTTCTCCCAGGAAACCAGCCTAGGCCCACCCCAGCTTCAAAAGGGAGCCAGAGTTGGAATCCACGTCCTATCTCCCAGTCTCCTCCCATTTCTGCCTGTTCCCCTTCAAGGCATGTAGGTGTGCAGGACAACAACACGACACAGTGGGAAGACCCTGGGCTTTCATGTTTGGAATTGAGAGTTTAATTCTGCTCTCGCTTGCTGTGTGACCTTGGGGGAGAATCTTAATCTCTCTGAATATCATTGTCTTTTGGGACGTGAGATTAAAACATACATACATATATATATATATATATATATGGAGAGAGTGTAGCAAAAAACTTGCTTATAGAAAGCAGCTGGTTGATGTTGCTTTCATAAAGGTGAGGCAGGTGCAGGAAAAGCAAAATGAAATGAAAAAAAATGCCTGTAAAACAAAAATTAGGGCAGATTTGCACCAACTGTGGAGTGCCCTTTCTTGCACTCGGAAGCTTAAAATGTTTTCTGGTTTGGTCCATTAGTCCTTGATCCTTTGCACAGTTAAGAAAACGGAGGCACTCAGCAGGTGCCTTGCACATAGTAGGTCCTTGCACATAGTAGGCCCTCAGCAAGCACAGACTGGCTGGTCAAGCCCCCTTCCTGTGGATGCTCAGAGCACCCGTGAGTGTGCCCCTGCGCACCCTACACACGCTTTTTTTTTTTTTTTTTAATTTGACAGAAAGAGCACAAGCAGGCAGAGAGGCAGGCAGAGAGAGAGTGGGAAGCAGGCTCCCTGCTGAGCAGAGAGCCTGATGTGGGGCTCAATCCCAGGACCCTGAGATAATGACCTGAGCCGAAGGCAGAGGCCCAACCCACTGAGCCACTCAGGCGCCCCCCTACACACGCTCTTAAAATGGGACAAGATCCTGGCAGAGACTAGACTTGAAAGGTGCTGTTCAAGTCCACGGCAGGTGGTCAGTCTGTGGGGGTGGGGCCTGGAGGCGAGAGATGGTGCCAAGAGCTGGCTGTGCCTGGTCCCAGGGCTGAGTGGGAATCAGGCAGACCCAGGGGCATGGGAGGCAGGGAGGAAGGGCAGGAGAGGACGTTTCCTTCAGCCACTTAGATGCAATCTGGATTCATGCTCAGTCATTGCGTGCGTGCCTGTGCCTGTGTGTGTGTGTGTGTGTGTGTGTGTGTGTGTGTAGAACATTGACATTCATGTAATGAATGCTCTGAGCCCAGCTCATTCTCCTTGCTGGGAGAGCCAGCAGCCACCTCTTCTCAGGTTCGAGCTTTTTAAGGGGTGTGGGGATAAAGTGGGGTCAGTTTGTGGAGACCCAGCTTTATCCCCCTCCTCCTGCCTGACCCAGGGGACAGAGAACACCTGGGTCCCTCAAGAGGGTGCATTCAGGAACCTGATGCCCGAAGTAGCTCCCTGGTCACAGGCAGACAGAGGGTGAGGGCACCGTACTGCGGGGCAAGAAGAGAACTCCCAAGACTCCCCCTCCCACACACACATACTCCAGGAGGCCCCCGGAGTGGCCCCAGCCTCCTGCCGCCCCTCCCTCCGCCCTGCTCCTTCCAAGGAGCCTGTTTGAGACGTCCATGATTCACTTCCTGTCTTCATTCAGCTCCTGCTTAATGTCCCCTGTATTGTTACCAAACAATGCAGGCCCGGTGGCAGGGGGTGTCAGGCCAAGGAAGGAGAGAGTCGAAGATGTTTCTAGAACCTGGGAGATGGGCCCTGGCTGACTTGAAATGCAGTCTGGGGGGCCCTGGGGACCCCACAGCTAGGCTGTGGAGCGTGAGAACGGCGGGAATGCAGCCCCCCTGCACAGAGCCGGCCCTGGCCTCCCTGCTCTAGGTGGGCGCCCTGCCCCTTGTTGTGGTATTAGCTGCTTTGTCAGCCCGCAGCTGTGGTTTCCATTTGGGGTCCCAGAGAGTTTGGGATCATGGGTTCCTAAACTAGAAGAAAGACAGGGGCACTGGCTCAGACGCTGTCCCCTCCTGAGCCTAGGTGTCCTCGTGTGTGTGGGAGGGACGGGGAGAGGGCTGTGAAGGGGCTGAGCTCTAGAGCTCTCCCCACCCCCCACCCTCAGTTCCGGGGCCCTGTGGTTCCTGAGCCTGGGAGACCGCACAAGAGGTCATCTGTGTGCACTCCTGTGACCGGCTCGCACTGCACCCAGGCCAGCCCCTACAGGAGCCCTCCCGTGGCCCGTCACACTCACCACGGCTCCCTCACCTTCCCCCTTTGAAGCCACCATCTCTCTCAGGACTGTGTTTGATAGCCACTGGATTCCTTCATGTCCCATCACAGCCGTGGCTGCTGGGTTGGCTGATCCGGCTGGGACGTTGGGGGTTTTTTTGTTTGTTTTGCTTCCCCCTCACCGAAAGAGTCAGCCTCACCCTCTGCCCTGGGGTCCCCCTTTTGGTAGAGAAGGAAGGCCTTTTCGGTGGGCATCCTCACTCTCGGTCACACACTTGCTCGGCTTCAGTTGGTGCTGCAGCTTTGTTCCGTCCAAGGCCCGTGTGCCTCAAGGCAGTGAAGGAACGGCAAGTTCAGGCACCGCCACCTTGAAGCCACGGGTCTGCGGGAGGTCGGCGCTTGGAAAGCAGGGAGCCTCCAGGGGTTGGTGACCCTCATCGTGTTCTAGCGGGGGTGCCCCGGACCGAGAGGCCCTCTTATTCGGCAGCATTGCTGCAAACGCTCCACTCCCCACCACCGCCCACCCTGGGGGTCTGCGTGCTCTCCCTTCTGGGACATCTCAGGTGGGTAAAGTCTGCAGTGACGAGATATTTGTGAAGGAAATCTCTCACAAAGCCTTGTAACTCCTGACGGCCCGCAGCCCGCCACAGATGACCTGGTGCTGTCTGGGGTGGCAGGTGGAGTGGGAGGAGCTTCCTCTCTCAGCCGCGCGTCAGCTTCTCGCGCTTTCCCACGGGCTGCTTCAGCATGAGCGGCGCCCGCGGTCGTCATCCCTTGTCGTCCTTTACTGTTCCACCTGTGTCTCTCGAGCCACTGGTGGCCTAGAGAACGTGGCTGAGACTGGGTCTCGGGCTGTCACGTGCGGCTGTGGATCCCTGCGCCCGGAGGCTTGGCATCTTGATCGGGGTCACCAGGCTGGGTGGGGTGCGTCCCGAGGTTCCTGTTGGCTTCCCACATCTTCTGCTGGTGGAGGCGCCGACCAGCCATCGCACTGTCACGACCTGCTTCATGAGCAAAGGTAATATGCGAGCCTTGGGCTCCTTCCTGGCTGCTGGGAAGGCTGAGCTGGGTCTCCTTGCCCTCAAGGAGCTCCTGTCTTAGTTGGGAGGGGAAGCCAGAAACACCTGGAAGTTCCTTCATCTCAACAGGCCATTGGGGCAAAGTGCTGATGAGTCAGGGGAACAGGGCATGGCAGCCCCTGTGACTTTGAGGAAGGAGGTCAGAGAGAGGGCATTCTGCAGAAGGAGCCACCGAATGGGCTCTGTTTTGAGCTAGAGACAAAATGAGGCCCATCGGAGGTCTGAGGAGAGTCTCCGGACCCATACGTCATGGTGGCACGCCGCCGCCGCCAGCTGCAGATTTCTGGCTCGGGGAGCAGGGGCCCCACGTTCATGTGCTGTGGCCGCACGTGCTACTTCTGCTCGGCCGGGTTAAGCACTTTGAATTTCTGTCCCTGCAGATCAGGCCTCGAAACATTTGTCTGTCTGCAGACGGGGGTGGGGGGAGGTCTGATGAGGATTAGGGAAGTGGGTTGCTTGCAAAAGTGGGTTGTTGCAAATCTTGGCTCGGACCGGGTGGGCCGAGTACCGTGGGAGTGGGAAGTGACCGGGACCCACCCAGGGGAGGCTCACCTGGAAGCCTGTGTTCCTACCTGGGCTGCAACTTTCAGCCAAGGGCCATCTGGTACATTCCGAGCACTTGCCTGGCTCTCTGAAGTCCTCCCCTGTTGACTGGGAAATCTTACCATCCTGCCCATAGGGGTTCTTGGCTGTCTTAGGTGAAATTGCCCCCAATGAACCAGAACCTTTTGTTAAGGTACAATAGGAAGTCTGTCTCCTTAGACAGAAAGGAATGCTAATTGGTGCTTAACTGTCCTCAAGATACCGGTGCCCAGAATAGAGGGACAGCCAGCCTTTGTTCCCAGTTAGGTGGAAACTGCTTCTGCAAGCCTGTAAACCGTAGTCCAGAGAGGAGGAGCGTGTTTGGGGAAGGTCAGGGACTGGCGGCCAGCAAATGCTGTGTTTTCTACATACAAAGGTAGCTATTTAATCTCAGGGTCCTTAAACTTTTTCTAGAAACGGGATCATTCTTCCCCACCCTCCCCCCTTACTTCCAGCTCCCCCACAGTGGCTGACCTGAAAGGTTTGAGGATTCTAAAGGCTTTGGGGCCTCTCTTAAAAACAGGGAAAGAGCTGTAAATGTGGTTAAGACTGAAATGCGGGAATATTCCTTTTCCAACCCGTACTATACGGTGTTTTGTGAGGAATCGTAAATTTGGAGTTCGAGTGAGCGCTGCCTCTCAGTGGGAATGTCCCGGCGTTGCCCCGTTTACCCTTTGCATGTTCTCTAACATTTGTGGCATTGTTTTATCTCCCTTGCCGGTGACTCATAATTAAGGAAGTTAAAACTGTGCAATTAACACAAAACCTCCTTACTTGCCCTCTTCACCCCGGCACCGCCCCCCCACCCCCACCCCTTGCCCTAGACACGAACACCAGCCTGACATTTTCTATAAGTCTTTGGAAACTTTGATGTGTTTTGATAGGACAAGGCAGCCAGTTATCATCACCATCACCTGGTTCCACTTGTTTAACCCTCAGTGTCTGTGAGATCTTCTAAAAAACAAACAGAAGAAGAAGAAAAAAAATGCCACTCATAAACGTGCAGTCTGCCCACAGGAAGTGATTCACGGTGCTCTATTCATGCAAACCTGATGGGGCAGGAGGTGGGAGGCTGGGAACTGGGTCTGGGAAAAGACGGCCTAGAGAGGACACTCAGACCTTAATGGTTTCTGCTTTGTGGAAGAAAGTGAAAAACAGAATGACTAAGGGTCCTGTAATAAGAATTGTTTGTTTAGTGAAGTGAGCTAATGTTGAAGTTCACTGGCAGATAAGACAAGAGAAATAGTAGTTGTCAGGGGAGAGAACCTTCTGGTACGCTGCCCTTTTTATTTTTTAGGGAGCAAAGATATTTCTCAGTCTTTTATTTTTTTTTATTTTTTTATTTTTTTTGCAAGAGTGTGTGGGAGGAAGAGGGTGTGGGGGGAGCGGCAGAGGGAGAAGCAACCTCCCTGCTGAACAAGGAGCCCACCACAGGGCTCCATCTCCAGACCCTGAGATCACGACCTGAGCCGAAACCAAGAGTCGGATGCTTCATCGACTGAACCATCCAGGCGCCCCAATCTTTCTCAGTCTTAAAGCATTTATTCGTGGCAGGTCAAGATCTGTATTTCAGCCCCCTTCCCGTCCCCACCTGCTGCAGAAAAAAGAGCTCAAACCAAGATAATTCTCTAATAGTCCCTTTTTCTTTTCTGTTTGTCTTTCCAGCCAAGGTTAGCCCTTTGAGGCTAGTAAAAACATTTCTTTCCCTAACTGCTCATTTTTGTTTCCCCACCTGGAGCATCACATTGTCAGAGTGGAGGAATCTTTTCTGTTCTGGTTGCTTCCATCTTGTAGGTATAGCCTGGCATTATATTTTGTTTTCTCCTGAATTGAAAAAATACAAATTCATCTGTTTTCCCAAAAGCAGTTTGGACACCGAGCCTCTAAGTGTTGGTTACGGGCTGTAGGAGGCCTGAGACCAGAAGCACCCAGTAGGATAAGAGGAGATTTCTAAACACACCTGGATTTATGATTCCAGTTCAAGCTCTGTGTGTTTTATGAGGTGAGCTTTAGGGATGGGGGTTGTAATAAAACTTGGGCTCAAGTGTACTTTTTGCCTTGAGGCCATCAGAACAGCGCTGAGGGCTGTGAGTTTCCTGAGTGAGCTCTTTAAAAATAAACAAACGATCTTCGGGCTTAATTCTACTCTGAGTGAATGTTAACTGGCAAAGGGAAATGGCCTTCCAGAAAGTTCTATGAGGCTTGGGAACTTTTCTTTCCCCTTCTTCCAGTAACCAGAGACCAACCCAGATCTCTGGCATCTTCCATGGCCTGAAGTTTCTATGATCCTGTGGATAATCAGGAAAAAGCAGCCCCCATCAATCTGGTGCTGGGGGGGGGGGGTTCAAACCCTGAAGCTGTTAAATAGAAAGATTTCAAAAGCAGTCTCCTCCTCCTCCTCGGCTGAGATTTAATGACTTTATTTGCACAGGGGGGAAGGGAGGGGACAAGCACAGTTGTCTCACCAGAGCCCAAGGACAATCTGTTAATTCTAACACAATGAACACTGTGTTTTGAGATCGTAGGGAACTGGGTTTGGGGTTGTGACACCTAGATTCAAGGCCAGGCACTGTTTTTTGCTGCTCTGGGCAAGTCCCCCAACGTCACGTGCATCTTTTACCTGGAAAGTGAAAGTGAGGATACCCGCCACACAGGGCCCCTGTATTCAGTGAGATAATGAGGAAGAAGTGCCAGGTAGACTCCTGCTTTGAGGTAGAAATTGCTTCTGTCCCTCATGCCTGACCTGGGCTAGAGCATTTCCTTAACCCACAGGTTCTCAGAGGACCCAGGGGAGTGAATTTGCCAGCAAGGGGACATTGGGCAATGTCTGGAGGCACGTTTGGTTATCACAACTGGGATTGGGAGTGGCATTTATGGGCAGAAGCCCGGAGAAGAACACCCTCCAGCAGAGAGAGCAGCACCTGACACACACAAGACAGAGAATCATCCGGCCCCAAACATGGCGAGAGCTGAAACTGATCAGCAGCCCGGCTCACTTTACGGCCACATGCAGAAAAGTTCTTGGTCTACGTGTACTTATATGATCATGATTAAGCTGAGCTTTCTCCACACAACAGCCTTCAGGTTTTTCCCCCCAAGAAGCATGATTCTGTGCCCAACCCTGGCCCCTGCGGAGGAAGGAAGAACCCGAGGTTCCCCCATGATCTTCATGTGTTTCCCACTGGGTCCAGCCCCTTGCAGATGGCAGGATGAGGTGTTCCTGCCTTGAGGGTCTGCCCAGAAGGTTCTCTCAACCTCTGGGGCTCACTGTCAGGGCTCATCTGCCTGCGGGCCTCGTCCTGGACCCAAGCAGCCTGCCCCAGCAGGCTAGCAGGGAGAGGGGGGACCCTACATATGGGGCGGAGACGTGAAGAGGAGGCTAGCTGCCACGCTGGGGCAAGGCACAGGGGGCCCAGGCCTGGGCCTTTATGGGGCGGTCACCAAATTTGACAGCCTGAAGCAGCGGATGTTGCCCATTTGCAGGTTCTGACGGAAATTGAGTTGTCCTTGGTGGAAGTGGTGTGGAGGGTTGTGAAATCCTGTGTTGAGCTCCTCCCAGACCAGTCTAAAGTGGAATGTTCAAAAACAGGCTTCTACTTTCAGAACTTGCTGAGAACACACGAAACCGGGCAAGAACGTGTGGTCCGTGTGGCAGAGCTCATAGCGAAACCTCAGTTATCCAGAACCCACCCCAGCGCACACTTCACCAAGCCAGCTTCCTCCTTGATGGCCCCAAACGACAAGGACAGGCTGATGTCAGAAATTTTTCTTTAAACTCCATCCAAGACAACTTTGGACATGTCTGGGAACGGTGTATTCAGCAGACAGCGCGATTTTCTTGGTTTGTTGGTAGCTTTTTTACGTTCATGTGATTTTAAGCCTTCTCAAGTTGCCATGGTAAGACAGAATCCTGTCTTCACTGGAGTCAGCCTTGGCTCAGTCCTGTGTTTGAATATGAGTCCTCCCGAAGAGGGAGACTGTCGGGCCCCTTCAGATGCAGTACAACAAAGAACATTTCACTGTGCTGGAATTCCCAGGGTGGGAAAGTAGAATCGTACATGTTACAGACTTCATCAGTGTATTAGCTGGGAGCCTGGCTCCAGGAAAACCCTGCTTGGGGAAAATGCCTCACTCTTTGTTCATTTGCTGGGTGGCCTGGAGATGCTCAGTCCACCATTCTGTGTCCTCAGCCACCAGAAGAAGGGATTGGACAAGATCACTCTCAAGCCCCAGCTGTGGGTAATTCTCCACAGTGGGTTTTCAGATTTTTAGCTGACCTGGGACACATTGTTCCCTGAATGTTGGGCCTCTGTGCTTTTTCCCCCACAGCCAGGAGACTCTGCATAAACCACCCCCCCCCAATTCCCAGGCAGAAATTCTGCCCAGAACAAAGGATGCTTTGATTTCAGCTGTGTTTGTCAAAGGGAATGGATCCTGGGTGGACCCCCAAATCCATTGACTCTCTCAGCAGCAGGCTTTTCTGGGATTTTTGCATTTGCTGCGCTCTCACAGAGTTTCTGGGGCTGTCCGTGGCACAGAAGAGAGGAAAGCGTGTTCTGATGTTGGCGTGGTAAGGAGCAGCAGAGAGCAGGGCTCTTGGGCATTCCACTCTGGCCCAAAGGCCTAATGGAACCAGTGATCGGGGCCTTGTGAAGAGTCCAGAATGTTTTCTGCCTTCTTGGATGGTCTGCTGAGTGAGCACCGAACCCAAAGCTCAAGTCACTCAAGCCTTGCTTTTAGTTTGTACCAGGAAAACAAAACAAAAAGAAAACCCACATAGACGGCAAAGCTCAAGAAAAGTGTAAAGATTGCATGTGAGTGGACCCGTAGTTCATGGCTGGCTAGGTTGTCGTCGAAGGGAGGAAGGGGAGGCCTCATCCCACTAGTGTGGGAGGGGAATGCAGTGCACGGTCAGAGCACATGGACCCGACCTGTCAGCCGCAGCATCTATGTTCAGGGAAGTGTGGGTGTGGGTTTGTGGTATTAACTGGTAACCCCAAGATGGGAAATAAGCTCTTTTTCCTACACTAAGATATAGCAGATTTGGGGGGGGGGTGTAAAGGTAGAGAATAGATTGAGATGCCGTGGGTACCAAAGGTTTGGGTTTGTGGTTAATGGGCTAGTTGAACCACTTCAAAAAATGAGCAGTAGTTGAGAAATTGTGGTAAGTTCCCATTTAATACAAATGGGCTCTGAAAGCCTAGAGAAGCCTAGAGAAGGTTGTCCTCCACAAATAAAAATGAAGTCCTTCTGAGATGGTTACGACTTCTTCAAGGTCAGGAAATAGCCATGATGCCCCCATTTAGCGTTACGGAAGAGTGTCACATTATCTGACTTCACTTGTATTAACCCCGGGGCTTTAGCAAAGTTGGGAAACCTTGTCCGTGCTCTGTTTCTCCATCAGGATGTGATGATAAGGATACCCGCAGGAGTAGCTGGAAAGACCGGTGGTGGCGCATCAGTCTGCTAGCGTTGAGTAACAAACACTCCCGAAGCTTAGGTCAAAACAGCCATCTTGGTGCTGACGTGGGCTTCTGTGGCTCACCTGGGCTTGGCGCCTTGTGCAGGTTTGGCTCAGTCTGCTCCCCCCATGTGAGAGCCTGGGCCCAGGTGGGGGGCAGCAGCTTCTCTGGGGGAAGCTCTTCTTGAAGCAAGGTAGAAGAAGACAAGCAGAAGCGCACAATGGCTCTTGACCTTTTTGCTCATGTTCCCTGGGCCAAAGCTAGTCCATAGCCGAGCCCAAAGTCAAGGGCCTAGGAAGTACACTATGCCCGTGGGAGGAGGAGCAGTGGAGCCATCTAGCTAAGGGCATGGGTACAGAGAAGGTGGCTAACTCACTCTGAGACCAGCACGGTGCCTGGCATACAGCAGTAGCAGTGGTAACTTCTGTCACTGGTGTTACTGTCGCGACTCAAGAGGCAGGTCAAAGAAAGCAAGCTTATCTCTGGAAGAAGCTGGAAAGGTTAGTATCGCGTGTGTTAAACAAAATCGATTTTGACTGAATTAGGATAGTGTTAACAAATCTACTTTTTGTTCACTTGTTTGGCTGCTGCCTGGCCTGTGGGAGGTATGCGGTCAGTATTTGCTGGTTGGTAAGAGGCCCGTTTCCCTGAGAGGCATGCAAGTGTAGAATAGAAGAAAAAGCCCCGTTTACCCTCCCTCTCCTGAACTTCTCAGCTCTGGCCTGGGTTTGAATCCCGGGTCCGTCCTGTGCAGGTACAGGACTTGGACAAGCCCCTTCACTTCCGAGCTAGGTGGAGGCTGGGCAGACCCGGGGTGTTGCCATATTTTGTATTCTCACATAATAGCAGTGTACCTGGCTCACAGCTCGTGCGGAATCGATCTTGGCATGTTTCTGGAACTTATGTGCTGTGCTCCCAGTCTTTTGCGGGACCCCCATGTCCAAATTCTCCCGTACTTTGTGGGGGCTCCCAAGTGGCCGTGGATTGCAGATCACTGGTGACAGAGGCTGTGAATGGCCCGTGGCAGGCAGTGGGCCCAGTCCCACCCTGTCCCCCAGGAGCACTCTGGCAGACTCTGCCTTGCCGTCAGCTCTGGGCTCTGGCACGTCCACATCCTTGGCTCTGGCTCCCACCACCATTTTGGGACACTTCACGGGTCCCACTTGGAGCCAATGGGAGGAAACCTAATTTCCTGCCACAGGAAATGGTTCGGCTGGTGAAGAATATATTTAAGGATTAAAACCTCTGTCAGGGGAGCTGGAGAGGGTTGCTGGAGGAAGACTTGGAGGTCTCTCATCAGGAAGCCACTGGGTGTGGGAAGAGATCTCCGTCATAAATGGGGACGAGGCCCGGAGGTCAGCTCCTGGGACAGTGCTCTCAGCCTCAGCCACTGGTTTTGGGCTACAAGGAAGGGCTGGGTCAGGGGGAAGAGTGGGTCGTAAATAGACCCTCTTTTGCAACAGAGCATGTTCATGATGTAACATCAGCTCGGAATTAAGACCTATTTATTGGATTTACCTAACATGGGACCAGTGCCCCGTGAGCTCGGGAGGGTGTATACGGGACACATCAGCTAAATCAGATCCAGCAGCTGAAACGCCTGATTCACTGTTCTGACTGCGGTAAGCATCAGGGAGGATTTCGAGTGCGACGGAGGGAATGGGACAAAGTAACACTGCCAGGGCTGGTTCTGGGCAGCCCAGACTCTGAACCAAGAGGAGTAGCAGCCAATGCCTGAGAAGAAGTGAATGGCCCTGAAGCAGGGGCATGGACCAGATGACTTCTGGAAAATCCTGCCAAGCCAGGCCGGTGGTCATGTGCTCGTGAGTTGGAGAGTCTGACCGTCTTCCCGCCATCGGGGCGCAGCCTGGCAGCCAAGAAGGCTGGTTTTTAGCGGCAGCCTGATGCAGACTGCTGTGTGATCCTAGGCGAGGAGTCTGGCATCTCGGATATCATAACGGTGTACCGTCCTCACAAGCCTGGCCTGAGCCGCTCTGCCCCCTCCCCTCCACCCTGCGGCCTCCCTACTCCCTGCACAGCACTGTGGGGGTGCTGCTCTGAGCAGAGGAGCACAGAGGACTTGCAGACATCAGCAGCACTAGGCTAAACGAAGCCATGGACCCGGGTGTCCAAGCCGGGAAGGGGGCTGGGGTTTCTGAGCGCCCTCCTATGCACTTCACCAGGCACTGTCCCAGCAATCGAAGTAACAAGAGCTGAAAACAATAGTGACAGTAGGACACATTGATTGTGTCCAACTCTCTGCCAAAGGCTTTCTGCACCGAGGATCCATGGATCTTTCTGGCAATCGATTGAAGGGGTTTACATATCTGGTGGTAAAAAATTAAGACCAAGACCTGAAGCAATTTGATAAAGTTTATACAGTCCTCGAGCACAGTCTTTGAATCCAGGTTTATCCAAGTCCAAAGCCCCAAAGCTCTTGCCTTGTCTTTCTTTCTTTTTTTTTTTTTTGAATAATGGTGTAATCGACGTACAGCAAACTGCATGTATTTAAAGTGAACAACTTGAGAAATGTTGCCATCTGTCTACACCTGTGAAGCCGCCCATGCTGTAAAAATAGTCCACATAACCTTTAGCCCCTAATCTGCCCCCACTCCTGTCCCTTTGCCCCACCCCCAGGCCACCGCTGATCTGCTTTCTGTCACTCTGGAGAAGCTGGCATGTTTCCTTTAAGTTACTCCGTCATGTGGCAGAAACCGAGTCCTGGCTGGCTTCTTTCGCTCGGCAAAACTGTTTTTAGACTGGTCTGTGTTGGGTGTATCGATCGTTTTTACAGCTGAGGAGCGTTCCTAGGCATGGATAGATCCCGGTCCGTCTGTCCGTTCACCTGTTGAGAAACACGGGGTGACTTCCAGTTCGGGGCTCTTACTGGTAACGCGGCTGGGAACATTCACACACAAGTCTCCTGATGGACAGATGCTTTCACTTCTCCTGGGAGAGGAAGCACTTAGTGGGATGGGAGGATCGTGTGGGAAGTTGATGTTTTGAACTTTTGAGGAACTATTTTGACTTCCAAACTGTTTTTCCAAAGTAGTTACACCATGATCTATGTCCACCAGCAACGTCTGCAGCACGAGGCGCTCCCTGCCCTCACCAGCCTGTGGCCCGGCCCTTAATTGTAGCCGTTCGGACAATTACGAAGGGGTGTCTCATCGTGGTTTCAATTTGCACTTCCCTAATGACTAGTGATGTTGAGCATCATTTCTTGTGCCTCATTTACCATCTTTATATCTTTTTGTGGCGTGTCTGTTCAATCCCTCTACGTGTTTTTGTTTTTATAGTCAGGTTGTTTGTTTTCTTAATACTGAGTTTTCGGGGTTCTTGATCTATTCCAGAAGCAGGTCCTTTGTCAGATGGAGGCTTTGCAGATATTTCCTCCCAACTTGGGGCTTTTTATTCTCTTAGCAATGTTGTGCAAAGACCAGGAGCTTACATTTTGATGACAGTCCGATTGGTGAGCTTTGTTTTTTTAGCAGAATATGCTTTGGACATGGTGGTGTCTGAGCCACATGGACCTGGCCCAAGGCCACAAAGATTCCCTCCTGTGGTTGTAGTTTCAGGCTCTGTATTAGAACCCATCTCCATTAATTTTTGTATAGGGTGCAAGGTGTGGGTTGAGCGTCATTTGTCTTACATACGGATATCCAGTCGTCCTGGCACTCTTTGTTGAACAGACAATCCTGTCTCTACTAAATGGTCTTTGGTCCTTTGTTGAACATCAGCTGTCCATTTACACGTGACTATTCCTGGGCTCCGTTAGGCTCCGTTGATGTGTTTCTCAGTGGTTTGCCATTATCACACTGCCTTGGTTACTGGGCTTTCCTTGATTTCTAAAAACTGGTAAATCATGTGTATAATTGAAAAATTCAGGTCTTTCCACAATTTTAAACTTATTTTTATTATTTATTTATTATTAGATTATTATTTCCAAGAGGGCTTTTTTGTTGTTTTTTTGTTTTTTTTTTTGGTTTGGTTTTGGTTTTGAACAGTGTAGGGCATATGGAGAGGGATGGGTAGAGGGAAAGAATCCCATCAGACTCCACACCCAGCACAGAGCCCAACACGGGGCTCGATCCCATAGCCCATGAGATCATGACCTGAGCCAAAATCAAGAGCTGCATGCTTAACCAACCGAGCCACCCAGGCGCCCCTCTAAGTGTTTTTTATAATAGTTTGTAAATGTTCCGGTTTTAGGATTATAATATCTTGTCTCCCTGAGAGTAGTTTTCGTTTCATTTTGTTTGAAAGGTTCTCTGCTCCCTGCGTTGTCTGAGACTTCCTTTTTCTCCCCCACTTACTTCGGTCCCTGTGCCTCCTGTTGGAGGCTTTCTTTAAATGGTTGAGGCTTCTGGCTGTGCGTTCGTATTTACGAGTGAAGCAGTAAAAAGCAGATTGAATGCTCTGTGTTTGGCATTGGCAGGTGAACCCCCTGTAGAGTGAGCTGGCAGGAACAGGGCCATTTTGTTGGGGGTTCCCCAAATGTCAGTACTGTGTGTCTTGCGGGCTGGGCTATTTAATGTCTCCAGTGGGTGGGGGGAGGGGGGGACGCGCCTGCCTGTCACAATCCTGGGTACCGCGTCAGTAAGAAACGGTGGACAACATCCTGTTTCCAGCCCTCGCCTGACCCTAGCTGTGCTGTCGTGGTCCCATCTGGAGCCCTGCTCTCCAGGTCATTTTCTGCAGAGAGCAGACCTGTTTCTCACTAGTTGGGGGGCTCAGGGAGGCAAGCTGACCTGCCCATCTCTTCCATAGACTTTCAGGGTATCCTCCTGTTTTTGGCCTCATCTTGAGAAGTGCATGGTGCCCCCAGTTCCCAAGTCTTCCCCAGGTTCTGAGGCGCAAATGGAATCCCTTTTGTTGGATTCCTCTGAGAGGCGCCTTGGTTTCCGCTCACTCCACTCCAAAGTCGGTTCCTACTTGGCCGGCTCTGAGTGAGTTTGCGCGCTTCTCCTACCGGCTGTCTTGGGCAGGACAGAGGTAGACGCATTCTTTCAGCTTGTTGTAGGTGATGGAAGGACATTTCTTCCCTTCCCTCCCCCCTTCATCCGTTCCTCACCCCTCCCTTTCCCCTCTCTTCCTTCCCTGCACTACCTTCTTCTATCCACTCCCATACCCCTTCCGCTTCACTGCCTCTCCTCCTTTCTCCCCCGTCTTTCCTCTCTGCCTGGAGCCTTCTATGCCATAATGCTTTGGGAAGCAGCCAAGCACTTTATCTTTGAGAGGAAACAGCCATGAAATGCTGGGGGACGAGCAGACTGAGGTTCTCGACCTACAAGTGCAGTGCACCTGTCCTCCTTTGCCACCTCAATGCCCCTTCCTTTCCCTCAGCGGCAGAAACCTGTAGCGACCCATCGCAGCCCGCCTCACACGCAGACATTGGCCCCGTCACCTGTATCATGTCAGAGCTGCACGTCTGCGTGGCCATCCCATGTGTGCCCTCTCTGTGCCCTTTTCCCCCTCACAGGTCCCCGAACAGGCGTGAGGTCCTGGGTCCCGTCCTGTCTCTGGGGAGTGAGCTGCCAGCCACGAGTGTCCTGGTTCTGGGGGTTTCTGATGTCAGGGCTGTGTGTGAGGGTCTGTCCTTCTCAGGCGCGCCCAGAGCATCCTGTCCCCTCCCCCTTCCCTTCCTAAAGGCTCTGGCCCAGATACAGAGTTGCCAGGAGTTTCGGCTCGTGCTCACTTTCTAGGGCCGTCCGCCCCATGGAAACCGAGACACTTCTCTTGTGTTACCCCCCACCGCCCCTGCTCTTGCCCTGTGCTATTGTTAGCTTTAAAACAAGAGTGTCATCCCCTTCAATCAGCTGGGTGGGGGCTGAGGGGCCCCCTCCAGAGCCCCAGCCCTCCCTCACTGCCTACCTGAGCCTTTCTCCAGGGCCGCCCCCGGAAGAGGCCACACGGTGTCCAGCTGGCTCTTAGCTCTGGCTTTTTTCAAACACCGAGTGCCCGTGGCTGCTGTCCTCATCTGCAGGCACTCGGTGGCTTTGCAAGAGAATGGGAGCAGCTGAGTAATCCTGTCCCCACTCATCCCTTCCCACCCTCCCTTTCTCTCCTCCACAGCCTGGTCACTCACCCCATTGCCCCACGGCTGCTGTCCCGTAGAGAGAGACCACTAGTGCTTCTAGTGGACACTGAGCTGTGGGGGGTGTGGGGGCAGGGGATTTAGATTTTCCAGATGAAGTAGCTGAGAGTCCCAGAGACCTCATGACTTGCCCAGGGTCTCCCAGCTGGGAGAGAAGAGCCTCCTGTTGACCCCAGGTCGCATGACTCCATATCCTGTAGTCTTCCTTCTCTGCCGGTGGGGGCGGTGGGGGCGGTGGGGGGGGGGTGAGTCCCAGGCTGTCCTCTCTTGCTCTGCCTGGTAATTACTGTTTTTTGGCTGGAGGGGCTCCTTGCTTCGGGCCCCACGGGAGGGAGGTAATTATATCCTTGGAGATGCCCTTCGTCAGCAGCCACTTGTCAGTCCCTGTAACTAAGTCTTGCTCTGACCTTTGTCCCTTCCCCATTCCCAGGCCAGGGGCTTAGAGAGTTTGATTGGATTTCTGTTTCTTTCCCTTCGGTTGGTGCTTCTGGTTGCGTCAGGCTCAGCCCTCCCTCACGGCTTGCCCTTGGATTCTGTTTAGCCAGGCAAATGGGTGCCCTCAGTGGAGGGCAGGGAGAGCTTGTGAACACTTCTCCACTGGCCCCACCCAGCTGTTAAGGACAGTTGCACCCACTGAGCGGTGGGATCCTAGACTGGGCCTCCCTGTAGGGAGAGTCATCCTACCATGTACCTCTTTATTCACATGTACCTCCAAGTCACTGTCCACTCCCACGGCCCCTGGTCTAGTCTGGGCTGCCAGAGCCTCACGGAGCCAGTCTCGTGCACACACACGTGTGCTGAAAACATCTCAGCTAAACACCTCAGGGACTTCCTTGGCTTTTAGGAAAAAGGTAGAACCTTTTATTATGGCTCCCAAGGCCCTGCAAGGCCAGCCCTGCCCTCTCCCCTACCTCCTCTTACACCTAGTTCTCTCCCTCTCTCCTCCCCAGTCACTCCCGCCTTCTTTCTGTTCTCCCTCCTTACCATAATTTCCACCATCACAGGGCCTTTGCACATGACCTTCCCCTTACATGGAACGCCCTCCTCCCATGCACCTTTGCCTGGTTAGTTTTCCTTGTCCTTTGGACTTTCAGGCCAAGCATCTCCACCCCAGAGGCTCCCTGTCCAGCCCTTTAGTAAAACAAGGTCCCCGGGGTCATGTGTTCCCTGCACTTTTCCTTCAGAATTCTTGTACGGTTGGTGATTGTAGCTGCATAGAATGATTTTATTAATATTTGTCTTGTCCATTGGACTGGAGGCTCATGGGATTGGGGACCACTCTGTGGTGTTTGGCTCAAGAGTGACATCTCTTCCCACCCCACTGTGTCCCTCATGCCACACGTAGTAGGAGCTCATAAAAGGTTTGTTAGAGGACTGTGTGAACAGGATCTCCTCTCCTGTATGACACTGGGCATTATCTTCTGAAGCCTCCCATGTCCCTGCCTTCCTCTTGGCCACGATTGTGCCTGCCACTCCCGGGCTCCCAGCAGGCAGGCCCGGCGCCCCTGCTCTGCCTTCTTCTCATGCACTTCACTGGGGGGTTTATGAAGAGGAAGAATCCGACTTAGTAGGTTGGGGAAGCCTCTGAGAGTCTTCCTTTTAACCCACTTCTGTGGCCCCGTGCCGCTGGTCAGGGCCCACGCTTTGGCCTGGCCTGAGAGGTGGGGGCATCGGGTCACCACAGAAGACATTGTTTGCACAGGGAAAGTCCCCTTGGCTGTGGTGTTTCGTCCAGTCAGGCCGGGGACAGTTGCAGAACTCAGCCTGTTGTAGATCTGGAGGCTCTCTTTCTCCTCAGCTCCAGCTGCAGCCCTCAGGCCTTGGCTCTGAACTAGGAGCGCTCTGTGAACAGAGACACCTGGGTGACACCCTCAACCAGAAAGGGGTTCCTGAGAGATTGCCGCTGTAGGCTCTTACCTTTTGAAATTCCCTTCGAGTGCCCTCTTTCCCTTCCCAGCTCTTCACAAATAGCAGCTGGAAGGGAGAGCAGTTTTGCCCCTTTTTTTTTCTGATGTGGGGGGAGGGGCTGCATGTTGGGAGGGGTTAGATGCGGCCTGTGCTTCGTCACTTCTGCGTCCCTGTGGTCCTCACGTGTGCACATACCTCAAGTACTCCCGTTTTCTTGCTCAGGCCTGAGCCCCTCTGCACACCTCGGCCCGGCTGGTGGACCTGCTCAGAGCATGAGTCAAGCACCATTCCATTCCTATGGGGGGGGGGCCAGGGCTGAGAACTCACCCCACGGCTTGGTGAGGTCAAGGTCCACCCTGCCAGCCCAGCCTAGGGAGGCCCTTGGCCTTCCTTGGTGGGCCTCTGTGTTCCTCTCCTGGGATCCCTGCCAGCCCTAACAGGATTTTCTGATCCTGAGGCCCTGTGTAGCTCTGAGAAATGGGGTGGGTGGGGGGGCTTCCTGAGGCTGGGCCAGCTAGCTTCCAGGAGCAGTGGTGCGGGCCGATGTCAGGGAGAACGTCAGCCCAATCCACTCCGCTGTTCTCTTTGCCCCGTGTGCACAGGTCCCTGGATGGCCGCCTGCAGGTGTCCCATCGGAAGGGGCTCCCCCATGTCATCTACTGCCGCCTGTGGCGATGGCCCGACCTGCACAGCCACCACGAGCTGCGGGCCATGGAGCTGTGTGAGTTCGCCTTCAACATGAAGAAGGACGAGGTCTGCGTGAATCCCTACCACTATCAGAGGGTAGAGACCCCAGGTAGGCACCCCCATTCCAGGGGTCTGTAGCTGTCCGCTCAGGGAGTCTGCAGCTATCTGCCGGGTGCCTCCTTCCCCTTCCTGGGAAGGGGGCGGGTCCACCGTGCCTGTGGGCCAGCGGTGCTAGGAGGGCTTTGGTGCCAGCCCGGCCTTGATACTGACCCGCCTCTGCTCTTCTGGACAGTTCTACCTCCTGTGCTGGTCCCACGCCACACAGAGATCCCGGCCGAGTTCCCCCCGCTGGACGACTACAGCCATTCCATCCCCGAGAACACGAACTTCCCCGCGGGCATCGAGCCCCAGAGCAATATTCCAGGTAGGCGCCAGGGTGTGTAGGCCACCAGGGGCCCCGCCTCCCGTCCCCACAACTACCCCCCGCGGCTCTCCTGGCCCCCCTCAGCCCCGTCCCTCCTGCACACAGCGCTGGCCCAAGGGCCCCTGACTCAGAACCGCACACCCGTTGGGAGAGGACCCGTGGCCTTGGCTCCCCGCTCACTAATGATGCTTTTCTTGGCACGGAGGAGCGGCGGCGTGACCCTTCCGCCCGGGCTCGGTGCAGTCATTTATTTTGGAAGCGGAAATAGCAACGCTGTGTTTCTCTCACCGCCCTCGCGGCCGAGGCTGGAGTTTGGGCAGGATCCCCCGACGGTCTGGGGGCCTGCAGAGCCGTGGGGGAGCCGAGGGCCGGGCGGCCAGTGCGGAGAACCGGGGCCCTAAGTAAGTAAGCCTGGTGAGGGGACTGCAGCCTGGGCGGGAGCTGCTGCCCGCTGGAGTTTTTACTGCTGGGGGAGAAAGTGGGCTCAGCTGTCAGAGTGCAAATGTTTTTAGAAGCCCCTCATTTACATGCAAATAAGGTGTGAATCACCAGCCCTGGGGCGTCCAGGAAAACTGCTTGGCGGTGCTTGGGCTGGTCCCAATGGCAGGAATCCCGCCGCCTGCTTTTCTGAGAGCAAGAGCGCTCTGGTTGGAGGGAGCCTCTCACCCTGAGTGAGTTTGCGCGGTGCTGAGGTTGACCACAGGCCTGTGCGCTGGGGCAGAGCGTTCTAAGAGACCCCTTTACAGACCCAGCCTTTCCAGGTCCTTCACAGGTGGCTCTGGTCCCTGGCGGTAGGTCACTGTGTTCACTGAGCAAACCTTAGAAAGCTCAGTCATGGCCCAGGGTCAGTCAGAGAAGTAGAATCACAGTCATTGCTGTCAGTGAACTTGCAGCCACCCAAGGAGGCCAGGACCGCCCCTAGAGGCGTGATCAAGACCAAGGTGTCCCTGCAGGAGTAGACAGCAGAGCCAAAGGGCACCATAAGACGGTTGCCCTTGGGAGGACAGAGATGGGCAAGGCTGAGGGAAGTCCACGGCCTCCTTGGAGGGGTGGGTTTACACCTGACCTTCCAGGGTGGAGAGCACTGAGTCTGGCCGAGGCTCTTGGAACAAGCATTGCAGTCTTGCAATGGAGTCAGGGCCGCGTGAACAGAGGTGATCCCCATTCAGATGAGGAGCCAGGGGTCGCGAAAGGACGTGATGATCGAAGGATCCAGGAGACGGTGCCCTTGCCCTGGGGCTGAGTTCCTGCAGCACCTGCCGCGGGCAGAGTGGCGTGACTGTGTCATGCGTGTAGTGGGGTTCTCCAAGCCAAACACTGGAGGCTGTTTAATGATCCACCTTCTTTCTGATTCCCAGAAACCCCACCCCCTGGCTACCTGAGTGAAGATGGAGAGACCAGTGACCACCAGATGAACCACAGCATGGATGCAGGTCAGTCTTAATCCTGTCCAAGTGCCTGCCTCTCCTCTATCCCTCTATCCCTCCAGCCCTCTCTCAGGCATTTACAGAGCAACCTCTGTGTTCTGGGGTGCTGGGGATAGAGGAGTGAGCCTGAGCTGCTCCCAACCTGAGAGGGAGACAGCGGGAAGTGATCTGCCTTGTGCCCCTAGGGCGTGGGGCACAAGGGGGGAGGCCCTGGGGGCAGAGCAGTGCCTTACAGTGCCTCACAGTGTAGGTCTCTCTCTCTCTCTCTTTTTTAAAAGATTTTATTTATTTATTTGACAGAGAGTGATCACAGGTAGGCAGAGAGGGAGGCGGAGAGGGGGAAGCTGGCTCCCTGCTGAGCAGAGAGCCCGATGTGGGGCTTGATCCCAGGACCCTGAGATCATGACCTGAGCTGAAGGCAAAGGCTTAACCCGCTGAGCCACCCAGGCGCCCCAGGGTAGGTGTCTCTTGAGTTGAGTCTTGGAACTGGGCAGGTGTTGGCCAAGCCATTGGGGCAGGCAAAGGGTATGCCAGGCAGAGTCCTGGGGCACGTGGACAGGACAGCCTGGTGCCTTCCTGGGACGAGGAGAGCTCAGTGTGGCTGGAGAGCAGGGAGAGGCGGGAGGACAGTCATTCGGGGCTTGGGAGTGGGCAGGAGTCCCCTTGGGCTGTAGGCAGAGTCTGCCTGCCCCCCCAACCCCCATGAGGTGTTTCTGGCAGTTGGCTGGCGGGCGTGGGCTCCATCAACCAAGATCGGGAGAGCCCGTGCAGAGGCAGGGTCTTTGCTGGGGGATCTGTGTCTAGTGACCAAACGTGATTTAGGTGTTCCTATCAAGAGGGACCCAGCCCCACTGCCCAGCCCCTCTGTCTCCAGATGTCCTGTGTCATTTGTTATGGGACCAAATTGGCTCCCGGAACCGAAGCCCACCTGCCAGCCACATAGACTGTTCACTCGCCGGGTGTGTGGTCGGGTGAGGAGGAGCAGGGAGCCGAGCAGGTGTCTGTCCCGACAAGAGCGGGCATGCCGGGTCCACGCAGAGCCATGGTGGGAGACAGAGCCGGCAGCCCTTGCATGCGGCCCAGGGGAGGGTGTGCGATTCCCACAAGAAGCACGAAAGAGATGTGCCCATCGTGGCACGTGGTGGATAGCGCACACCCCCCTTGAGTGGTGGACAGGGCCGACCCAGTGGGAATGCGCCGAAAACCTCGTGTACTCGGTGCCGAGCGGCTGCTGCAAACTCGTGGCTCTGAGATGCTGGCGCGGGGCGTCGGCTGAGCTGCATCTCTCCACGTGGCTCCTTGCTCCTTTCTCTCCCCTCCTTGCTTTTCTTCCTGTGCGCGGAATGATTACGGTTGTCAAAGAAAACAGGCCGAAGGAGGGGGTCCGGGCACCGAATGAGCAACCTGCCCCTTTGCCCCCTCAGCTCTCGTTTCTCGGCCCCTCCCTGCCCTCCTTTCTGCCCCATTGTCTGTCCGCCTCTCTTTCCTCCTCTCCCCGCAATCAGTGTACCTGCGGGGCCCTATTGGGGGCGCCCGTCCTCTGTCAGAGGTGGACATTGGGCTTCAGGGACCCCCAGGCCGTGGGTGGGGTCTCTGGCTTATCCTCTGTTCTCCCTCCACTCGACGTCCATGTGGAAACCAGTCAAGTTGCTATCTTGGCAGCTGAGATGTGATAGTGTGTTAGTTGGGGCCTGAGGACCACCTTTTCCGGCCCTGTGCCCCCCGGGGACACGCACACGGGCCCTTCCAGGCGAGGCTTTCCCCAGGCCGCCTTGGTTGGGGCTGCCACAAAACAGGGAAGCATTTACGGAGCGCCCACCGTGTGCCAGTCACGGGGCAGCCATTTGTATGTGCACGACCGCCCTCCACGTCTGCAGATCGCACGGTGGATGCTATTATCCGCATTTTATACCTGAAGGGGTGGAAAAATCGGAGCTCAAAGAGGTTAAACCACTTTGGTAAAACCCCACAGCTGATACATTGGGCGCAGGCCTGGACTCCGGGGCCAGTTTGGAAACTCTGCCTCTTCCCGGGCTCTTCCACATCCCCTGATGGATTGGGTTCTGGAGGAGAAAAAGAACCCCGTGGCTCCTCCCTCACCCTCGGGGAGGTTACAGCCGGGTTGGGGAGCAGGAACAGGCCCCCTTTATCAGCTCAAGGCACCTCTGCAGGCGGACTGGCGGGTGGTGGGGGGCTGTGCCTCCCACAGGCTGTTCCAGGTTGGGGGCAGGGACACCGGGATGAGCCAAGTTGCTCTGGGGAGAGGCGCCGCTGGGTTGTCTGATGCCATTCGGTTTTCTCTGTTCTGGTGGAGAGAAGGGAGCAGGACAGGAAGAACTGGGTAGGTTCAGACATTGTTCCCCAGGTACCGTCATGCCTCACGTCGGATGTCACTCTGGTTGGAGGTCTGTGGGATTTCTGAGGCAGCTTGCTGCGTTTCCTGAGACCCGGGAATGGGCTGCATTTGGGACGGACAGCTGCAGGCCTTGCTGTGCAGGAGGTTGAGGCTTTGCTGCCCTGGCCTTTGAGCAAAGCTGGGGAGAGGGCCTTCCCTGCCAGTCTCGTTTGCCTGGGGGTATAGCTGCAGGGGAGCTCCGGGCCCTGCGCTGTGGGCTTGGGCAGGACTCTCACACCATTGAGTCCTGGGAGAAACCTCTGAGGTTATCCGATTATCTGTTTGTGCCACAGGTAAATACTGGGACCCAAGGACTTGAGCAGGCATTCAGTAATTCGGCTCTCCAAGTCAAGTTCTATTAGTTCTCATGACTGTGTCTCACCTCGCAGGTTCTCCAAACCTATCCCCGAATCCGATGTCCCCAGCGCATAATAATTTGGGTAAGTATCTCCCCGTCTAGCAGCAGCCCTGGCTGGAGGCTGGTGTGGGGAGGGGGCCCTGAGCGCGAGGCTCTCTCCCCCACCCCCGCCCCACCCCCACCATCAGCTGAGCTCAGCCCATCAGGTTTCTGGTTACAGTGATTCTGGGGTCACCCACGGAACAGAGTAACCTGAGAGCAGTGGTGGCAGGAAAAAGGTGACCATGTGCTGGGTTTGTATTTCCCCTGAGTGGCTGTCAGACGTGAGTGAATGAAAATCCCCCAAACCTTGTGCTCAGGAGCCGAGAAGCTGTGGTCAGCCAAGCACTTGTGTGTGGTTTGATGCAAAGCCACGGACGGCCATGTGGACTCTGGCCCCGACTTCTGTTGACTGGTTTCAAGAGAGACTTAGGCTTTTATCCTAGTATTTCGTCTTATAATTATATACTTTTTAGTTAGTTTTTTTTTTTTTAAGTTTAGGGTTTAAAAGAATATTTATTTGTCAGAAAAGAGGCAGAAAACACAAGCAGGGTGGGGGGGCAGAGGGAGAAGCAGACTCCCCCACTGAGCAGAGAGCCTGATGTGGGGCTCGATCCCAGGACCCCGGGATCATGACCAGAGCCGAAGGCAGATCCTCAACTGGCTTAGCCACCCAAGCAGCCCATGTGCCTTTTATTTGAAACAGTGAGATATAAGGAAGTTGGGGGTGAGGGAAGGGTGAGCACAGTTGCCCCTCATCCCCTCACCCTCCGACACTGTTCTTGTTTTGTTATGGTCCTTCCAACGTTTGTGGATCAGGGGTCTGTATTAGTGCCTCACCAGAGGTGATCACAGTTGTCCACCCATTTTTTTTTTTCATTCTTCTTGTTCCTTTGTAAAGGCATTTCCATATTTAGATGCCCCCTCTCTCCTCTTGCCTTGTCTCCTGATGTTTTGGAGCAGGTGGACCATGATTTCTGTGTGAGGGCGGCTTCTGGGCTCCAGGAGCGCCCCTCCGCTCCTGCGTGGGGCCTGCTGAAGGGCTCAGGGCAAATGGAACTTCCACTCTGTCTTTACTGAGGGGCTGGTTTTTTTTTAATGCGCTGGTCTGGTAGTCTTGGGAAAATGTGAGTTTGATTTCGTTTGGGCCTTGACTGCTAGGGTTTGGTTTGTGGCTCGGGAAAAGAGTTAATATCCAAGTTCCACGAATGGGGTGGAGGTTGGTCTGGCTTTTATTCCCAGTTGTTTCCAGGCCTTGACTGATAGCATCAGATGAAGAAAAGCATTTAGAACCTCGGGAGATGCCTGAAACCCCTTTCATAGAGGCTGACAAGTGGGCAGTGTGAAATGGGACTTTGGGCGAATCTGTTCTAACATCTTTGTAAAATAATATCACTGTGAGTGTTGGGCTTTGCGGAGGGAAGGTCACATTCCTGATGTGAAAGGACCGATTGAGTTATTAAAAACAAACTCTGAAGGCTAGAAGCTGTGTTAACACTTGAGAAATTAAAGGCCAGGATCTTGAACTCGACTCTGGGTTTCCAGTTTTGGATGTTAGCTGGTTTAAATTTCATTTGGGGGCTGTTTTACTCCCCTGGCCCTTGGCCAAGGCAGCCCCGTGAGTCCGCAGACCCTGAGGCAGACCCTTGCCTCGGAAGCCGTGCTGCCTCAGTGGTTCAGAATGAAAGCTGTCCCAGGTGGTAGCTTGCTGGGAATTCCCTTCTAGTTCGGGTAGACCAGGACGACAGGATGGTTTTTGAACTTGGACCAGGGGCAGGGGTGTCCCACTGACTCAGTTCTCCCTCTCTGCTGCCCCATTCCTCAGGCCCCTTGTGTGAGGGCTGAGAATGCTTCGGTCATTTCTCCAAAGGCAGGAACAGCTCCCAGGCCGGGTGGAGGGAGAGTGGGTGCCGGTGTGCTGGGAACACCTTCGTGGCGGCGGGGGGGGGGGGTGTGACGAGTCAGCTCATGAGTCAGGGGCAGGACTCGTGGTGAGACATCAGTGCTTCCTGTCCACTTGCAGGGCCCCAGAATCACCCCCCTCCTTCACCTTTTCAAAACTCTTGGCTTCGTCCCCACCCAGAAAATCTCACGGACTCCAGGCATCCTCTCTGGAAGGGAAGGATGAAGGTGATGATGATGGCAAACATTTCTTGACAACTTAGTGTTTGGAGCGCTTCATGCGTGTTAACCCAGGGTTCGTAACCACTGCACACGATGGCAGTACTATGATTCTTCACTTGCCTGATTAGGACGCCAAGGAGCAGGCTGGTCACCTCACTCCTGCCAAGTAAATGGAGAAGCTTCGAACTCAGGCCTTTGGGATTCAGAGCACGTGCTTCTGTCTGCAGCAGGACACGGTCTCACTGCGTTGTTTAGACCAGCTCCCCCGTCCTCACCTCCTCCTCAGGACAAAGCTCTAGAAGGGCACTTATTGGCGTTGAGGGCGGGTCTTGGGTTTAGGAGCCAGGGTGGGAGCCCTGCCCACCAGCCTGTCTCTTCCTTCCTCGTTGATGCCCCAGGAACTTCCTGCCAGTCCAGGTGGGGCGGGGGGTTCAAGGAGGACTCACAGACCCTGCCATCAAGATACTATGGCCTTGTGGGGAATCAATAAGGCAGGAGTAAACGTAATTATGAAATGAGAAGTAGGTGCAGTGGAAATAGCCAGAGGGTCTAAAGGAGACAGTGATGGCGTCCCAGTGCGGACCTGCCTCTAGGCTGGCCTGTGTCCCCGTGGAATTCATTCAGTCAGGTCTGCTGTGTTCCCAGTATGTGCAGATACTGGGAGTCCATGTGGGCATTCACAATCTGATGGGAGTGGTGGGAGGGTTCTCTGTCCCCCTGTGAGGCATTGTGCCAGACCCCAAGGGAGTAGGCAGAAGGGGAACTGTGTAGGCCAAGGAGGAAAGCGCCAGATCAGGTAGGAAGACCTCAGAGTCATGGTGACAGGTGTGAGCTGGCCCCGGAAGGACAAATGGGATGCTGGGAGGCAGAGAAGGAGGGAAGGACATCACAGGGAAGGGCATGAAAGGGGAGGGGGAGCACAGAGGACAGCCACTGTTGTGGTTGGCTGGGATGAGGGGGGCAGATGAGGCTGGTGATCCAGTGGGGCACTGAGCAAAGAGCCTTGAATGCTATACTCAGTGGTTCCCTTCTTGCCTACGAATGAAGTCACTGGGGGAAGGGTGGTTGGTTATCAGATGACAGCTTCATAAAGATTAACCTGGCCACTGTATAGAAGTTAAACTCTAGAGGAAATGGCTGGTGGCCAAACCCCAGCCCCCCCAAATTTAAAAAGAAAAACCAGCCCTTAGAAAGCTGTTAAACTGAAGGAGACCAAGATGAATGCTTTGGGGCGATGGTGGCGGGGCTGGGAGGGTCACTGAGAGAGGCCACAGGCCTGAATCAGCAGGTAATTACTGACCAACTTTAACTGGGAAGCTGGTGAGGCAGGACGTCCAGGAGCTGGGATGGGCTTGGGCGGGAAGGTGGCAATGAGTGGCCGACGTCTAACTGTGTCCAGGACACAACCAAGTCGTCCGGAGAGACGCCGGGCCTGGCCCTGCTGACTTTGGAAGCCATTAGCATGTGGGCAGCCTTTCCCAAAGTGGGGTCAGGGAGACAGGGTTTTGTCATCACCGGAGTTTGGAAACCTGTGCCGTAAGCCCCCCCGCCCTGGGCACCCAGGGCACACACGTGGGAAGGCCTCTGAGCAGCCCTATGGAAGGGAGGCCTGTGGGTTGGAGCCTTTCACCCCCGCATCTGAGCGCTGCGGAAGCACTTCGCTCTCATAACCTGTCAACCATCTGTAGGATCTCACCCTGGAAACTCTGACAGAGATCCGGCTAAAGTCCTGGGAGTGGATGAATTGGGAGAAGGAAACCCAGCTCAAGGAGGAAGGAAGGCCAGAGAGGGACTGTTGGGGTGCCCTGGGAGGGAGGACGTTGGGGAAGAGGCTGAGGGTCAGAGGAGGGCTGGGTCCGGCAGCCAGAGGGGTGGGAGGCAGTGAGCAGGTGGGAAGGAGAGGCCTTGAGGTGACATCGGGAGTTCAAGGGCACCCTCGGAGCACCTGCAAGGAAAGGTGGGGCCTGAGGTTGGGCGGTGGTATGGGCAGGGCAAGTAAAAGGCAAGATGACAGCAGGGAAGGATGGGGACATCTCAGGACATTGGACTATTTCCTGCAAAGCAATTATGTGGGAAGAGAGGAAACAGGACATCCAGCTCGCTCCTCATTTCCTTCCCACTCTGGGCAAGAGACTGAGGCTCCTGCCACAGCGAGGCCACTTCTGGTGACTGGGGGCGGGGCCCAGATGAGTGACTGGCCGCCAGCTCAGCTCCTTGTCAGAGGCAGGCTCGGGGGAGACCCGGCAGTTCAGTCTTGCAGGGAAGGGGTGTGAGCAGGTGACGAGCCTGTGCTTCCACATGGTGCTCCATGAGTCACCTGGGCTTTCCTGAGCCCTCAAGTCAAGGATTGGGCCGAATGGAGGGGAAGGAGAAGGGAAGTGGAAAGAGGAAAAAGATAAGGAGCTGGACCCTGCCGGTGAGTAAGTGGTTCTTGCTTTAAAGGGAGACATTTGGGAAGGGGTCTTGACGGAGGGAAAAGCGGTACCAGGGAGCACCGCTGGGGTAGCGGCTACAGTGGAGCCGGACCAGGTGACAGTTCCCAGAGTGCCTCGCGCGGGAGCTCTCTTCCTCTCCTGCTGAAAGAGGCCATGGTCCAGGTGACAGCCTGCCTGGTTCCAGGTGTCTTCCCGCTGCCACACACAGCTCTTGCTATGGTCTCCTCAGGCTCTGATCTCCTCAAGCTTAAGAAATTATAGGCGCCTTGGCTGCGGCAAACTGGTCCTAGCTGGAAGTGCGGGGGGCTGCTGTCGTGCACATCTCGTTTTGTTGTCCTCCCCCTTAAGGAGCTGGGTTGGAACTGGTGCCCCAGGTGTGGGGAGACTGCCATCCTGGGCCTGCAGGAACTCACTTTGGGGGACACAAGTGGCTCTGATGCACAGAGTGGTGAGGGAATGTTCCAGAGCCATGTGAGCCAGGCCGAATGGTTGAGCTTGGGTCGATGAGGGGTGGGCAGCCCAGGCAGCAGGGACTGAGCTAGGACCGTGGGGGTGCCTGGGGACTAGAGCGTGGCATCTCCAGGGCGGGAGGTCACACTGCCTTCCACAGGGGAGGAGGGCCCAGGCGAAGGCAGTTTGTTCACGTTCTGACCTTTGCGACTCTGGTGCTTTGCCCGCTCCTAGCTTTTGATTCATCGTAGAAAGTTAATTTCCCCCTGCCGTCCCCCACTCCTTTTCCTTTACCGGATTTGGATCTCTTGCACATGTTTTTAATAGGCATCCCTTAATCCAAGCGTTGCCTTCTGGGTTTTATTCTGTTTTCTTTTCCTTAAACAAAACAGAAAGTCTATGCCAGCTTGGAATAGGGCTTAAAAGTGAAGCCAGCCAGCGCCGTCAGGCTGGCAGGGAGCCAGCTGTGAATGAAGTGCCCCACGCCCCTCGAGAAGTCTGGCTGATACCATGCTGGTGGGGGCAGGAGGCAGAGAGCGGTGGGAGCGGGACGTTCCTGTGTCTCCAACACCTCTGCTCTGGGAGGAGCGATGAGCCCAGACGCAGCAGTCTGCCTGGGAGCAGCGCCGTGTGCAGGGGCAGCCTGGGGTACATGCCATTGTCTAGCATGCCAGGTGTGCTGAATCTGTGGCCTGGAGACACAAAACCACTGTCAGGGAGGCAAGTGCCCTTAGCCCTAGAGAGTCATCCTCTTACAGGAGCCTCTGTGTGGCATGTCTTCAGGTCCTTTGCAAGGAGTGATCTTATGCAAAATGGCCTCTGAGTTTGTTGGAAGACTCTTGGAATTCAGGCTGGCTGGCTTGATGGATGTGGGAGGAGATTCAGGTTGCCACCTGATTTCTTAAAAGATTTCTTTTGAGACTTAGGGCCAGGGCAAGCTTTGATTCCCCTGCAGAACTTGTCAGCATTGTCTGTACACAACCAGAGACACGTAGCATGTGATGTTCCCTTTTTGCCTTGTCTGCTAGGGAGCTCAGAGCCAGGCTGAGTGCTCTCTCAGTAACTCTAACCCATGGTTTTACTGTTTATAATGTTCTCATTTCCAGCATCCTGATTATATATTTTTCTTGTACTTAACCATGATGTGGATAAGTCGTTGGGTGGGAAATAAAAATGAGGACGCATGTGCTGTTTAAGAATAAGTTGCCATTCAAGGGAGAACCCGGAGGTGGCGACCATACGTTTTGGTCTGCAGCTCCCTTTGCAGAGGTTCCTTGAGGAGGGACAGCTGAGAGGCACCGGGAGGGGCAGAGGTGAAAGGCACGGCTGGGTCTTGGGTGTTTCTGGAGACTTGTGACTACATGGCTGGGGGAACTGCCCCAGCTAAGTCCTGCTTCCAAACACAGGCCGGCTCATCCAAACAGCACTCAGGAAAATGGTACCCTTCAGACTTGGCCTTGGCCTGACTGCCCTGCCCTCCCCCATACCCCCAACTCCTCAAACTAGCATCTCTTTAATTATGTGTCAGGCTCCCGAGTCCAGTGTTTTCCACCACATTGTCCAGTGTGTATCTGTAAGTTGCAGGGATGTTTAGATAAGGGCTCAGATCTGCTTGGGGGGCCTCTTGGGCCAGGACCCCAAGCCTGTCTCTGGTTCTGAGATGCCTCAAAGCCCACATTTCCCCTGAGTGGTTCTGGCACCATGCTACCCAATGGGTGGCCTGTGGCTTTTCTTCTTTTGATGGGTAGGCTGTGCCAGGCTTCCTGGGAGCCAAGCTCTCTCTCTGTTCTGTCTGCACTAAGCCCAGAGGGTGCTGGAAGGCTTTATGATTTGGGATGAGGACTCTGTTCTGTACTTTGCTGGGGACGCCAAGGCCAGTGCAGAGCAGCCCCAGCTGCCTCTCCAGGCTGACCCCCACCAGATGCACAGTGACCTGGATGGTTTGCACTAGGCGTCTTCCAGGAAAGTTGCAGTGGCTGTCCAGGCCGGGAGAGCTCACAAAGCAAGGCCAGCAGAGCCAGCCCCTGGGCAGTGGTGGTCAGCAGCCCCTGCTCAGGACTTCTTGCCTCTGGCACGTTGCCCGACCCTTTTGAGTGCCTGGATTATACTTGGATTTCTTGGGGTTTCTTCTTCTTCTTCTTTTTTTTTTAAGGTCGCCAAAGCAACATAGCTCACATTTTAGTGACCACATTGTTTAAAATGTAGCTTATCTCATTGGAATGTCGGAGCATGGAGTGACACCAGAGCCGGATGCGGCCCATGTGGCTCAACCCGACTTCGGGGGCCAGGCCACAAGCCACGGTCGCCCCTGCCCCATCACTCCTCCCTCCCCCATTAAAAGTAGCCCCTACCGTCTCTCATCTTCCCTCCCTACACCCTGGGAAGAGAGGAGAGGACAAGGACACTTTGCCTCCCCGCAGTGGAGGCCGGGACAGGAGCAGGACGTACTCAGGTTCATGTACATCCTCAGTTCTAATCGTCAGCACCACGTATGGAATGCTTGATGCGTGCCCCGCGCTTTCGGGATTTCTCCCAGTTGGTCCACAGACTGGGCGGCGTTGGTGAAGAGGGCCACCCGCCCTGTGGCTGTGGGGAGCCACGTGCAAGCTGAAACCCTCAAAGCTGGTCTGGTTTGCTCACAGTCACACAGCCGATCCAAGTGGTGCGCAGAGTGTGTTCTGGGCCGCCTCGCGGTAAAGCCTGGGCTCCATGACCTGGCTAAAGCTGGAAGGTGGTGGTCTCCACGCAGGGGCTCTTCTGCCCCTTCAAAGACAGCTGGCAGTGTCTGGAGCCATTTGTCCTTATCCCAGCTGGGGTGGGGGCGATGGATGTGTGCTGCTAGACAGCCTGTAACAGATGGGGCTCCCCCCCTCCCTCCCAGTCCAAGGATCATCAGCCCAAGATGTTGATGCTACTGGGGCGAAGCTAGGTGTCCTAGCCCTCCCACGGACGCTTTCTGGGCTTGTGCTGAGTGCAGGAATGTTACCGATCTGCATCTTCTCACGCACGGGGTAGGCGTTCTCCTTCCCCTGAGAAGGGATCATAGGCACAGACCCCACAAGAAGATCTGGGCCCTCGGCCCTGCAGGCCCCTCCCAGAAGAGTTTCTGATTTTTTTTTTCCTCTTGTGCTTCACACATTTCCAAAGGCCTGGTGAGCAGATTTCCCCGTGGGTTCTCACTCCAGGCAGTGAGCTGGGGTTTCTGGCCAGGGCTGAGCGCTGGCACGGTGAGCCTTTCCTGTCCCTTGTACCCGATCCCGCAGATGCACCCTAAGTACTCAGCAGACTCCAAATATATTTAAGATCAGGCTGGAGGTCTAAGATGGAGGAGTAAGAAGGGGCGGGGCCTCCTTGGTTCTCCAAGAGGGAGGTGGATTCATATAGGCAGTGAGGGGGGTCAGGACAATACTCCACCCCATGTTGGGGCCGTGCGGGGCAGGGAGGCTGGACCGGAGTGCTGGGGAGTCCTGTTAGGATGCCGCAGCACCGATGGCAGGGGGGAAGGACGGGGGCCTGGCCTAGGGCCAAGCATGGACCCAGTGGGGTGTCAGAGATGATGCAGGGAGGAGGGCCAGGGGCCCAGACAGGTGTGGACCAGGGTGGCCGGAGGTGACAGGAAGGTGAGGGAGTTCCAGGAAAGATGATGGGGGGGATTGTGTAATGGGAAACCTCTATTTCAGGGTTCCCAACCCTTATTAGAAAGAGAACTGGTGCCTCCCAAGATGGCAGTTTTGTTTTGAGGAGCCCTTGGTTGAGACCACAGGACAAATGGAGAATTTCTTTTAGGTGGCTTTGTGTCTCAGCCATCCCAACAGACAGCACGTGGAGACATTTGGAAGATAGTTTCTATAATAGCTGTGGGTTCACTCTGTGGACCATGTGCGTGTGGTGGGAAGCCCAGCGCCCTGTGCCCCCCCCCCCCCCCCCCCCCCCCCGCCCACAGCCCGGGCTTTGCCAGCCTTGTCATCTTACAGGCTCGGACTCTGAGGCTCGACAGGCTAGGAGTGCCTGAGACCAGGCAGAGCCGAAAGATGAAAGCCCCTCTGGAGGCCGACAGGCCGGGAGGTGGCCGTGTGGGTGGCTTGGCCACCCCTGGGGAACCTGCCAGGCCTGTTCAGCGGGCTTGCCCAGGTGCTGGGTGGTGCCTGGCCCTCCTTGAAGACAGCTTGAACCCAAGGCCAGCCAGGCAGGACGGGGCCCTTTATGAGCTAAGACTAAGTGAAAGCGGCAAGCTAGTGGAGAAGCCCTTTTCCAAACACTAGAGTACTTTATCACATTGGATCCTGCAGGCTTCCGTAGGACAAGGCACGAGGTCTAGGGATTGTAACACCCTCAGAGAGGTACAGAAATAGCCTTACGGAGCAGCCAGGGGAGCTCCCTGGGGAGCAGGCGAACTGGGGGCCCCTGACCCAGTAGCCTGGCTTGTTTCCCCAGACCTGCAGCCTGTCACCTACTGCGAGCCGGCCTTCTGGTGCTCCATCTCCTACTATGAACTGAACCAGCGTGTTGGGGAGACATTCCACGCCTCGCAGCCCTCCATGACCGTGGATGGCTTCACCGACCCCTCCAACTCGGAGCGCTTCTGCCTGGGTCTGCTCTCCAACGTCAACAGGAACGCGGCCGTGGAGCTTACGCGGAGGCACATCGGTAAGGGCACCCCGTCTCCTCATCCACCCCCCTCCCCACCCCCAGCGGCCCTGGCAGCCTGGGCCCAGAACCCACCTGCCCTTCCTACTCCCCCGCTGTGCTGTACCTTCTGCTGGGACCTGGGGAAAGGACCCACTCCCCCAGCCAGCCCCCAAACTCTGTATTGCCCTATTTAGGGGCCAGGCCAGAAAAGTTCACATTGCTTGGTCACTCCCATTCGAAAACACAGGTTAAGTCTGAAGAGGGGAAACCCAAGGATGAAAACACTCACGTGAGGGGATAAAAATGGCAAATCTATGAAAAGGGCAATATATGTGATTATCTTAAGGATATCTAAAGGACTGACTGCTAGGTAGATAGGTAGGTGGTGTCTGGAGTGATCTTTTATTTCATACAGGCTGCCAGAACCTTCTAACACCCAGAACATACTTGAGACCACTTTGTTTATGGAAGAGGGAGCTGTGTGTCACTTGGATATTCGTAGTTTGGGGATCCTGAGTCCCTCAGAAGACCCGGGAGATGGTGTAATAGGGTATGGTCAGTCCAGAGCCGCTGGGCTCCAGGGCAAACCCCGGAGCCGGGCAGGGCACCAGCGGGTCTGGTCCTAAGTGCACCAGAGCACCCTTGATCTTGATCTTGTCCATATCATGTCTTGAGTTTTCACAGAAAATTTCATTTGAAGAGAGGATTTTATGGTTAAAAGATGAAACGTTGGGAAGCCATGGGTCTGGACCTGGGTTCTCGTTCTCCAGGGAACAACCTGATGCCCACGGGAGAGCAGAGCCTTGCCGAGGCCACACCGTGAGTGTGACCTAGTTGGTGACAAACAGCCCCCTGCCACTGAGCCCTCAGCCTTACCAGACAGCGTCCGTATTTGTTTTACGTTAAAAAAGATAATGGATCCTGGGGTGGCATCCATAGGTGTTTACTTATTCTCCTCACGCTTTTCTATATTTTAAAAATAGTGGTTCAGAAACTACCAAAACAAAACACATTTTTGTTCTTTTTGTCGGGGTCTTTCCATCTCTGACTCTGCTCTTGACAGACAATCCAGCGGACCCTCCTTGCGGACCCCGAGTCCCCCCACACCCCTCGTGTGTCGTGCCAAACTAAGGAGAAAGGGGCTCTGGAGCCATCATGGAACGAGGAGGGAGAACTCCCAGCGGCCCCCTGGTTTCTGTCCCACTTGACCTTGTGCCTGTAGAATCTGGCTCCGTCTTCCAGCCCTCTGGGCCTCTTCCCCAGAAGCGGTAACAGAGGCCGACCCGTGCCGGAGAAGAGAGCCTCCCCGGGCTGAGAGCCGCACTCATGTCAGTGTGTTTACGTAACTGCTTGCTCGGCTTGCAGAGCCAACTTAAAAATAATTGCTGTCCATCTGGAATGGATTTAAGAGATGGAGGAAAAGTGAATGATAGAAACCTATGGAATGTTTTAGAAAAATGCACAGAGGGGAGAAGGTACAGGGGTGGCATGAAGCCATCCCTGTCCTGAAGGGCTCCTGGGATGTCTGCTGAATGAGTTTCTGTTGTAGCTCCTGCTCAGCGGGCGCTGTGTGGGGCTCGGCCGCCCTATGAGGTGCGTGTGAGCATCGCCCATCTTCCGGACGAAGAGACGGAGGCTCAGAGGCTGAGAACTTGATGTTGGCCCATGGCTTGTCTGTGGCCAAGGCCATCATGCAGACTTAGCCTATGCCCCTTCCCTGCATCACTGGCCACCCCGCGTTAGGGGACCTGGTGTCACCCCCACACCCCCTGCGGGTTTAAGCTTGGGCTCTGGGTCCTGTTTGTCCGGTGAGGCTGGTGGGGAAGCAGTCACTCAGAGCACTGGCTGCAGCTTGGGCCCCTTGGCGTGCCTCAGCTGGCCCTGGGGCCAGTGCCCCCCAAGTCCAACCTGACCCCCATCTCTCCAGGGCGAGGCGTGCGGCTGTACTACATTGGAGGGGAGGTCTTCGCAGAGTGCCTCAGCGACAGCGCCATCTTCGTTCAGTCGCCCAACTGTAACCAGCGCTATGGCTGGCACCCCGCCACCGTCTGCAAGATCCCGCCAGGTATGAGCTCTCACGGCCCTGCCCCGTGGTGCTTACAGGATGCCGGGGCTTTCTCCATCCTTACCTTTTCTCTTCCTCTGCGTTTGTACCGCCAGCCTGGAGGGCTGTGTCTGTGTCTCACTGACCGACCACACTCTCCTTGACCCTCCCGGGAGCAGACGCAGCCTCTGATGGCTCTGCCTTTGACCCACGGCCACCCGCTTGCTGCCCTGTGTGCACAGATGCACAGGCATCATGCTTTCGTCCTTCATTCCACAAACTCGCTTGAGGGAGACAGGGGGGTCCGGGAGGCCCTGCTGCTGTCCCCACAGACCTTAGAGACAGGCTGAGTGTATGAGACAAAGACACAGATGGATTTAATTACAAGGAAAGGTACTAATCACCAAAGAAGCAGCAGAGATAAGGTGCTCTTAGATCCAGGGAGAAAAACTCATTTAAGTGTTGGAATGGATCAGGGAAGGCTTCCTGAAGGCGGCATGCAGGCACTGAGGGCTGGCTGCCATTCGGCACAGGGTGATGGTTGGGGTGGGGACCTCGAGGGTACATTATGGGCCAAGGCCCCTGGGGTGATGGAGAGTAGGGCACATACGGATGGAACTCTGGCTGGAGAGGCCATGTAAGAAGCAGGAAATGTTTAGAAAGCAGAAGGACGCAAGAAAGTTCTGCTTTTATTCTGGGGAACTCTTGCGGGTTTTCTGAGTAGAACTGATAAATCCCACCTGTATTCCAAGAAATGGCTACAGGCTGCACCCCAGAGGGGCGCTTGGATAGGGCCACAGCTACACAGCAACACAGGCAGAGACAGACCCATCCGGGCCTCCGGACCTAGAAAACCCAGGCAGAGAGCCTCGCCAGGGCCCGCTTCTCACAGACACGCAGCCCCAGGCCAGTGCTTCTGGCAGAGTGTGAGTGTGACAGGGCTGGTACTGGGTGTGGCATGTGTTTCCTCCTCTTGGTAGCAGATGATAGCGGGTGTTGAGCTTTAGGCAGGGTCCACTTAAGAATCCAGAAGGTCTGAAAGAACAGCGCTTGCCATTTCCTGCCGCATTGTGTAATTGTGTCTCCAGAGGACATCTCTAGCTTTGCTCTCACACAGTTTTCTCCCATTATCCTGGCTTCTCAGGTGAGGAGACAAGTTCAGAGAGGGTAAGCCACCTGCCCCGAGGCACACGGCTGGGGAGTGGCTGAGCTGGGATGAGCCTAGGACTGTGGGACCGTGGACTCCAGTGGTCCCTCTGCTTCTTGGCTTCGCTGGGAGTCGGACCCCACCTGCTGTCCCGAGTCACCAGACTTCCCCTTGGGGAAAAAGAAAACTGGAAGCTCAGTTGTGTTCCTGGCCTTGTGGCTACTCCCTTCCCCAGCCACCCCACACCTTTCTGGGGAGGACTGACTTGGCCTTGGTGGGGTTTGTTAGCTCATAGACCGTAGGAGCTAGGAGGACCTCGGAGGCCAGCCTCCCATTTTACAAAGGAGGCCCAGGCTTATGAAGAGAAAGTGACTGGCCCAGAGTCACACAGCAAGATTAGGAGTCTGGTGTTGGCCTGTTAATAAATGTCACCTTAGCTCACCTGTTGGGTAATTCTAGCATGTGCTGTCGTTATTTTTCTGATTGACATATTCAGGCATTCAGGCAGTATGATTTCAGGAGATTGATTATAAACTTTATTTGGGCCTGGCTCGGGTTTTAGTGCCTGGAGAGTTAGACACACATCTTCACTTTGCTGCGAATGTCACCCTGACCCAGCCACGTGCCCCAAGGCCAAACTGTGGCCCGAGTCTCTTGCTCCTTCCTGGTCCCAGGTGGATTCACCAGGGAAGCCTGGGCAGAAGGTAACCTGGGACCCTCTGCCGAGCCACCTGTTGGAGCAACAGGCTGAGGAGCCTTTTGTCTGGCCTGTTTCCCCTGCACCTGCTGTCAAGGGCTCCTGCTGTCTGGGTGGTCAGCCATGTCCCACACAGCCATGGGCATTCTGGCTTAGGTACCTTATCTCTCTGGTCCCTAGAGTCCTGCCTTGGCCCTTTTGCCCTGGGAAAGGCCCACCTCGCCAAACTCTTTCTCAGGTTGTCAGGTCACTGGCTTTACAGTCTTCCTCAGCCTTCCCTGGCTCCGGGAGCTGGAGCTCACAGGCCAGTGTTGAATCCAGCCCTGCGTGTTGGCCACTGAGGTGGGGACGGCTTCAAGGGCAGGGACTGAGGGGGCCTGTCCCTAGCGTGGCGCCGAGCGCAGAGTATGGGGCTAACGCACGGAATAACTGTGTGCCACTTGAGCCGGGTGAGGTATGCTGTTCTGGATGATCCAGGGGTGGCTTCAGCCAGGAGTGGGGCACTGGCCACGTATGCCTCTGTCCCCACAAGCACTGTTTTTGTTCTCTTGGCAGGGTGCAACCTGAAGATCTTCAACAACCAAGAGTTCGCCGCCCTCCTGGCTCAGTCCGTCAACCAGGGCTTCGAGGCGGTCTACCAGTTGACCCGGATGTGCACCATCCGCATGAGCTTCGTCAAAGGCTGGGGAGCGGAATACAGGTCAGGTCTGGGTGCCACCCGTCATGGGGGCCCGACTGCACAGGAGTCAAGCAGCAGAGCATGAGCCCTTAGAGATGAGCTAGGCCACCCTCACCCCAGAGAGCAGAGACCAGGGATCAGAGGCCATGGCTCGGTGGGCCGGGAGGGCCCAAGCCACGCTGGGTAAGGAAGAGCTGGGCACGGCAGTGTCTCAAGCACCAGAAACACATATGTTCTAGTTCTTCTCTTCCTCACCATCACCCTGGGCGGGGACGCTGGCGCCACCGCCGGTGCATGGATGAGGGGACCAAGGCCCAGGGAGGGAAAGTGACTTGCCTGAAGTCACATCATTAGTGGAAAAGCTGAGCCTAGCACTCTGCCTCTTGGCTCCTTGCTCGTTGTTCATTTTGGGCAGATGATTTTAGGACAACCCTCTCCAAGGAGTTGTTCTGCCCTTCTCTGGGACTCTGCCTCTGACGGAGGTGACCCCGAGGATCTCAGGTATTAAAATTGAGAGGAAGATGGGAAGAGAGAAGATTTGGGTAGTCAAAAAGGAACAGAGTTTACTTGCTAAGAAAGGAGTTTTATTTATTTATTTATTTATTTTTTTCAGAATTTCAGATACTGGTTTAAACATAGCACTGGTCAGATCTACCTGGTCTGTTCTGTTGAATCTCCCAGAGCACTCTGGTTTGGGTTTGGCGAAGCTGGTCCCTTTTAATTCCACATCTAGACTGGAGTGTGTGAGAGCCAAAGCCCTGTGGCCCTCCGGCCCCCAGCTCCCGTGGCAGACGCAGAGGAGCCCGCGCAGCAGCCTGGGCCAGTGCCTTGCGAGTGACTGCCCCCTTCTCTTCATTTTTCCAGATGTTTGGAATCCATTTTGTTTTGTAGTCATTCTGCACCCAGGCCAAACCCATTTCAGTATTGGCTTTGGGCCACCGTTTGTAATGAAATCCAGATGAGCATGACTTATGGAAAGTCAGATTCTCATTAGAGGATTTCGGTCTGTAAAGTCCTCTCCTTTTTACCGTATTTGCGCTGCTGTTCCCTGTGTCTGAACCACAGGCCCAGGGAACATAGCACCTTGGTCTGGGGTGGGAGGGGCGTCTCTGTGAAATCCAGGATGAGTGACTAACCGAGTAATGAAAGTAGTCAGGCCTCTCAGGAGAACTTACAGCCCAGTTATGACGGCCTGAGGAGATGAGCCCAGGCCCGAGGGCCCAGCCCAAGAGAGATTTTAGCCCACGTTTTGGCCCTGGCTGAAATCATTTATGGGACCAGAGTGAAAGGTTACAAAATTAGTATTTTTCTTTTAGTGGGGAAGGGAACTACTTAGTTGGACACCAATGGAAAAGAGCCAGATAGAGGTCCTTTTGCTCTTCCTACACCCAGACTTCCCAGAGGACTGTACTCAGGCACTTCAGGTCAGAGAGGAACCCTGGGGTCCACAAGCCCATCTAGAAACCTCCACTTGGGCCCGGCCTAGGCCAAGCAAGGAGGGCAGTGGCCTCGAGCTAAAAGCCCTCGAGCTTGCACACCACAGTGGCCCTCCCAACTCCCAAGTGCTGGGAGGAGGTCCCTCGGTGGTGGAAGCCTTTCCCTGGGGGCACTGTGTCACCATGTGGGACATGCTGCCAGCACGTGGGGTCCTGTGCGGCCTTCCACGACACGGCCACCTGGCAGCCCCACAGAGCTGCCTAATGGGCGGGTGCGGCCCCTTCCCAGAACAGTCTTGCCCTCCTTCTGCTTCTTGGGCCAAAGAGAGAGTAAGGTTTCATCCCTCCTGTCAGATGGCCAACAGCGGGGAGGGCCCTGGGCCCAGGCCTCTCACCTCCAGCTGGCACGAGCACCTCCGGCCTCAGCAGATAGCCTTTGCTCACTGGAGGCCTTTGGGAGCTCGCCTGTGGGCTGCGTCATCAACCAGCCTGAATTTAGACAAAGTGCTTTGGGGAAAAGAAACGTGTGGTGTGCCTTGGTTTTTTCCAGTAATTGTTCCATGGCTTGCTCTGCTCGTAAGATTTTCCAAAATAAGGCCATAGATGGGAATTATATCAGCACATTGGGAACTGATGGCATGTGGATTCTGTCGGCGCTGTGCAGAAAACACCCCTCCATCAGACAGACACACGTCATCAGGGCCTGCTGGGACTGGACCTGGCCCTGGAGCTGAGGCTGCCCATTCAGGACAGATGGGACCCAGGGAGACCTTTGTTCAGGCTGGAAGTTCTTTACGGGGGGCCTGTCACAGAAACGGGTGGACAAGTAGGATACCCTGGAATTTGCCTCACACATTTAACCCTTGGAGGGCTATTTCCTTCCCTGGAGAGAGAACCTGACTTGTTCAAGGCTCTTCCTGGTTGGAGGAGTTTGCCCTGGCGGTCTCAGCAAGTCATTGGATCCTCCTCTAGAGCAGGGTCTAGGAAGGCGCCACGGGCCTATCTCTGGCTCTGGCTAGAGGACTCTCATCAAAGCAGGAAGAGGTGTTCTGACTTGTATGTGTGTCCTTCTGCACATTTTTGAAGTCTCCCATCCCACCCCTCTCCCTATGTCTTGCAGGAGACAGACCGTGACCAGCACCCCCTGCTGGATCGAGCTGCACCTGAATGGGCCTTTGCAGTGGCTTGACAAGGTCCTCACCCAGATGGGCTCCCCGAGCATCCGCTGTTCCAGTGTGTCTTAGAGACACTGGGTGTGAAGGGGGAGGGTGGGGGGAGGGTGGGCTTTGGGGGGAAAGGCCGCATAGGAGGAGAAAATTGGAACTCGCTATTGTCAATGAAGAAGAAATTTTTCTCCCTCAATCAAAGCAGCACTGACCTGTTTTCCAAAACGCAAAAGCAAACCCAGAGATGGATTTTTTGAACAGCTGTGTCTGCCGAACACATGTGCCCTGTGGCCCCCGTTTGCAGGGCAAGAAACGGCTTCTGCTCTGGCAGCTTGAGCAAACAGGTAGTAGTTCACCACCTGCCCCTTCCTCCCAGTCCCCTTCGGATTTAATGACAGCAATCTGGGATGTCACTGTCCAACAGGAAATGGCCCTGGGTCCGGACTGGAGTGTGAAACTCACCTTGGGTGTTCTAGGTGGGAAAGAGCCTGCAGGGGCGGAAGCGAACCTCATGCCTAGCCCTCTGGCGCTTGTGACCAGTGCTTCAGCTGAGCATTCCTGAGCCCCAGCACTCCAGCAGACCCTGTACCCCAGGAGCCGGATTGACTTGAGTGGGCGCATCTGTCCCCTTTCCTCTGACAGCATCCCAAGAAGGGTGAGCCAGCGTGCTCAGAACATGCGCTTGTGGACAGTGGGGAAAGTGGACGAGACCCCTCCTTTCAAATTTGTCCTTTCTCACTTTGAACAGTTGGGAGATCTGCTGAGACTCAGCGCTTATGCAATGTCTATTTTCTCTTCTCGCGTTAATCTCAGAGATTTGAAGCACGTGAGATGGTAACGTGAGGCAGGAGGCAGCTGTCGCATCAGTGGGGTCTGAGCAGAGGCAACGCTCCATTCCGTGGGTCTGCAGTCCTCTGTAAGAGCTCACTTGCTATTCTCATGCATCCGGCTCTCTTGGTTTACATAGTCAGTTGCATTAATTAAATGAGCTTTGTTGTATGCTCGTTTAAATGTTTATTTTATATTTAAAAAAAAAATCCTGGGTTGGCACATTGATGGGGAAAACCAGCGTTGTGGGGGGGCTGGCAGCCTCTCTCTCTCAAGGTGAAGCTTTTCCAGGTTTTGCTGAGAAGACACCTGCCAGCACTTCTGGAAGCTGAAATTAACAGAAGCAAATGCACCAGAAGGGAAAAAAATCTCAGGCCAACATAGGCAAATGAAAAAGGGCTATTAAATTTTTTTTTAACACCTTGGAAAATTGGAGCCTTGGAGCACAGAGGTGTGCCGTCTTCCCCCCAAGGGATGTAAGATTATCTGGCTCATGTCAGAGAATCATCAGTGACGACTTCAGCAGCTATACTGTGTAAGATGTACTGTTCCCAGTGGCAATTAGTGAGGAAACTGGTATAAATTATTTCAACTGGAAAAAATCCCTCCTTTTCAACTGGCCTCTTGCAGAATACAGCATTGCCACTTGTGGCTGGGACTTTATTCTTCGTCGCTGTTTTTGTATGAAATGACTTTATCCCATCTTTTTGCATGGATTTCTACCAGGAAAAGCCAAGGGATTTCCCATGGAAGTCCTGTCTGATTCCAGGTGAAGGGGAGAAAATGTCTACTTCTGGCGGGTATAAATGTCAAATGTGATGACGTTTCTGATGCCTTACGGAGACAGTGGGAGCTTCCCGGCGCCTCCCCGGCAGGATCCTAATGCCCCCGCAGCTCCAGCTGTGTGGTTTCCAGGTAGGAGAGCTGCTCTCCAAGCTCCCCAAGGACACAGGAAGAGATAGGAGGAGCACCTTGCCAGACCAATGCTGGTCTTTGACTCAGAGCCCAGAGACCCCACACAACCGCCCTCTCCCTGAGACGGTCAGACACCGAGGGGCCGGAGTTCACCTGCTGTGAAGCCATCTGCCGACTGCTGCTTCCAGGAAGCCGGTTGGGCCTCCTGGATGTGCACACGTGCTCCTGGTCAGGTCTGAGACTTGTGGTGGGGGCCCTCCACTGCGGCCTCCGCTGGTGCCATGGTGCCCTCCCCCGAAACCAGGGCAGCAGTTTCCGAGGGTCTGCGTTCTTCATCGGCCTCCTGCTCCTCCTAGGCCTTCCTGTGGCACACAGCGCCGTCCTCCCGTTTCTTGGGGACTCGTTTCACGTACAGCACGGTTTGAGCGATCTGGTGGCTGCGCCTGGATGGTGTCTTGGCATCCCTGATGCTCAGGGCTGAGGGCGACTTTTAGGAGGTGTGAAGTCTTAGTCTTGTGTTTCTACAAAAGCTTACTTGGCCCCTTTTCTTTATAGACTAGACCCCTGGAGGAAGATGTGAGAGGAAAATGTAGGTAAGTCCACCTCTAGAAGAAATTCGGTCAGACTTAGAGGTGAGGACTTGGTGCCCTTCCCATCAGAGAGGCTGCAGCTGGACTGGGGGTGGTGGTGCGCAGGGGTGGGTGGGACTTGTGTCATATTAGTGGCCTTTAAGTCACAAAGCGGTTTCCTTAGTTTGAAAATCCTGTTGTAGGAATGGCATTTTCATGTTAAAGAGAATTTTTAAAGGACAGTTGATAGGGGCAGGAGAAAATAGGGTAGTCCGGAGGCAGCGGTGGAGGGCAGTTTTAACTGTTATGTCCTGGGTGGAACTCCCCACCCAGTCGCCTTCACCCTGGGGCTGATGCTGCCCCGAGCCCCGGAGGAGCTAGCCCGGGGCCTGAGGTCCTCAGCTGCGCAAGGCCCCCAGGAGCCACCATCTCTTCTCTTCCTTTCCTCCCCCACCCCTCTTCCCAACTTTATTTAGTAACTTAGGTCCTTCCAGCACCAGCCCAGTAGGTAGCTGCCCCGGCGGCTTCGGGTTACAGGCCTGTGCTGGAACATCATCTCAGTTGGCCACCTTCCTGGCGGGCTGCAGACGATCTGACATTTTGAGACAAGCTGAGAGTCAGGAGCAGGGACTCTGACTCCTCTTAGGAAGCGCGCGCACACACAAGGGCAAGGCTGCTGGCAGACTTTCCCATTGTCCTTATGTTGTCTGTGTTGTATTTTTTTATTGACCGTGGTGATTTTTTAAAAATCATTAATGTATTGGAATGAGCTGTAGCACGTATCTTGTGCTTAGTTTTTCCCCCTCCATCTTCCCTTGGCTTCCTAGAGTTTGGACCTATCCTGGGGCTAAGTGCTTTTACTCACACTGCAGGAAAAGGCTTTAAGTAGCATGTTCATGTCACACACGCATGTATGTAGTCTGGGGAGAAGGCAGATGGGGTTTCAGCCTGGGCCCCCAGCTGCTCTGAGACTTCGTACCAGTCTCTCCCCAGGCCCAGAGCTCACCTGAGGCCCCTCTCTGTTGTCCTTAAAAGGATGAGGAAGACGAATCTGGGGACTGTTCACAGGCCAGTTTCCCAGGGGGGTTACCCATAGCAAGAGTGGGCCTGAGTTTAATGCTGGGCTCTGTGTGACTTTAAGGGGCAGAGTTGGGAGTTGGCCCCAAGATCTATAGAATGTCCCCAATTTACTAAAAACGCAACAGCTGTGTTGTACCATCTTTCTTTCGGGGCCTCAATGTTCCCTTCTAGATCATCCATCTGAGGAGGATTCACTACTTCTCAAGGGAATAGAAAAAGCAAAACACATACCCAGCAGGCTGTGGCTCCAACACGAAGAGGAGGGGTCTCTCATGGAAGGGTGGCAGGCAGTGGGGACATGATGAGGTCCAGGCAACTTTCTAGAAACACAGCTAGCTGATCATGTAAACTGGATTGAGAAATGCTCTCAGTGATTCTGTAATTGACTTTTTATGCTGAAATAATGTACACTCTAGCATTCTGGTGTTTTTATATTTATGTAATAATTTCTTAAAACCATTCAAGACAGAGAACTATTTAATTGTTTTTGGAGAAAGTCAGAAAGGTCTCTCTGGGCAAGAGTCAGGGGCCCAACCTGTTCTGAACGCTGCTGGTTGAGGGCACAGCACTCAGCGTCCAGAAGCCACACCCCCCCCCCAAACTGGCAACATGCACAAATGGGAGGGGGGCTGTAGGCTCTTCCCCAAGGGACCTCGGAACCCAACCCCTCTCCCTTCAGAACAGTGAGATCTCCAGCCACAGGGATGGAACCAGAGCCCCCTCCCTCCCCTTCTTCACTCACCTCCCTGCTGCTGTGGCAACGAGGCTCTTCCAGACTCTCTGGGGTGGGGTTGGGGGGGGGCGGGGACAGAGTGTGGAGGGTGTTGGGTGGACTTCACTTCTCAGCCAGCCTGACCTTTGAACACCTTTGTAAAAAGCATGTACGTATTTATAGTGGTTTAGATTTTTCTAACTTTTGTATCTTAAGAGCAGAGCACCTGTTTAAGCATTTTACCCCTATTGTTAAAGATTTGTGTCATCTCTTTCCCCTGTAAGTGCCCTTCTAATAAACTTTTCATTGAAAAGCTCTTCTTGCCGGGTGGGGAGATTTTAAAGGGAGCCCCAAGGGGGTCCCAGGGGCTTCAGAAACGTCTTCATCCCCACCCCCCATTCTGCCCCTTCCACTCACCCAGGGTACCCTGCAGTGCCTGGCCGCCCTCCAGTGACAACAGGAACCCCAGCTCAGCCCAGCAAAGGTCAGGCGTGTCACACCAGGTGCCTCTCCCTCGCTTCCCACATTTAAGCACCGCACCAGTCCCAGCGCTGCCATCCCTGCGTTGGCATGTTGCATCCAATCTCTCATCAGAGGCCTTCAAGTACAGGAAAGATGAGTGCCACCAGATTCATCCCCCCGCAGGCATGGAGGTAGTTTTAGATTCCTAAAGGTTTTCACACTGCAGCTCCAAGGACTTGGTCAGTGCCTGTGAAAACTCCCAAGGAGAAATAGACTACTTGGTTGAATCTTTACTGACCCCAGATAATGTGGATTAAGAAACAAGATTAAAATGAATAGACAAGTTTTTCAGGGGTGGGGAATGGCATGGGGCTAGAATAATCCTCCAGCCGGGCTACCTGTCCAACTTTTTCCTGCTAAGGACCTCCCCAAACACCTCCCACACCTGAACAGAGGCCAAGTTCACAGGGGCAGCACCTCTGGGCCTAGAGATTGGGCCCCCACGGCCTGCAGTGAAGTCCTACCTTCAGAATTATTAGTTCTACCATCCTGTCCCTGTCTTCCCCAAGGTTTTAGCCAGTATTCTCAGCAAGTGACTCAAATTCCCAACTCTACCTGTTCCTTCAGATCCACAACTTAAAATTCCAGTTGCCTAGTAAATGGGACCCAAACCACAGCAGCCCCAACCCGTCCCCTCTTCCAGCTCGTTCAAGCTGGCACTCTCGGGGGACTCTCAGTTTTGATCAGTAGCCTGCCCACCTGTCCCCCTCCCCCTCTCCAAGTCCTGAACAGGTCCAAGGCATTTTTCTCCCGTGCTTTCCATCCCCTGCTGAGCAAGCCTCCCTTTCGGGAAGGCCCCACTCCCTGTCCTGGCCCTCTCAGGCAAACTTCTCTTGGGCCTGTGCCTACTCCAGCCGGGTTGGTGTTCCCAGGCCACTGTATGCACTCTTGACATTCCTTCCTCAGTGACCTCATCTCCCCACATGATTTCAAGCCACATTAATGCTAATGACTCCCAAGTCCGTATTTATAGCACAGACATCAGTCCCAAGTTTCAGACTTGTATCCCACAGCCTACTGGCGCACGGAGATGCCACAGCACCTCACACTCACGATCATGGAAGTGGAATTCATCCTTGCCCTCGTTAAACCACATCCCTCTCCTCTGGCATAGCAGCCAGGAAGCCACAGTCACCCTGCACTTCCTCACCCCACGTCCACCCAGTCCTGCTCATCCACGCCCCCTGCCCTGTACTTCAGGTCCTTAGCACCCAGACCACATGGGCTTCTCAATAGCTCCCCGCCTCCACCTGTGCTCCCGGGAAAGCATCATCCACACAGCCCTGTGATCTGCATGACCTTAGATGCCCCAGGCCACAGCACAAGCTCCAAAGCCTTTATCAGGGACCCCTGGGCTCTCGGCACTTGGCCCCTGTGTGGCTGTCACAGCTCACTGTTAGTCTGCAACCCGGCAGTGAACAGGTGGTGGAGCTCCTTATGGACTCCTTTCCGTGACAAGGAGCCCTCTTCCCCAGTCCACACCCACGCCCCGGGCCTGCCCGACACCCCAGCAGGTCACCCAAGCGCTGTCACCAGTGCTCTGGGACTCAGGGTGGACATCCCCTTCCTGGAGGTTATACTGCCAGTCAGCCCCACTGTGTGGTAACCGTGTTTGCTTTCCCCTGGAGGCTGAGTTCCCAGAGAGCAGCGTTTGCGTCTTCTCACAGCCCTGCCTTCTTCGGGCCCCCACCTTTTGCTGAATTAATGACTCAGTTACTGGCCACATCTCACAGCTTCTATCTTAGCAACATCTTTTACATTTGCTTCCACTGTGCTACCCTGCAAGTCCTTACACATGCGTGAAGGCAGGCCACTCCAATTCGTTCCGGATTCCTGCTGATCCCAGCTACTCTACTGTCCTGCTAACATGTGCCCTCCAGTCCGGGGACCACCATGCCATTTCTCAACCCACAGCAAAAACCACAAATCCACAAAAAAAAAAAAAAAAAAATCCAAAAAAAACCCACAAATCCCAGTGTGGGGTCTGTTCTCAGCCTCAGAATCCTTCTCAACACAGCTCTCCAGGCAGGTAGTGCTAATCAGTTAGTTTTGGCTACTACTGCTGCCAGATTTCCCAGCAATGTAACTGTGGTTAGGTCTTTTCCGCTCCAGACCCGTTGGCCTCCTTGATTACCTCCCGAGTAGGCACTGGCACCACATAGTAGCATTTCAAGGTTTTCTCCACATTTCACTCCATCCCTATTTACCACCGTTTCTCTAACTGGACTATGAGGGTTTTCCCATTTTTTTTTTTTTAAGATTTTATTTACTTATTTAACAGAGATCACAAGCAGGCAGAGAGGCAGACAGAGAGAGGAGGAAGCAGGCTCCCTGCTGAGCAGAGAGCCCGATGTCAGGCTCAATCTCAGGACCCCGGGATCATGACTGGAGCAGAAGGCAGAAGCCTAACCCACTGAGCCACCCAGGTGCCCTCCAATTGCTTTCTCTCCACATCTCTGTCCGTGCTGCAACTTCCACCGAGAACTTGCTGCCTCCGCTCACCCATCTGTCCCAATTCATACCTGAGCCCCTGGCTGAATTTAAGTATCACTTCTTCAACGTCAGTGGGTCTCAAAGTGCGGACCCTGGCCAGCAGCATCAGTAAGCACCCGGGCTAGTCAAAACATACTTCCCCAGGCTCCCCTTGGAACCTAGTGAACCAGAAACTCTGGGCTGGGGCCCTACAGGTGGCTCCAGTGTGGGCCCAGGTTTGATAGGGCTGTTCCGAGGTACACTTTCCAGTCTCCCCTTCCCATGGCAACTGAGGCTGGCCACCTCACTTCACCTGCTCCCCCAGCATGCCACCTTTGTGGCCTCGTCTTGCTTGCCCCCTTCTGTCACCTGGGTTGGATGAGGAGCTTCCAGAGAGAACCCACATCCTTCCCCAAGTCTGTGGTCTCTGCCACACCTGGCTCAGCCTGGCACCAGGAAGGTTCACAGGCAGTGCTGGACCCTGAAACCGGTGGGGTAAAGGAACGCCTTATGGTTCCTCCATAAGGAATGCCTTATGGTCAACTCCAACCTTGAAGCCTTCTAACTTCCCCACTGACCACATCCTGAGAATTTTCCAGAGTGGCAGGATTGGTGCAGACTCTGTCCTTGGGCTTCAGATGAAGAGGATGGCCTCCCAAACTGCCGTTTCCTACCCCAGACCTCACTTAGCCCCCATTTTGTAGCATGGAAGCCACCTCGTTGGTAAGAGAAAAGGGGAGGCAATGATTGCTCACCTCCTCCACAGGCGAGAACCACGGAGGCTGGTCAACACCTGCTTTAAGTGACTGTTTATGCCTCCCAGATTTGTGCTCGTAGGGAGAGAGGCTTTAGACCTATCAACAGATAGATACAGATATGACAGCTTGCTAGAGGGACAATTTTTTTTCTTCCCAAACCTGTGTTCTAAAAGTTGCAGTAATAACCATGAGGTCCAGGTTCTGAATCAGTACTTTTTCAAAAGGAAACGAGGTAGAACCACGGATCATTCATGGCTGGAATGGGGCTCGGTGGTGTTCCAACAAATGGCCCATGTGGTTGCTACCACCTCTCTTCCTAATTCTCCACTCTGCACATCAGAGAAACACCTCAGCATCGAGCAAACTGCTTCCAAGTCTAGACTCTGGCTTTAGTGCTAAAACACACACACCAAACTCTGCATAAAGATATCCGCACAAAGAGCAAGACTCAAGGTGTTAATAACAAGCTAGATAGTGCCAAGAATGTGAAACCGAGAATTTCTAAAATCTTTTCTGCAACAGCTTCTATGCCAGAGACGCAAGGATGGATCTCTACACTAAACCCTAAGTGGAATCTAAGTCAAACTGTGAACTTCACCCTGCACGTTCAGCCTGCTTTTAGGAGACACACAAATTCCAGGGAAGTTCATCGTCAGGGTGTTCTCCTGCATGAAGGTGGAACACACTTGACTAGATTTTCCATCTCCTCCACCTGGAGTCCTCCAATAAGATTTGGTATTTAATGACAGAATTCCGTACCTAAATTGTGTGACTGCTTTAAATCTGGGGGGGGGGGGGGCGGTGAAGGACTCTAATTCATTACACAATTCTTTGAAGCTCTGTCTCCATCAATCAGAACATTCAATGAATCAGAGCCTCTGACCACACTAGACACATGTTCGCTAAATTTAGCTCTGCGTCCGCAAGCACTCAGAATAGTTCACGGAGCTCTCAGCTTACCCTCAGACAGTAATTCTTCTAAGGCTGCTTTTCTGTGGCAGGCCAGCCCAGGGCAAGGGGCACTCCACGTGCTCTCTTGATGGCCATTGTTATGAGACTGGCCTGAGGTTAAGGGAATCCAACAAGCTATAGTGACGGTGTTGATCCCCTTCTCTCCACAGTGGGGAACAGGAAGGGAGCCATAGATCACATTTCATGAGTTACAAGTAGTCTGCAGTGATGGCCTGATATGCTCGATGGTCCTTGAACCACATCCCATATTACTCAGCCGTCCAAGTCTAGCGTCCCTGAATCTCTTGCTTCTCTGAATTAGATGTGGCCAAGTTCTATAAATAGAAAGCAAACTGGTTCTGTCAATCTTCTCACACTCTGGCAGGATAACATATTTTAAAATTATAAAAATATCTATGTCTTCATCACTCTAAAATTATTACATAACACATGATTTTCTCAGGGGAAAAAAAAAAAGCTTATTTTTGTCTCTCCTTACCTTCCAACACTCGTGGACCTTCAAACTTTTGTCATCAGTTTTTTCAAACTAGCATATCCAAATCGATGCCAAAATTCAGGGCCTACTACATGCCCAACTCTGTTAGAAATGTTGGGGGGAAAAACTCGAGTCTCACTTAAAATCCCAGACAGTCCATAGTAACTTGTGTTGGCATGTACATAGATCACATTAGATAGACTTCAACTTTTTTTTTTTTTTTGGAGTGGGAGAGGGGTGGGGAGGGGCAGAGGGAAAGAGAAAATCCTAAGCAGACCCCTCGCCCAGTGCAGAGCCCAACTCAGGGCTTGATCTCGCAACCCTGAGATCATGACCTGAGCCGAAATCAAGAGTCAAACACTTAAGCGACTGAGCCACGCAGGTGGCCAGGTAGAAGACAACTTTTATTACACTATTAGCTCATGATCACTCTTCTTACCATGGGCCTTTAGGAGACAAGCACCGGACACTTTATCCCCGGTGTCCCCTGGAAGGGGCCAACAGCCCCAAAAAGCTGAGGTCTTTAAGTTTTTATTGTTTTTGAGAGAGTGTATGTGTGTGTGTGTGTGTGCACACATGTAAGCTTGCACACACACATGCATGCTTGCATGAGCAGAGGATGAGCAGAGGGAGAAGCAGACTCCCTGCCGAGTACGGAGCCAGATTCGGGGCTCGATCCCAGAACCCTGAGATCATGACCTGAGCCGAAGGCAGAGGCTCAACCCCATAAGCCATCCAGATGCCCCGAACGCTAAGGTCTTGAAAAGGTCAGTTGATACACATGTATGTGGGAGACTCCAAAATTGTGAGTTTGACCAATTCTCCAGTTATTCACTACCTATGCCCAGTGTGAAGGAAGCCTTCCCCAACACAGGCCCTGCTAAAAACAACAATCATAACACACATTAACAGACTTCATAAATAAATCATATTTTAATCACCTGGCTTTGTTTAATTCAGAAAATCACGTTCACAGCTTTTTCTAGTCTGTCTTCCCTAACCATGTGACCTGATATATTTTCTGGAACCCTTCATGTTTTAAGAATATTCTGCCTTTCATTTGCAACCCCAGAGCCAACTTCCTTTGCATTCTTATCAACAGCTAAAGCAGCCACCTCAAAGATGACGGAATGCTGATCAACTATTGTCTCAAAGACCTTCAGAACTGTTAAAAGAGGAGGGGGGAAAAAAAAAGGAAAGGGGGGAGAAAGGGTCACCAAGCAAGATAACTGCCAATGTTGCCTGCGATGATGGCTCTTCCTGAATGCTCCAATCACTGAAACCTTCCCCTCCTTGGTCAAGGCTGCCCTGGTCCAGGACCTGGAGCATTCCACTCCTCCCGCCATTCCTTCTGCAGAGATTAGTGGGGCACAGAGGGGTCTGAAGCTTGTTTCTGCTGGTGACCTAAGGAGTTCACAGTCCACGCTAAGCCAGGAGTGGCTGTCAGCCTGTTCGCCAGCACCAGCCAGCTGGGGCACCATGCACCAGTCTAGAATCGTGGCAATGGCTACCACAGTGAAGGTCAATGGCATACATTCCCAAGTGTCTACAAACACAGAAATAGGGATTTTTGTTTGCTATATTTCCCACCCTTCTTTAGGAAACGTTCCCTGTGGGCATTGGCTCCCCCAAAGCTGAGGCCCCACTCCGAGCCCTGTAAGTCACACTGGCCCTCAGAGCTTCACCGCCTAACCTCTCACATCCTTTCCCTCCTTCTCCGGCTCACCCACCCTGCAGTGTGACCGTGCTGGCAGAGATCTGTTGGGTTCTCAGAGACAAAGAGGGGAAAGCTGCCTTGTTTTGAGGGTATAAAGTGTGACAACACAGCTCTGATATCTCACGAGCTCTCAGGAAGACAAGTTTCCTCCTGGTAGGATTAATGCAAAAGCCTCCAGGTAAGGTCACAGACCGCTTCAGTGGCCCAGAACAGGGAATTCCTGAAGTTTCTTTCTCTCTCTTAAACACAAACCCCCACCCCACCCCCCATAAGAGCAACTTGGTAGATGGGTTTGTTTATCCCTACCAGAGGAGGACACCTTGGCCTCCTCTATCATCGTCTAAAAATTCACCCTCGTTTCTCAGTAGTTTCTGGTGTGAGCTGAGACACTCTTTCACAGGAAACGGCCGGAGACATTTTTTAGCGCGAGACTGAGCTGAGAGCCACTGACTCCAGGCCCACCTACCCAGTGGCACAAATCAAGTCTGCTGCTTCCTTCCCTACCATCGAAAGCACCAAAGCTCAGGGTGGGCAAGCTCCCTGCGGGCAGAAAATCCAGAAGCCCGAGGAAAGGTGGCACCAGCTCCTGATCCACAGTGACAGAGTGTGACTGCAGAGGACACTGCAAAAGGTGGGCCAGGAACGGCATGGTGGCCTCCTCCTGCAGCTGGGGCAAATCACCCAGGCCTCTGTACTGGGAAAACTGTCACTCCTTGCTGGCGTTACCTTCCTCACTCCCTTCCACTATACTGAGGGAGAAAAGCCCCACTACCCCCTACTAAAAACTAAAAATAAGGCAGCCCTAGAACTAAGTCAGGAGGCCAACAGGATGCTGGGAAGTCTGGCCAAACAGAACTGGGTGCAGCAGGGAAGAGTCTGAGGCAGTCAAACCCTAGTGCGGGCAACTTAGTGTTCTTCATCAGAGGAAAGGCCTTCGATTTCATCTCTGTCTCCCCCAATTGCCATCCAGAAGGCTTTGGCCACCTGTGGAGAGAAACATGCAGCACATTTTAGGCAAGAGATACCCTGCAGCTTGGTTCATGAGTCAGTCAATATGCTGAACTGATCAAGGCCTAACCTCTATACCCTGCCCTCCAACCCTCCAGCCCTGGGTAGCCAAACCCTTGGAGAACCTGACCCGGGACTTCCACTTCTAGAAATTTACACTAAGGATGAAATCAGAGTGATAAACAAAGGTGATGGTGTGTAAGATTATGCACAACTTCTCTACTTATAGAAGCAAAAAAACGCACATGACCTAAATGTCCAAAAGGGAAACGGATAAATGAGGGCACATTCATACAATGAAATACCATAAACCACATACATTTCCTGCCAAGAACATGTGTCGCGTTGGTAATAACAAAACAGAACAAAACAAAACGACTAAGGGTTTTCCAGCCCAACAGTTAGGAAGGCAAACATCCTGAGTCTCAATGAAAGTTCCATGTCACTCAACATTTGAAAAATCTTGGTTTGACTACAGCAATTATATAACTACTGTGTAAACATTCAATTCATTCCAAGCTACCATCCAACGAAAAGTTCACACTGAGACACCTAGAAGTCAATGAGTGGGATACCTAATTCTAACAGCACCGGACGTTCTCATAGATACTCAATAAATACGTGGCTGGTCGTCTCACCTTTTCTGCATGCAACTTTCTTTGCTCGTGAGGAAGCGTCGCAGCCTTGTCTAGGGGGAAAACAGATCTTAAGAAATTCGCTTAATAGCGCAGGAGAGTCTGGAGTGTACGGATGTTCTAATGCTAGAAGATGGGAGATGGGTTTCAAAGACAAATGCTTATGGTGCAGTCATTACAGCTGTTAGGGAGTTTAAGTCTTCCCGATTTTCCACATGGGGATGATGTGAGTAAACTGGCAGGGATCTTACTGATTCCAGGTTAATGAGACACACTGAAAGAAACCGAGAGAGGCAAGAGAAGAAGGGAAAGTAAGAGGAGAGAGAGTGAAGAAAGAGGAAAACTTTCCCCGGGGAAATTTCTACCAACAGAGGATGGCACAGTCCCCCAGTCACCAGGTGTCTCCAGACAGCTGAGACCAGAGTATGGAATCCAATCAGTGGTTACAAAACAAAATCCTACCATATAAAATAGAGGAGCGCCAGGAGAGGAACGTGTTAGACACGATGGAGCCAATTACCTTTCATTTCCTTTAACTTTGAAAACAGTCTTTCAAAATTCTCCAAATCTCCTCCGCCAGTAGTAAGACTGGCTAATTCTTGAATATCCAGATCTAACATGGGATCTGAAAAAAGGATTTGTCACGTTATTTGCCCAAAATGACTTCTGCATGTGCTAAATACACAGTCATACAGCGATCAATCTTAGCTTTGATGGGAGTCATCACTGAATGAGTACTCCATGTGTCCCCGCCTTCCTGTGTGTGGTGCTCCCCCTGCTCGGCTGCTAGTGGGCCTCCACAAATGAAGAGTAAACTTATTTTATCCTTACAACATTACACTGAGGCAAAGAACTTGGTTTCATCTTAGAGATAAGAAATGTAGAGCTGTGAGTTGAAGTGACTTGCTCAAGGTCACAGCTGGTGTGAACGCAGTGGATTCACACTTAGTTGTTTCCAACTCTAAAGGCCACCCTCTCCACTGAGGTGTACTGATCAACAACAGATGTCTGGAATATATACCATATTTTCCTGTACGACAAATATTTTCCCATTACCGACAGCCACTATATAAGGTGGTTAGGGCAGTAATCGATGCCTGTGATTTACACATGAAGAAGCTGGCTTTAAAAAGGAACTCATCTAAAATTACAGCTACTCAGCAGGAAAGCCAATGCCTACCTATTTCCTTACTACAAATCCTTTATTATTTCTGTCACAGCCTGTTATCTCTTTACACAATTTGTTTTTAATCAGCATTCTTACTCACCCTCCACTCTATGCCGAACACCTCTAGGAAGTCTTCCCTAGCCAGCCCAGCTCACAGGTCTCCTTCCCTAGAATTCATCCCATACTTTTTAGAAAGGAGAGAGTGCGTATGAGCCGGGGGACAGGGAGTGGGGGAGGGGGAGATAGAATCCTCAAGCAGACTCCTTGCAGAGCATAGAGCTCAACTGGGGCAGGGGGCTCAATCCCACGACCCCAAGATCATGACCTGAGCCAAAGTCAAGAGTTGGATGCTTCATCAATTGAACCACCCAGGGGCCCCATGATTCCATTTCATTTCTGTGACAGATTCATGAGGAAAAATTTTATTTTATAGAAAGGGAAACTAGGGCCTGTAGAGAGGCTAAATAACTCACTCAAGGTCATCTCACTGTTACTGGCAGAGCCATGATTTGAACTCAGCTGTCCGGCACTCCAAGTCCACGACGGTGAGCATTATACTAAAGGCCCATCTCTACAGTTTTAAGGTATAAGCTGCTTAAAGACAAGGACAGCTTCTAATTCTCCACATCAACTACAAGGCCATACAGATAATCTGGTGTTAAGAATGCACTTTAGCTCATAAATTTGCTTTGGTTCAGGGGAAGTTTCATGTAGGCAGCTGATGCACAGGGCTGGAGGTTAAGAATCTGTGATTTATCTACGCATACATGGTAGCTGGATGTGCATAGAATCACTCCTTGCTTAAATATGGGTTTGGCAGAGGAGTTTAGATGGAGCACCGAGGAATGGCAATCTTGAAGGACCGGATGAAGGAGGGTCATCTAACAGAGAAAGGAAAAGAACAACCAGAGAAGTCAGAAGAAAACTGGGAGAACTGTCAGGTGAGCAAGAGAAAATGTTTCAAAAAGGGACTGATCCGTAATATTGAAAGCTGCTAAGAGGTCAAGGAAAGGATTGGGAAATACCTATTACCTTTAGTGGTCTGGAGGTTGCTGGTGAACTGTTTCAGTAGCAAATGGGGCAAAAGCCAGGTGGGAGTGAGCTAAAGAGTAATGGGAGGTGAGGGATGGAAAGAAGTTCTGCCTCCAATAAAGACAGGAGGAAGATGTGGGATTGACAAGTGTTTTACCCTTGTTGGCTTGGTTTTTACCTTTTTTTTTTTAATTTTGAAACAATTTTAGTATTACAAAAAGTTGCAAAAACAGTAGGGTCCCGCCTTCATCCCCTAGCGTTAACCTCTTATCTAGCCACAGTACGACACATGTCGAGAAGTTAATAATGGCACAGTGCTATTAACCAAACTACAGACTTAATTCCAACTTCGTCACTTTTCTCCCTAGCATCCTGTTTCAGAAGCTTACACAGAATTCCGCTATGACATCTCTGTAGTCTTCTTCAAGGTGTGACCATTCCTTATGATCCTTCCTCATCTGTCATGGCTTTGACACTTCTGAAAAGTACTCATCAGTGATTTTGTAGACAGTCCCTCAGTATGGGTTTGTCGGATATGTTCCTAGGAGACTGAGGTCATAGACCTCTGGCACGGAGACCATGGGGCCTTCTGGTGCCCCTAGCAGGGGGGCACAGGATGTCAGCGCGCCTTACTGCTAGTGAGCTTCACCACCACTGAAAGGCTACCTGCCGAGTTTCTCCAGGGCAAAGTTACTACCTTCCTTTTTGTATTAAGTAAATATCTTGGGAGACCTACTTTAGAAAATGTAGATGTCACGTTTCTTCTCAAACTTTCATCTACTAATTCTCACATCCATCGGTGGATCCTGATCGTGGCTGACAAGGATTTTTCTTTCCCTCATTCCTTCCACGTGTATTAATTAGAATTCTTCTGCAAGGAAGAGCCACCCTTTATTGCTCAGTTATTTCTTATATTAGTCTGGATTTACAGATACTTATTTTGTTCTATGGGTTGCAGCCCAAGACTAAATTCAATCTCGCTGGTCACACTGCTCCAGTGTGGGCCACTGGAAGCTCTCTCCAAGGTTGGCTCGGTGCCCCTTCAACACGCTCCCACCCGTTCTGTCAGTACTTCCTTACTTTCTGGCCCCAGGAGATGGCTCTAGGTTCAGCATCCTGCATTCTTCCTGCCCCGGCCCTAGAATCAATCACTTCTCCAAGTGCCCCTGGATCCTTTTATTTGCAAAAGTTGTTTAAAAAGCAAGATCTGAATGCTAAGGGTGTCAACGGCTACTGGGAGTGTGAGTGCTTCCAGGACCTCTCAGTGGAAATAGGTAGGAAACACACACACACACACGCGCGCGCGCGCGTACTAACATGCACACGCATATCTCTGTTTATTGCTCTATCGCTCTAACTGTAAGTATGCCATCATACTAATACCTTGAGTTCCAGCCCAGAACCAAGGGTTCATCCCAGCTTTTTCCTTTCCTTAGATGTGGCTTCTTTCTCAGACAGTGAGAAACCTAGCTCTTATTCTCTATATTTTCTATTTTTTTCAACCCTGATATGTACAAAATATACATAATTTCAGCATTTCTAAACCATATCCCTATGATAATCAAATGTATTAAACAGAGTTCGCTATTTCTGTTCCATTGTTTCTGTTTGGGGCCTCCTGGTATCTGGTCAGAATGCTATTTCCCCAAGTTATTTAGGTTAGTGTGGTTACTGGTTTCTTTTCATGGCAGAGATTTTAGTGAGTCTAAAGCCAGTAGGAGGGACCCAAGTGAGAAGACAAGGTTGAACATACTAAAGAGAAAAGAGATTATATGTAATTTTTCCTTCTTAATATGTGTCTATTACCAAACACTTAAGCTTTCTACAGGGACGCTCTTCTAATCAGAAATAGAGTTTTACAAACCCTGCATGTTGGGCCCTCTGGGGCATAAAAAGAAAGCAGAGATGTCAGTAGTTTCCCAATAAAAGGACATTTACAGTTACTGTCAACTACATTTCTTGGCTTTTGGATGTCAGAATGGATTCTAGTCTCAGTTCTGGGACCTTCTTGTTAGATGCCCTTGGACAAGTTCTTAAACTGCTCTGGGCCTCAGCTCTGTCTCCATAAAATAACTTCTCTGCCAAACTTCATTACCAAACATGAGAAAGTAGAGCTAAAAGAACTTTCAAAGGATGTGAAAGGGCTTATAAAGTTGTATTATTCTTGTTACCATCAATTCTGCCAACTGTTAAATACTATGGAAAAAAACTGGAATATGGAGATATAAAGCTGTTTCACCACCTGGTTCTGTCTGTCTCCGTTAAGATGATCTGAATCAAGATCCTGCTACAAGAATCAGAGAAAATGGTACCCACAGACTGCTTCTGTGGTTATTCTCCCTCCTTTTCTGATAGCCGTCCACAAGGCTCTCACATTCACTTGGGGTACACTATCAATTTTCTTCCCTTGTTCATGTTTCAAGTCAATTTCCCCCCAGATGATTTATGCCTCATACCTCTTCCAAGTTCCACAGAGCAGTCTCCTGGCAGACAAAGGAGGAACTTACCCACGACGCTATCAGCCTGAGTGTCTGTTGTGTTAGATGCACCGCCCCGATGATCCAAGAGAGATTCAGTCCTCGCTGCTGCTGGCAAATGGGGCTGCTGTTGAGGAAAATACACACAAGCACTAATTTAATAGTAGGTTATTTCAGAACTAAAGCCGGAAAGAGTCACACTTCCCCTCCCTGGTTGGCTTTAGAGAAGCAGTAACAGAAGCTAGAGACAAGGAGAGATGGAAGAAGGAGCAATGTCACATTAAAAAAATAAATAAGAGGCTAAAAATTCACTAACTCAGGAGTATTTTCCCTTCAGGAAAAACCAGAAAGTATTATGATTCTGCTGTTGGCTACTAAAACACGCCTTTTGTTTGCTTTAAGAGCCATATTTTATTCAAAATGTGAAAATGGACATAAGCATATCACAAAGTGCTCAAGACCGATGAAAAAGATGCCTGGGGAGACAATACGGCAGTCTGCTGTGCAGTTTGCTCTTGGTTCCAGCATGCTGACCAAGGTGCACTTGAACCCAAATCCTTGAGGACACAGGGTCAAAGTCAGACGATGAAGCCCACTGAAGGCAGGGACCCTGCCTCAGATTGGTACAGGGCTTCAGACATAGGATTACTGACAAAGAACCATCGATTTTATTTCATAAAGATCGGGAGGCAACTTTATGTCTCAAGGAAATCCTAGCACGTTTTTTAAAGCCTCTAGCAAAACCAAACCAAACCAAAACAAAAACCCCATGGAACAGCCCAAACTGTAAACATCTTGAAAGGGCTTATTGCTTTAATGCTGAACCAGCCTTCTCTCAACAGGTACTAGGCACAAGAGGACTGTTTCAGGTTCTCTTTTTACCCTTGGTTTACTATTGTCTGCTGCCTCTTAAATGGAAAGGAAAAAATAACAATGATATAAAAAGACTACAACGACAATGAGAAATTAAAACCAAAGCTCTGAAAGGATCCAGGAAAAATCTTTACCTCTGAGGGACACATCTCTGCTGACCCAATGCTATGGTTTGCTCCAGCCAATGAGCTAAGAAGGCTAAAGCCTTGGTTCCTATCTGAAAAGAAAACAATACAATCACTGAAATTTGTTATTTACATTTTAAAATGTTAAAATGACCACGATGAAGAAACAAACAGTACCTATTGACTCATTATAAAAGTTTTAACTATAGAAACTGTTACTGTTGGACGACATCAGGAATGTATAGGTCTTACTCATGCTTGCATTTTCTTTATAATAATTATATGAAAATATGAATTTTTATGAATAAAAACTTCTTAAAAAATAAAAAAATAGTCACCAACAATTACCATACTCTTTCAAATCTGAGTAACTTAAAACTCACAGACAGGGATCTGGGTCTAATATAATGGCAGGGACATTACAACAAACAAGACCACCTGGTGGTTCTTTTGCAAAGGTTAAGAGCATCCATTGTTTCTTTTTTTTTTTTTTAACTTTATTTATTTGAGAGAGAGAGAGCAAGAACATGAGCCAAAGGGGAGGGGAAGACAGAGGGAGAGGGAGAAACAGACTTGCAACTGAGCAAGAAGCCCAACATGGGGCTCGATCACAGGACACTGGGATCATGGCCTGAGCCGAAGGCAGATGCTTAACCAGCTGAGCCACCCAGGCGCCCCTAACAGCACGTATGTTTCAACAGTCACTAGACCAATATTCTGGTGTTTTAAACAATATTTTAAATGTCCAGAAACATTTTTAAAAAATCATCACAAAGGCATTATTATCAGGGGAAAAGGAACATGCAGCCAGAATCTCTGGGGCAGATGCCAAGGAAGCTGAACTTTCATTTTATTTTTTGTTTTCAAGTTGATTTATTTATTTTTAGCAATCTCTACACTCATAAACCTGAGATTGAGAGTCAACCCCAAGATCAAGAGAGGCACACTCATCGAACAAAAAGAAATAAAAGGCATCCAAATGGGCAAAGAAGTCAAACTTTCACTCTTCAAGATGACATGATACTCTACGTAGAAAACCTCAAAGACTCCACAAAAAATTGCTAGAACGGATACAGGAATTCAGCAAAGTCACGGGATACAAAATCAATGCACAGAAGTCAGTTGCATTTCTATACACTAACAATGAAGCAGAGGAAAGCGAAATCAAGGAACTGATCCCATTTATAATTGTAGCAAAACCCAAAAGAACCTAGGAATAAACCTAACCAAAGAGGTAAAGGAGATATACTCAGAAAACTATAGAACACTTATGAAAGAAATAGAGGAAGACAAAGAAATGGAAAAACACTCCATTCTCATGCGTTGGAAGAATACTGTTAAAATTTCTACGCTACCTAGAACAGTCTACACATTCAATGCAATCCTTATCAAAATACTGTCAGCATTTTTCACAGAGCTGGAACAAACAATCCTAAAATTTGTATGGAACCAGAAAAGACCCAAATAGCCAAAGTAACACTGAAAAAGAAAACCAAAGCTGGAGGTATCACAATTCCAGACTTCAAGCTGTATTACAGAGCTGTGATCATCAAGACAGTACCAAAGTGCCACAAAAAGAGACACAGATCAATGGAACAGAACAGAAAACCCAGAAATGGACCCTCAACTCTACGATCAACTAATCTTCAACAAAGCAGAAAAGACTGTCCAATGGAAAAAAGACAGTCTCTTCAACAAATGGTGGTGGAAAAATTGGACAGCCACATGCAGAAGAATGAAACTGGACCATTTCCTTACACCACACACGAAAATAGACTCAAAGTGGATGAAAGAACTAAATGTGAGTCAAGAATCTTTGAGGAGAACAAAATCCTTGAGGAGAACACAGGCAGCAGCCTCTTCCACGTCAACCACAGCAACTTCTTGTAGACACATCTCCAAAGGCAAGGGAAACAAAAGCAAAAATTAGCAACTATTAGGACTTCATCAGGATAAAAAGCTTTTGTGCAGCAAAGGAAACAGTCAACAAAAGTAAAAGACAACCAACAGAATGGGAGAAGATATTTGCAAATGTCTTATCAGATAAAGGGCTAGTATTCAAAATCTATTAAGAACTTAATCAAACTCAATTCTCAAACAAATAATCCAATCAAGAAATGGGCAGACGACATGAACAAACATTTCTCCAATGACGACATGCAAATGGCCAACAGACACATGAAAAAAGTGCTCAACATCACTCCGCACCAAGGAAATACAAATCAAAACCACCATAAGATACCACCTCACACCGGTGAGAATGGCTGAAATTAACAAGTTAGGAAAACAACAGATGTTGGTGAGGATGTGGAGAAAGGGGAACCCTCTTACAGTGTTGATGGGTATAGTCACCCTGGAAAACAGTATGAAGGTTCCTCAAAAAGGTAAAAAATAGAGCTACCCTACTAGGTACTTATCCAAAGGACCCAAACATAGTGATTTGAAGGGGCACATGCACCTCAATATTTATAGCAGCAATGTCCACAGTTACCAAAATATGGAGAGCCCAGATATCCATCAACAGATGAATGGATAAAGACAGATCTCTCTCTCTCTTTCTCTCTCTCTCACACGCGCACGCACACACACGGAATACTACTCAGCCATCAAAAAGAATGAAATCTGCCATTTGCAATAACGTGGATAAAACTGGACGATATCATGCTAAGCGAAATGAGTCAGAAAACAACAAATGCCATATGATTAAACTCATGTGGAATTTAGGAAACAAAACAGATGAACATAAAGGAAGGGAAAGAAAAATAAGATGAAAACAGAGAGGGAGGCAAACCACAAGAGACTCTTAACTATAGGAAACTGAGGGTTCTGAGGTGGGTGGTGGAGGGATGGGGTAACTGGGTGATGGATCTTAAGGAGGGCATGTGATGTAATGAGCACCAGGTGATGTACGCAACTGATGAATCACTGAACTCTACCTCTGAAACCAGTAATAGACTATATGTTTTTTTGTTTGTTTGTTTGTTTTTAAAGATTTTATTTATTTATTTGACAGAGAGAGAGATCACAAGTAGGTAGAGAGGCAGGCAGAGAGGCAGGTAGAGAGGAGGAAGCAGGCTCCCCGCGGAGCAGAGAGCCCGATGCGGGGCTCGATCCCAGGACCCTGAGATCATGACCTGAGCCAAAGGCAGCGGCTTAATCCACTGAGCCACCCAGGTGCCCCAATAGACTATATGTTAACTGAACTGAATTTAAATTTAAAAAATTTAAAAAACCACTTCTAACTTCACTAAAGATGTTATTAGTTGGGGGGCATGCTCTTCCAACTGAGCCAACCAGGTGCCCTGGAAGTTGAACTCTTAGCAAGTATTCCGAAAGAATCTTAGGATCAGGGAAGTTTGGGGGGGAAAAAAAATCACTGCCTTAGAGTAGAATGCGAAACCCACTCTCCAAGAGTCTAATGGTATACGAGTCAAAGAACGTCTCTCAAAAAGACAACTTCCCGCCCCTTGTCTTTCCTCTCTCCCTCTCTTCCCTGAACCCATTCTCAGCTCTTTAAACCACCTATAATTTCTGGTGTCCTCTCCCCTCTCAGGTAAAACCTCTTGTCACACAGTCACCCAGAGGTAGTGAAAAAAGAGAAACACTTGTGGTCTCCGTCCTCCTTCAAGATTTGTCTTGCTGCGCAGAGGCTGGCAGCTTTCTCCAGCCTGACCTCTTAGCACATGGGCAGCTATGAGTGCGAACCCTTGCTTTTCTCACGCCACACTCCAACAGTAGCAGCAGGGTCAATGGTGCCCTGGTACCCCTGGGGCCCCTTTCACCTCCTCACCCAACTTGCTCACTCTGCTAGGAATGTTCCAGACCAAATGCTTGGATGCGCCCACTCAAGGACCAAGCCCTAAGGTGTCATCAAGGTAGGCAGCGGAGGCTCAGAGGCCAAGAGAAGTAGGTCCACATAATGTCTCACACTGATGGCTGGCTGTACAGAGGCTCAGGATATTTATTTAAACATCAGCATAATTCCTTCTTTTGGGCCAGTGTGCTAATTTTAAAGCTGTTGTACCCAGTTCAATACTCCGACAGGGATTTTCCACATCATGAGCGCTCTTATACTCGAGGCTCTCTGTATGAAGGGCATTATCTGAGTCACAGAGTCCTGCTGTAAGAGAGCCCTCACTTCTATTACTGGAAAAGTGTTGGGCTTGGGCTAATTTTTAAATCCGATTCATAAATCTCTCCATATTCCAATTCTGCACCTTATGTTTTTCCTCCGTCAGGCATTACCTAAACTTGGCAGGCCAAGTTGCAGTCTGGGCAGAATAATGTAATATTGTGTCAGTTTAGACAAGTCATTAGATCAAAATCGTCTATTTAAATTCCCTTGTTTTTTATAGTGGCTGCTTCCAAGGAGAGATCTGGAATGGACAGGAGTTAAGAGAGCTAGACTCAGCATGGCAGGCCATGAACCTTTGTGTGCCTGTGGAATTTGCTTCCACGTTCATGTGTTTACCTACTCAAAGAGACTTTTTTTAATGTAATGATTATACACTATGTGTATTTAATCAATAAAAAAAGTGAATGCCGCACTTCTAATAATGAATAAGATGATGAAAAAGTCTGAATAGTTGGAAGAGAACTGGGTTACAGGTCAGAAAGCCTGGATTTCACTCCTGGCTCTGCCTACCAGTGTGACAAAATGGGCAAATTCATCAATCTTTCTGCGTCTCAATTTTCTGCTCTATAAAATAAGAGGGTATTATTCATGGTTGTTCCGGTCCTTTCTGCTCTAGAAGTCTGTGATTTTATGAAAAGACACTCCTTCACCCTGCTAACAGTAACTTTGAATCAGCTGGACTTTTTAAAAGTTTATTTACTAAATAAAAAAACCAAGAATCTTAAATTTCCTAGTCCTTTTAAGGTTCACTGATGACTACGAGTTTATAATCAGGTTTCAAGCTAATTATAATAAGCTGGAAGCACTTTAGCTCAGAATTTTCTTATAAACAATGGAGAAACATAGTCAAACTGACAGTCCACTATGTTCTACTCTCTATATTTTAAGGAGGTTAGAAACATGTCAATTTTCATGATTAGAAAAACAATTCATTTTTGTTCACCCAAAGCAGATTGCTTGCACATTCATGTGGCTCCAAAAAACTTGGGTGATATTTTACACACCTATGGTTTTTGTTTTTTTTTTTTAAAGATTTATTTATTTATTTGACACAGAGAGAGAGATGATCACAAGTAGGCAGAGAGGCAGGCAGAGAGAGAGAGGAGGAAGCAGGCTGTCCGCAGAGCAGAGAGCCCGATGCGGGGCTCGATCCCAGAACCCCGGGATCATGACCCGAGCCGAAGGCAGCGGCCCAACCCACTGAGCCACCCAGGCGCCCACCTATGGTTTTAAAGAAACTTTCAATCTTGCCTAGTTTAAAACATATTTAGCAAAATTCTGCCTATGTGCACCCACTGTAAAACTATTCTCACAGGAAAGGACGATATAAAGCTTTTCTTGTTTGCCAGACTTTTCTCCCCAGGACCCAGGGCATGGAAATGTCATCCCTATTAAGAAGAATTTATTCCTTTAGCAGGTAGCTGTTGAAATTGGCTTTAGCATCTCTGGTTTTATTGGTGCCACAAAATACTAGACTAGGAAGGAATAAATTAATCTACCTACTGAACTGGTTCTTCTGGATGTTCAGAGCTCCAGAACAGGAAAGTTAAGTGGTATAAAATAAGTTATTCTGGAAGGCACAGCTAAGTGTATTAAACACTGGTCTTAAAAACATCTGATTCGGTTTCAGAATACTAAACTGGAAGCTGCAGAATACTAGACTTTAAAAAGTATGGTATCATGAAAAAAAATCTACTGGTGCCAGTCAGTAGCATAGAATTCTTCCAGAAGTGTCAGAAACAAAGCTATAGCACTAGAATAAAGATGGAAAGTCCCTTGAGGAGGAGCTCCTGTTTATATATTTATTTTTAAATAAGAAATTTCCAGAAAATTTCAATATATATGACACTGTTTGGATATCTTTTTATAAATCTAAAAGCACAGTATTATTATACAAGACATAAAATGCACTTCACACAGCAATTGTGTGAACATTGCATGAGATGCTTAGAGAACTGAAAACCTGGGCCAAAAGGGAAATTTTAGCATAGTGCTAAATATACGAAAGATGCTGCAAAATCTGCTGACAGCTTGATATGACTCAGACAGAGGCTGCAAGCATTAGCTGAATAGAGAAGTGTTTACTTCAAATGTATACACATGGCTACAGTAGTAAGAACCTCCAGGGCCACACCCCCAACATGTCTTAGATGACCCATTTAATATTTTTTGTCTTCATATTCAGCTTTTATTTCTTTAAAGCAGTAATTATTTGGCATCATCTTAAGAAGTTCAAGTGTTCCCCATATTTTAAGTTTTCTTTACATCCCTTTTCTCTCCCCACAAAATATTTTCTTTTCTATGATGTGATACACATGACCAAACTTATACCACAACTAAGACAGTCAACTTACACAGAGAAGCTGTGCCTATTTTTTGAATGATATTTTTAAATCACACCATACAATTTGCATAAAAACTTATTTTAAGCGTGTACTGAATCAGAAACGATTTCACTAGTATTTGGGAAAAAAGCCTACACATTTTAACATATTCCGCTTCTGCTTGTCATACTGAAAGGAACCTTTCTGAAATCAAAAAGAATTAGTCTCTTTTAAGAAACCAGTGCTTCAAAAGACAAAAATCTGATGCACTGTAGCTGGCAGTAACCCTGACTTTAAGTCCACAAAAGTGAACCTGTGCTCCCCCTACGACACCTGCTCAAAGTCAAGAACGCTTTCTGACCATGCTTGAAGACAAAACGACCATGTCCACAAAGTCACCAGACTACGCTTTTTCCCTTTTTCCTGATTGTACACAAAATGTTCATTGTGGAAAATTTGGAAAATTGAGAAAAGTATAAAGAAGAAAGCGAAATCATGAAACATGCCAATCGATCTTTGACATATGTTCTCCTGATCTTTTTCGCTTTGCATGCAAATTTTTTTTTGATTTTTAAAATTTGTATACACACAAATTCTTAATAAACTGAACAGCAGAATGAGTTCTGTCTTTCCCAAAGTTCTAAAGGAAAGCTTTACACTAATTTCATTAATGGCTCCATTGTAGTCCTATCTCCAGAGTCAGAAGCACACTCAAAAAATCCTCAAAGGAATGTTTAAAATCAAGTCTTTTTTTTTTTTTTTAAAGATTTTATTTATTTATTTGACAGAGAGAGATATCACAAGTAGGCAGAGAGGCAGGCAGAGAGAGAGGAGGAAGCAGGCTCCCCACGGAGCAGAGAGCCCGATGTGGGGCTCGATCCCAGGACCCTGAGATCATGACCCGAGCCGAAGGCAGCGGCTTAATTTTTTTTTCATTCAGAACTAAGCGTGAGAAATAGTAAGACTAAGGAAACAAGATGTTACCATAAAGAAAAAGATGACTTTTCATATGTGGTTCATAAACAGCTCTAAAAAGAATTCCAAAGGAAAACTACCAAAAGTGTTTTGCAAGGTGGCCGCAGAAGGAAGCCCTGTCTCCAGGGGGGGAAACTTGAACAGATCGCCCACTTTTTATTTGCTTATGGACAATTTGTTTTTAAAAAACAAAGTCTAATCACTGGACTCATTTATTCCCTTCCATCATCTCTAATTGTTCACAATTCCTTCTTCCCCCTGTTCTTTTTACAATACAATCTCTTCCATCAAATGATGCCTTACACACACACACACACACACACACACACACAAATAGAAATCTATTTATTTTTGACCACAACACTGACAGACAAGCGTAGGAGATTGTTCAAATCATTCCTTCAGAAGTTCCACAATGTTAGCCATGGAATAAACAAGAGGAGCAACTCAGTCTGACTCAAGGAGTGCAGTTCCACAGAATGTGATGTTGGTAGAATTCTACCCAAACCAGAGATGAGGAAACTGGAATCCAGAGCCATGACACCATTTTCTCAAGATGACCAAGGCATAGACAAACCCCACTAAAACCCTCTTCATTAACCATTCTTCCTCTTAGTTTGATGTTTATTTTCTGTCAACATTAAATTTAATGACTAAATATTTAATCATTTTTGCCCTCTCTTAAAAAAAAATATATATATACTAAAGGCATTAGCCATCTACTTTCTCAGGAGAGTAGACTAGGTATCAGGCAGCCACATAAACCTTGTGTTTTGGTACTTATTTCTCGCCACTGCTCTGTACATCAGTCCCAATTCATCCTTAAACTGGAATCTGGGACTTCTACTTTGGTATCTTCTTACCAGTAAATTCAGAAGGACCTGCATTAATAGATGATTAATTCTTTTTTTTTTTAAAGATTTTATTTATTTATTTGACAGAGAGAGAGATCACAAGTAGGCAGAGAGGCAGGCAGAGAGAGAGGAGGAAGCAGGCTCCCTGCGGAGCAGAGAGCCCGATGCGGGGCTCCATCCCAGGACCCTGAGATCATGACCTGAGCCGAAGGCAGCGGCTTAATCCACTGAGCCACCCAGGCACCCCTGATTAATTCTTTACATTTATAACGGGAACATCAAAAACCATTAAATGAAAAAATCGTTGTTTCCATGATTAAATTCCACTTAATCCTTACCCACCTGCATCACTAGAGATTAAACTATAATAGATACACTGAAAATAAATTCTCAGGGCTTTTGAAATCCAATCTCTACAATTACTGGTTACCCCGGGGGGATCAAAGTCACAACTGTAGTATTTGTGCAGTGTAATCCCTCCTTCACTGATTAGTAACAGCAGAAGATCATAAAATCACCCTTCCTTGCCCTTCACTCAATGGTGGTATTTGTTACAAAAAGGCCACTGAACACCCAAGAGCCACAAGTACAGACTACTCCCCCGCCCCATGGCCCTCACCAGTGCTCAGATGACAAAGCTGGGGATGGGGACCTCAGGGTAACACTACGGGGTAACACTAACTGAAACCTGAAACTAGGACACTGTGTATAATGCTACCTTCTTATGTGAAACAATAAGTGACAACTTCATCTGAAAAACAAACAACTCATCAGTCTTCTACTACCCAGCTTCTTTTCCCTGCCCTTGAAACCAAGTCTTATTTAAAAAGTGCCTCCAAAGTTCTAGGCACAGCACTGAGTGTGATACCCAGCCCTTCCAGTGATAACAAAGTAGGTACAATGAGGCCTTTTGATGTACCAGAAAAATGGAAAGAGAAGGAACTCTCATTGGAGACCAGAAAAGGGGTAGGAGGGGTCAACTTTTTTTTGAAGATTTGAAGATTTTATTTATTTATTTTACTTGAGAGAAAGAGAGACAGGAAGAGCGGGGGGGGGGGGGGGGGAGAATTTCAAGCAGACTCCACGCTGAACATGGAGCCCAACGTGGGGCTCGATCTCACAACCCTCAAATCATGGCCAGAGCTGAAACCAAGTCAGATGCTTAATGGACTGAACCACCAGGTGAGGAGGGGTCAACTTTTAAAATATGTCATATTTGGCGTAAAGTACTGGCCCTAAGTTTCTCCGTTCCTGATGCTCATAAAGGGACAGTATCAAATTGTAAACAAAGATGACCCATATGGTAGGCCCCTACAGCCATGAGCCCCCTCTGACAGGGGCTGAGAGTAACTCAAGTAGGCAGCTGAGATTTTACCCACATTCCTTTTCTTGAGCTACAGCCAGGCTTTCAGGTCAAGGAAATGTGAGGCAAGACATTACAGGAAAGGTTATGCAGTGAGCAAGTTGATAGAGAAATCTAAAAAAAAGCAGGGCCCAATTATAAAGGCAGTCCTAACCACTTCATTTCCTGGACCACTGGAAGTCACACCTTTAATGCAAATATTGGAAACTCTAACCTCCCTAGAAGTTTGACCTTTACAATGAATACAGTGGTATCTGGGGATTTCCTCTAAGGAAGAGCTTATAATATATCCTTCACCTCACTGTTTCTTAACCATTTTCATCATGGCCCCTAAGGGAAAAACTTCTGTTTCCTTCTCTAGTCATAACCAACACTTCTGACACCAGATGTGTGGGTTTTTCCAAACCACACAACACTCCAGTTCTCAAAGGATGCCAACTGGATGGGTGTCCTACAATTTATAATTCTGACACTAACTGCCTAGAGTTAGCGCAGACCCCTCAGGTTAAGGGTTCAATGCCACAAGGCTGCCCTCCTCCTCCGCCAACTTCAGACACCAACTGCAAGTCTCAGGTTGACACCTGTATTCCAACTGGCTGCAAACTGGGAATTTCCACAACCCCTTCCTCAAGTTCAGTAATTTGCTAGAATGGCTCACAGGATTCCAGAATACAGTTTACTTACTAAATTACCAATTTTCAATACAACAATGTAACTCAGGAACAGCTGGATGGAAGAGAGGCGTGGGGTAATGCATCATGGTGTGTTATCTTCCCAGAGCCTTGGGGTATTCACCACCCTGGCAGGTTGCTCAGAGTTTTCAGGGAGGTTCCATTACATAGGCACAGCTGATTAAATCACGGGCTCTTGGTGCCTAATTCAACCTCCAGCCCCAGGAGTCAGGTGGTGGGGTTCAAGGTCTAACCCTCTCATCACAGGGCTGGTTCCCTTAAAACCAGCCCTCATCTTCAGGGGCTTTCCAAAGTTCACTTCATTAACATAAACTCCAGTGTGGTTGAAAGGAGCTTGTTATTGAATACCAAAAGATGCTCCCTTCATCTTTATAGCTCTGGAGCTGTTTTAGGAGCCAGGACAAAAACCAAATATTAATTGATTATATTACCTTAGGAGTTCTGCGCTGAGAACTAGGGACAAAGATGCACTCCACTCAAGGCCTTTTTAGACATTTTTTTCCCCTAATTATGACACACCTTCCCCACTATTAATAACACAGATATACTGACTGTATATATGCTTATATAGATATATATGTATCTGTGCTTTCTACATAAAATGAGTAATTCTTTTGCCTCCCCTCCCCAGGAATCAATTTTCACCCCTCTGTGGCCAACAACAATGCCCAATTAAGAATGCATACCTTAGTTTATGAAATAAGACACTGGTAGAACCAAGAATAGAAAACTAGGTTACTATAAGATAACCCAAAAGTTATGTCTTGTATTAGGAAGATTTTCAAATTAGGAAAATTTTCAAATCTCTTTCTAGGAAAATAATTTGCCTACAATTTTAGTAGTATAATTTTACCTATTTTACAATATGAAATTAAGTAACAAAAATGATGCAGGGCTTGATCCCAGGACCCTGAGATCATGACCTGAGGCGAAGGCAGAGGCTTTAACCCACTGAGCCACCCAGGCACCCCTACATAAGAGTTTTAACACAAATTGAAGAGAATACTCTCTTGAGACGCTAAATAATTTAAAATAAACTTTCTTTCACTCACAAGTAATGTGTAAGTATTTATTACATTAAATAACGAGTTTTTTTTTTTTTTTTTAAAGATTTTATTTATTTATTTGACAGATAGAGATCACAAGTAGGGAGAGAGGCAGGCAGAAGAGAGAGAGAGGAGGAAGCAGGCTCCCTACCAAGCAGAGAGCCCGATGCAGGGCTCGATCCCAGGACCCTGGGATCATGACCTGAGCGAAAGGCAGAGGCTTTAACCCACTGAGCCACCCAGGCGCCCCTAAATAACGAGCTTTATCTATGGTTTGGATTAAGTGCAGGACAATGGAATAGAGGTAGTGTCAACATCATTTCAGACAGCCTTTTAATAGGGATTTATTTTAAATCCAACAAGAGAATATGACAATTGTAAATATCTATGCATCAACATTGGGGCACTTAAATACATAAAGCAAATATTAAGACATAAAGGGAGAAATGGACAATACTACAATAATAGTGGGGGACTTTAGCACTCCAGTTACATCAATGGGTAGATTATTGAGACAGAAAATCAATAAAGAAATGGTGTCTCTGAAAGACACATTAGACCAGATGGATTTAACAGATATGTACAAAGCACTCCATCCAAAAATGACAGAATACACATTCTTTTCAAGTATGCATGGAACATTCTCTAGGACAGATCACATGTTAGGGCATAAAACAAGTCTCTATAAATTTAAGATTGAGATCCTATCTGCATCTTTTCTGACCACAATGATATGAAACTGGAAATTAATTACAAGAAAAAAAAAAACACTGGAAAAAACCCACAAACGTGGTGCCTAAAAAACATGCTACTGAACAACCAAAGGATCAATGAAGAAATCAGGGGAAATGAAAAGAAGACATGGAGACAAATGAAAATGGAAACACAATGGTCCAAAATCTCTGGGATGCAGCAGAAGCATCCCTCCAAGCAAAATTTCCCTTAGAGACATTTATAGTGATGGGCCTACCTCAAGAAACAATAGAAATCTATTTTCTATTTTCTTGAAATTGGTGCAGCCACTGTGGAAAACAGTTTCCTCAAAAAATTATGGAGGTTCCTCAAAAAATTAAAAATAAAAATATTATATGATCCAGTTATTCCATTACTGGGCACTTACCAAAGGATATAAAAGCACTAATTTGAAAAGGACATGCACCCCTATGTCTACTGCAGCATTATCAACAACAGCCAAGATGCAGAAGCAACCAAGTGTCCCACCACAGATGAATGAATAAAGACATAGCATGTACACACACAATGGAATACTTCTCGGTCATAAAAAGGAATACAATCTTGTCATTTGCGACGACATGAATGGACCCAGAAGGTATTATGCTCAGTGAAACAAGTCAGAAAGAAAAAGACAAATACCATATGATTTTACTTATATGTGGAATCTAAAAAACAAAACAAACAAAAAGCGAAAATAGACTCAGAGAACAAACTGATGGTCGTGGGGGTGTAAAGGTTGGAAAAATGGGTGAAGAGAAGTGGAAGGTACAGGCTTCTAGTTACAGAATGAATAATCTTGGGGAGTTTCGGCACAGCATAGACAATACACTCAGTGGTACTATAATAGCAACATGGTGACAGGACCACACCTGTGGTGAGCACAGCATAAAGTATGGACTTGTTGAATCACTGTGTTGTACACCTAAAACTAATAACATTGTGTGTCAAATATATTTCAGTAAAAGCATATAAAATTAATAAATAAAAACTCTAAAGTTAAATTAAAAGGATTTATTTTTTGAAAGGATTTATTTTAAATGCAATAAGCAAAAAAGTCCAAACCTCAGATATGATCACTACTTCCAGTCTGTCTTATTAAAATCCTTCTCGTGCCAGAACACCTAGGATGAGGAGGCTCTGTAGGGAATGAACTCATCTGACTCTACCAATAATTTCCTATGCGCAGCCTGGGTAAATTACCTAACCACTCTGCATTCATTTCTCTAACCAGCCAATAATGTAAATCGACACACTATAATGGAAAAACACACAACAATCCTGGTCAGGATCTGCCGTCTGGTCTTACCTTAGCTACTGACGCACTGTGTGAGTATGGCCAAGTCACCGACCTTCCCTGAGGCCACCCCTTCCCCATCTGTAAAAGGAAGATGTCCCACCAGAAGCATGCATGGAGATTCTACGTCACAAGTGCCTTTACTTAGCTAAGCCATGTATACTATCATACTAAATAAAACAATGCCCTTTATTAAATTCTACCAAATTCAAGAACATGAGTCAGTCCAGCCAGTATAAGACTTGATAGAAAAATACACCACATGGAAAAACAGTGGAGAATACTATCCAAGATATTAGCCCTAAAAGTTCAGGCAAAGTACCTTCCCCACTTGAATTAGGTACAACAGCCATTCATGAGAACTCACTGCAGCCCCTTTTGGAACATATCCATTTTCTGCTTGGATCACCTCTTAGTGTAATGTACTCCATAAACTACCTCCTGCCATGTTCAATAATGCTTTCATTTTATTTGAAATCAAAGTTATAATGGTTTGGGATTTGGGAAATCCAGTCTGTATCTACCCTATACATATCCTATACTACAGATTCCAGTTAAATCCCTTCTCAGCTTTGGTTTTTCCAAACTTACTACTTTAGACAATCTCCATTCTTCCCATCCCCTTGATTACTTCAGTAGCCCGGAGCTAAATTTTTTCCCAATTCTGTTGGAACTCTCTTCACCTCCTAGGAAGACTAGGAAGATGAGGGATCAAAAGGAAAGCTAGTAACAGCGAGAGGCAGGGAGAATACATCATCATCCAGAGAGAAAACTGTCACCATTTAGTCTCAGCTCTATGACAAAGTAAAGCAAGTGTCCTCCCCCCAACACTACTAGCATAAAAAGATTCTCTATCGGCTAGTAATTATAAGAACAGTTCTTTGATTTCTCCATGCAATGACTTGCATCTAAGACTATTTCACAAAGTACTGAAGTACCTGTTATTTGAAGCATTTAACTAAAAAGGATGGATGGTCATCTGGCAAGGACGCTATCAAAGTCATTCCTAAACTGGAGAGAAGAAACTAGTTTGAAAGTTCCTAACAGTTTTTAACCCACTGTAGTTGAGAGATTCGTCATCCTATCCGCCAATGGGGAATACAGGCTTACTAAAGTAACTGTCACTGGGAGCCCGGCAAGTACCTTGAAAGGGAGGGTGTAGCATTTGAAATGCACTCCCCTACCCTCAGTGGGTCTCAGCTGAGAAACGATGAATTAAATTACTCCTAAAATCTCCCCGAATAAAAAAGCCTCCTGATATTTTCACAAAGACTATGGCAAGTGTCCAAGAACTTCACTACCATCATCCAACAGACCCCCTCTCCTCCATTTTCCCATTTCTTCATAATTTTCACTGTCATTTTCTCCAATCCTGAAGAATTCCTAGCAAGTTCAATAGCCACAGAGATGACCCTTCCAACAATTTAACTCTCAGTTCACTAAATGTCTTTTACCGATGTTGTCCTCTCCTCCACTTCGGCCAAGTATTCCCAGTCATGCCCTAAGACTTTATCATTACCAATAGCTACAACACAGTAAGAAAGAGAAAGAGAAAGAGAAAATCAATGGGAAGAGGGTCAGTGCAAAGGTGATAGTTTTGAAGTCGCAGTGGAGTTGAAGAATAGTTGGACTGAGGCACTGTAGGGAGGAAGTGTGCTGGAAAATTCGGTTGTGTTCAGAGAGTGGGACACCTGAAATTGCGATTATGGAGAGGTTATAGCTATTGGTGTCACTAGTGACAGCCCACATTGCTAAATCCAGAGGTCAGTTCTCAGTTCTCATCTTACTTGACCTACCAGCAGCATCTGGCATAGCTGACCGTTCCCTCCATCTGAAGAACACTCTGCTTGATCCTAGGACTCTACTGTCTCGGTTTTCCTACCTTGCTGGTCATTCTGTGTCATTCTGTGTCAGTCTCCTTTGCTGGTTCCTTCTCTTCTCCTGATGTTGGAATGTCCCTGGGCTGAGTCCCTGGTCCACTTTATTTACTACACTTACTCCCTTGGTGATCTCATCCAGGATCATGGTTTTAAATGCCACGCATTTGCCTCTCTTCTGAAACTCCACACGTCTATCCAACTAGCAACTTGCCATCTCCCCTTGGAAGTCTAGTAGCCATCTCAAACTTAACAGGTCCAAAGCTTAATTACTGTCCCCTTGCCTCTCAAAGTCTGTTTCATCTGCATCTTCTTCACTGCGATTGATGGCAACCTATCCTTCAAACTGCTCAGGTCCAGATCCTGGAGTCCCTGACTGCTCTCTTTCTCTCATATCTCATACCCAAACCATCAGGAAATCATGCAAGCTCCACCTCAAAATATATGCAGAATTTGACCTGTACTTACGTCTTCCATTGCTACAACTCTCATCCGGGTCACCACTGTCTCTCTCCTGGAGTGCTGCAATGGCCTCCTACGAGGTCTTTTTGGCTCCTCCTCATCTCCATCATCTACTCTCCACCCAGCAGCCAGAGGGGTCCTTTTAGACCTAAAGTCAGATCTCGTCACTCTTCTACTCAATGACCCGCAACAGCTCCCAGCTGACTTTAAGTAAATGTGAAAGTTACTCTGATGCCCTACAAAGCCTTAAATAATCTGGTCTTCCGCTTTCTCTGACCTTCTCCCCTCAGCCACTGTGTGCTCCTAAATGTGCTTCAAACACGTAAGGCACGCTTTTCCCTTAGGGCCTTTGCTGTAGCTATTCCCAACGCCTGCTCTGCTCTTCTTGCAGATATCCACATGGCAAAGCACCTCATCTCCTTCCTCAAATCTCAAGCTCTCAAGGAGACCAACCCTGACCACCTGATTTAATACTGCAGTCTATCTGGCAATCTCGACATCCCAACCCTGCTTTATGATTTTTTTTTCCTGTATCACTTAACATCTTCTTAACACACTGTGTAATTTATTAATTGTGTTGTCTGTTGACTACTGCCTCCCACCAGAATGAAAACCACACGGACAGAAATTTTTGTTCATTTTCTTCACTGATGTATTCCAAGCATGCAGAACAATGCCTGGCACATAAGTACTCAATAAATATATTTTTTTAATGCATGAATGAACACTTGAAACTGGATTTAAATTGTGGACCAGAGACAGAGTTGAGGCCGAAAGAAGAAAAACTCAAATGGCCCAGGTACACCTAGGGTCTCAATTATGCTCTGAGACAATTAGCTACTTAAAAAGCCTGTATTATTTCTTTCAGATCCGCAGGTGGATTAGGTAATGCAAACACTGGTGACTTTGCCATAATACTAGCTCCTACTAGAAAAAGGCAGCGAGGACAGATAAAAGGCATGGCCCACAATTTTTGTCTTTGCCTCTTGGTGACTCTACACTGGGCACTCCTGTCTTTAGCCAGCTTTGTAAGTCAGAGAGGTGACTTGCAAACAGCCCACAATTTAGGAATCGGAGAGAGCAAGTCCATCAGGGCTAATGCCACTTTGGAATGCCTGATTTAGTCCCACGGATTAGGCACAGACTCCTACAAGTTAGAACTAGATGACGATCATTTATGTCCGTAGTTTCAGCCACGGCTGCAGATCTGAATTCCTAAGGCACTTACAGTAAACTACAGCTGCCCCCCACCCTTTCTGAGAGAAACACTCCGGGTGAGGCACAGGTAAAGGTGTTCCAGGTGACTGGAATGGATAGCCACAGCGGGGAGAAATGGATGGGGCTCAACTCCATTTTCCAGATTACAAATGAATCCCAGGCAAAATGAGATCCAAGATCACAGAGCTCAGTGACAGTGTTAGGACTGGAAACTGTCGCTTGATTCTTTAGAGAAATAGCAGTAAAGGAGAAATTCCACTACAACATAATAAAGTGTAAGGCCATGTATTACAGTAGTTAAATGCTATTCTTTTTATTAAAATCATGGCATCTGTGTTCATGAATGAGAAATTTTCTTTACTGGCCCCTATCTTTAAAGGCTTGGGTCGGAGCTTGTTATGGTAGCCTTGGGATGAATTAGGTACATTACACTCTAAGATCTTGTGTAAACATTTATTCCTTCATTAAAATAACCAGATGGACTTCCAGTAAAAAAAAAAAAAGAAAAGAAGAAAAAAGAATACCTTTCTTTGTCAACCAACTTATTGATTTAAACAGTTTTTGGTTTAAAAACCCTACAGTAGTCCTGGCTGCAGAACAATGTGAACATACTTACTGCCTCTGAACTGTATGTATAAAATGGTTAACATGGGAAATTTTATGCTACGTATAATTAGCCACCAGCTTTTAAAAGCAAGAGAAAGACGAAAGAAGAAAAAGAGAAAAGAGAAAGGAGTGGGGGTGTAAGAGAAAAAGATCTAGGGGAGGAGATCCCCCAAAACCAAATTTAACCACTGTGAGCACCTGCTGGCAGACATTCATGAAAAGCCTGGTGGGAGGAAGGAGCAGTTCCCTGGGTCCCCAGACCACCAGCAAAGCAAAGTCCTGCAAAGAGCATGGGAAGTAGGTCACTCTGGAGGAGTAACATGACCCAACCCATACACACAGAGTGCTCAGTCTTTAAGATGTGGGGCTATACAAGGATGTCCTTGACACTGCCTAAGACCTAGGCTGTATTTCCACATCCAGGGCTTCTCCTAGAGATAAGATAGTTAAGTCTCCTTCACACCACACAGTTCAGGATCCTCTTAAACATGGAGTTAAGCTACTGGTAGTATTTTGGCTTTTTGTGAATCGCAAATCAGCATACCAACACTGAAGAGAAAAGGTTAGAGATGCTCAGGGCAGAGTCATGAAATCTCTACAGTACGCCTCCTTGCTCTGCAATTCTCTTAAGAATATTGTTTGGTGTCTAAAACAGGTAGAACAGCCTTTTTTCAGAAAACACCTTTGACCATAATTCCAAAGTAATAAAGTGTGTTCAGTCCCGCCTCTAAATGTATAGCTCTAAATGTAAATTACAAGGCAGTACTTCCTGAATGTATGGACTGACGGGGTCGGTTGGGGGGGGCAGATTTTTCAAACAGTGATTGAAGCCGAGTAAGCTTCTCTGAAAATAGTTCTCATAAATTTAACAAGCACCACTGAATATAATTTTATTCCAAATTGATTCAGTTTATGTACCATACCTTAAACATATTTTTATAGTAAAGATCGTGTACAGCAATGCCGATGATAAATGCTCAACAAGGATTTGCTCAATGAAGGAATGAGAAGGACCAAGCCTCATTCTGAGTTTGTTTCGGTAACAGGGAGATGACAACATAGGCTGAAATCTAAATCTAGCAGGGCATTATTTTAATCGCTACTGTAAAAGAAGAACATCTCTCTTTGCAATTCAATGTGACAGACACATCAGATTCCCCCCAGAAAGAGTAAAGTGGGGGAGAAGGATAGAAGGGGAGAAAAGGCGAAGGAGTAGCTTACTATACCAGAAGGAGATTCTCCAGAATGACATGGGTCAGGTCAGATCTCAGGCAAGCAAAAGGGCCCCAATCTCACTTAACACTCAAGTGCCACCAAAAACTGAGATGAAGTATTCTACTTGTATAAAGCTGATCTTCCACTTGACTCTTATCTCAGGGGACACTGGGTAAGCTCAGTGTAAATAGGCTTTTTTTCATTCCTTTCTGTAGTGTTTCACCTACCATGGCATACTTGTTGAGACAACCAAGTGCTATAAGACAGAAAAATACCACACAATCAGCAATTCCTAAAGGACTATGTTATGGGTTGAACTGTACCCTCTACTGAATTCACAGGTAGAAGTTCTAACTCCCAATACCTCAGCACGTTACCTTAATGTTACCTCATTTGCATGTATAATTAGTTAAGATGAAATCACACTGAAGTAGAGTAGACCCTTAATTCAGTATGACTACTGCCCTTATTTTATTTTATTTTTAAGATTTTATGTATTTGCCAGAGAGAAAGTACAAGCAGGGGGAATGGCAGGCAGAGTAGGCAGAGGGAAAAGCAGGTTCCCCACTGAGCAAGGAGCCAGATGTAGGACCTAATCACAGGACCTGAGCCGAAGGCAGCCGCTTAACCAACTGAGCCACCCAGGTGTCCCGGTATGACTATTATCCTCATACAAAAAAGAAATGTGAACACAGACAGGCACATGGGGAGAAGGCTGTGCGAGGACGGGAGGTATGCATGCTACTACAACCCAAAGAACTGGCAGAAGCCAGAACCAAGAACAGAACAGATCCCTCCCTGGCACCTTCAGAGGGAGTATGGACCTGCGGATACCTTGGTTTCACATACCTGGCTTCTAGAGCTTGAAGACAGTAACCACCTGCCGTTCTACACTCCCAGGTGTGCTGTACTTCTCTATGGCAGCCTCATTAAACTGATACCAACAGTCAGGGCCCAACGTGCATCAACCAGCCCACGTCCTTCTCGCTGCATCTCAGCTCTGGCTTCCCACCACATGGCCACTTGCCACCACATCAGCCCAGGCCCCACGACCTCACTCTCGGGCTGCTGCCTGGTGTCCCTGACTTCAGATCTACCTCCACCTGCTTCAACTGCCAAACTCACATGCACACCACCATGACATTAACCTCTGAAAGATGCCAACTTCTTTGCATCACTCTCTGGGTAAAATAGTGCTAGTGACTCACCAATTCCCGTTAGGAAAAGTCCAGACGCTCTTGCCCAGCCTTCAGGCCTCCCTCTTCTAAGCTAGCTCCAACTGCTAAGTGACCCTCGAACACACCACCATTATTCTTCATGCCATGCTTCCTCCCCTGCTTGGCACTCTCCCCCTTCAACTACCTAATCTTGACCATCCCATGAACACTACGGCCAAGACTTGCTTTCACCTTGATGCACTCTCTGTATACTCATTCCCACAATAACGACCACATATCTGACCTCTACGTGTTTACTACTTGTATCTGTCATTCTGCACTCATCAAAGACTCCCTTGCATGGTTACCTAGCATGTTAAAGGTGCACACTTTGATTCCATAGCTGGACCACGAGTTCCTTAGGGACAGGGTTCATGTTTTACAATTTTGGGGGTATTTCTCAAACCCAAAGACAATGCTAGGCTTTCTTTCTTTTTTTCTTTAAGATTTTATTTATTTATTTCAGAGAAAGAGAGGCAGAAAGTGCAAGCATGAATGGGGTGGGAGAAAGGGGCAGAGGGAGAAGCAGACTCCTCACTGAGAAGAGCACCCAATGCAGGGCTCAATCCCAGGACCCCAGGATCATGACACGAGCCAAAGGCAGAACTTAACTGACTGAGCCAGGTCCCCCATGACAATGCTAGGCTGGCACTGTCACGGCTTATAAGCAAGCTCTAAGTTCCTAAATTCTTATCAAATTAACTATTAAACATACATTATAAATTCTTAGAAATGTTACTTTTGGCTTTTTTTAAAAGATTTTATTTATTTATTTGACAGACAAAGATCACAAGTAGGCAGAGAGGCAGGCAGAGAGAGTAGGGGAAAGCAGGCTCCCCACCAACCAGAAAGCCTGATGTGGAGCTCAATCCCAGGACCCTGGGACCATGAACTGAGCCAAAGGCAGAGGCTTTAACCCACTGAGCCACGCAGGCGCCCCTTTTGGCTCTTTCTTCAGCTGGGAACTTAAAATTGAACAAATCTATAGATTTTATATGAGCCAAATGGTTCCACATATACACAAATAATTTAAAACCTACAAGGAGCAGGAGAAAAAAAACCCTCAGGTTTTTAGTCCTAGGTTACTTACCATTCTTCATCACCACATTGGACCACACATTCGCATTCAAGGCTTGAACGATTCGCTTTACTCCTGTAGATTCTGGGAAGTCATCTAATCAGGAGGAGAAACATATATTTATACACATATTTACACACACACACGCGCACACGTGCGCGCGTGTGTGTGTATCCCCCAAACCATACTTTTAAATAACTGTGGCTTAGCTATATTGTTTAGTTGGTACTTAACATCGTAACTTACCTAGTAAAGACAAAAATACAGAGCTTAGAGCTCTTGATAAGAATATCCTAGAAACTAAAACAAACAATGATATAAATGCACTTTATAAAAGGTTTCTATGATAAAGTCATCTCCATCACCTCACCAATGGAATCTATTCATATTTTCCTGAAAATGTGAGTTACTGTCAATTATACTATTCTGGCAAAGCTTTGGAAACACCAATTTTGGCTATTTAAGGAGAATGAGTTTCCTGAAGGCAGGGATGGTCCTCTTGGTATGCCACAAAATGCTGTAAATGCCCCACCTTCTCCTGGGAATCACAGAGTAACAATTATTATGTATAGCAGATATTTAGAGAACAATTTCCTGATTAGAGAAAGGGAGTTTAAGAGAAGTAAAATGACTATAACCATAAATGTAGGAGACAGGCAAGGATCACTAAAAACCAACAACTTAGTTTAGCTGGGTTAGTATTGGTACTATTTTGCTTCTGGAATTTAGCTGATACTACTCAAAATAACAGGGCAGTAATCCCAGTTAGCATACTAACAAGGTGACATTCTCAGCTTGCAGGTATGTGTACGATGGGAATGAGTGTTATAAGACTGGATACGGTAAATGACGGCAGAAGTAGTTTCCATATGCCTGAAGAAGAAAGTCTCCTAAGAGCCTATGGAGCACAATCCATAGAACCCATGTCTAGCGGCCTGGCCAGGCATGGAATTAGAAGTCAGAAAATCTGATCTGGAACTCAGGCTCTTTTTTTTTTTTTTAATATTTTATTTATCTGACAAAGAGAGAGCGTGAATAAGCAGGGGGCGCAGCAGAGGGAGAGGGAGAACTCAGGCTCCATAATTTGTTAGCTATTTGATCAAGGGCAAATCATGTACGCTATTCTCGAAGAAAAGTGGGGCTGATACACTCTGCACACACCTCTCCCAGAGGAAAGAAGCGCTGGAAGTGACAATTCCCCCCTGTAAACCCCCCTCTAGGCGGGGCTCACCACCCAACATGGTGCCTGAAGGACAGCAGGCGCTCCATAAGGACTGAGGGTTGGATGAGTCATCAGAAATAAAAGGCATGTTTACCTGAACTATGAGTGATTCAGTTCTTAAAAGGATAACTAACACCTCAGATGACAGAACCAGAAACCAAAAATACGGTCTGAACTAAAGAGCTAGAACCAGTAAGATGAAATCTAATCCAGACAAGCAGGAAGTCTCATACTGGTGTTAGGATATACACATACAAAGCTTATGGTTTATTTTTAAAAATTCTAGGGAGGATTTCATTACTTCATCTAAAGATCTGTCAAAATCTATTTCAATATTAAGTGATATTAATGCAAGAACATTGTTCAGACGAGGAGCAAGGAGATGTATGGTGGTGTAAGGGAAAAGAAATTACAAAATAAAAACAGATTTAAATAAATGACTCAAATGTGGACTCTGAAGGACAACGGGATGAAGAGAAAATTCTAGTGTCAGAACTAAGCAATTATGTACATGCTCACATACACAAAACAAGGCCCAAGTTTAGAGGACCTGTAAGACATGGGAAGAGAAATTGTACTTGTTAATTTTCAATTATTATTAAAAATGTAGAGGGAGAAAAATAAACCTTTTTATCCTATTCTTCTCTGGCAGGGTTTTATTCCCAAAGGTAAAATTCTGGAAAAATTCGAAATAAGGCAGAATATAAAAAGAGATTTCTTAATTCCCTTTAAAATAGGTTTTGTAGAATGATTACTTATATCCTGTCTATGTACTTTAATTCATATTGGCTGTCTCTTAGAATGTCTTTTGCAACAACTGGCATCTTAACGCCACATCCCTCCTGGTCCCCTCACTACAAGCCCTGTGCCTTTCTTCCCCGTGGAACAAGTGACATGTGAAAGTTCATGATGCCACGACAGTCTTGGAATTTCTAAACAGAAATAATCTCTCGCATCTCTGAAATACCACAGGACCCATATATTTTTAAATACTCATGACATTACATTGGGCAATTCAATTGTTCATGTATGTGTTTATCTCCTGTACTGGATAAATGTATGTGTTTATCTCCTGTACTGTCTTCTCTTGGTAGGTCCCGGCACAGGGAGATGCTGAAGGAGAGAAGGTGAGAAGAGTAGTGGAGGAAGGGAAGAGAGAGGGGGAAGAAGAAACGGAAGGTCCAAAGTATCACAGAAGGCAGTTAAGTGGAGAGCTACCCTGGGGTTGGCATTGGGGGCATTCTGAGTCTGTTTTTAGTCTCACATGTCTAAAGGACATAAAAACAGGGCCAACATGCCCCCTACGGTTCCTGGGAATTCGTCCTCAGGATGTGAGAAAATCAAAATAAGGAACATAAATTTTAACTATTTAGTGCATGGGTCAAACCCTCTTTTTTTGGCAGCAGACAAAGGATAAGAGACTGAGGAAATGACTAAGATTTAAGGTAGAAATCCTCTACATTAATCTATAAGAAAAACAATATTTGAAAAATCCTACGATGTGTGGTAAAGCAAAAAATATGGATTATTTAGTTAATAGTAAGACCACACCAGTGGGTTGTGCACAAATCTCTTTAAACAGCTGAGGAAAAAATGTTTTTTGAATTTCACTTTGACTCTTCTTCCCTGCATTAAAATACTCCCTCACATCTCCAAAGCCATGTTTCTCCTGACACATAAATACTTACCATCCTCCTCAGGCAACTCTTCTGGACTAAGTTCTACCAATTCAAAGCCGTGTTTGATACACCATTCTTGAGCTTTTTGTCGGTTTACACCTAATGTGCAAAAGAATCTTCATAAGTAAAATTTTTTAAAACAGCATATCACTGCAGTGCTTCCATTAATCTCAGTGTTACCCTCAGTGTTATCCTAAAGGCATCCAAAATAAAATGATTTCTCAAACCGAAGCGTCCATTCTTAAAAAAATAAAATGTAAATATTGCAAGATTCCCAAGAGAAATAGGTAAAATACTTTGTAAAGTAATATAATCACAGGAGATATACTGTTCTAAGTTAAGAAAACAAAAGTATATTCTGTTTACCAAGGGACAGCAATTATATGAACCAACGATGGTCCCATCGGCATGCCTTACCATTTTCACACACTCTGTCACAGACCAGGATCATGACTTCAGGTAACCATGCTTCTGCTAGTGGAAGCCATGAGGAGACACTATCAAGACCGGACTTCTAGACGGAGGAAAAACAAACATACAAACAACCAGAAGAAGAGACAGTAAGAGAACTCATGGAAAAGGCGGGGAGAGGGGGATAAAGAAAGCACCAAATAATTTCCCACTCAAGGTCCCTGGCAAACCAAATCTTACTTGTGTGCTGTCAAAGTACACCACAAATGCTTGGACAGACTCCGCGATCTCTGCAGTGATGAGAAATTTGTTTGGCACCACGCACAGATTGATATCTGCTGAGTAGTATTTATTATCAATGGTCCAGGGATAAAACCTCACAGCATCGGCAGCTGCTTCCACGACAAGATCTTCTGTTCCGAGGATATCTAAACAAAGGACACAACATTACCATGGGAAGTGCAACACCGATACACACTGATCAAGTCTCTCAAACAGATAAGAGATTGGGGCGCCTGGGTGGCTCAGCCAGTTGGGCTTCTGACTCTTGGTTTCAGCCCAGGTCATGATCTCATGGGTCATGGGGTCAAATCCCATGTCAGGCTCCACACTCAGCAAGGAGGTTGAAGGTTCTTTGCTTGAAGGTTCTTTCCCTCTCCCCCACTTGCTCGCTCTCCCTCACTCTCTCAAATGAATGGGTAAATCTTGAAAAACAAAAACCAAAAAAGGTACCAGATTAATATGGTACCTTTGCCTACTCCTCTTTGTGTACGGATTTCAAAAGCCCTCCCATTTATCAGGGCATTTTCTTCTCTAGCATTTGATTATAAAAGTAACGGTGACATAATTTAACTCGTTGGCTTTTATTCTCTAAGAGCACAAAAACGATTGCGACTAGGTTAGACAGAAGACAAAATAGTCATGTAACCATACACCCAGAAAAGAGCAAGTAGAAGAGGAAGAATAACAGCTTACATTTATTTTATTGCTCACGGACTTCATGTGACATGGAAGGTTACAAGAATCTTCAAGAATCTATAACTATCTGTGCTTATTGCAAGCTAAAAGGAAGGTAGCAGTAAAGCTAAGCCATTAATAAAATAAAAGCTAAACATCTTCCTTGAGCCAAATGCTTACACATTAATTCAACTAATGATATAAAAGAAAGGATATTGATAAATGACCCCAATTCCATTTATAGTCAGCCTTGTTCAGATTCTTTGAAAGCCTACTCCAATTTTTGTTTGATAAAGACACTTTTGGCATAATTTAAATACATAATAGCCAAGTACATTTAATTATTTAGAATATACCAAAATCTTTCAGAAACCCCTATGCAACATGGCTAGAACTAACGAAATTCTTGTAGTAAAAGCTAAGTCAATGAAGAACAAATAGAGATGAGGTCCCAGAGCCACCGAAGCAATCTGCTTCCATAATGCCATAAAATATTCACAAGAGGAAAACATTAGAAATTGTTCTAACCTGAAGTCCCATCTCTCACATCCATACCCACAGCCTCTGTCTTATACAGAAGTGGAAAGTAAGCTTAGAGAAGTAAAATAACATGCCAATGAAACGGACTCTTATTATAAGAATATATGGCAAAATGGCCACACACTCCTTTTCGATGCAAATGAAGATGAACATAGGAAATATCCCTCAAACTCAGTTAGCAGAGCACAGAAAACTAGCAGCTAAACTTTCAATTCCAGAGCTAAGATTACATGTGGACCACTGCCATACTTTTTGCTCAACAAAAAGAGGAAAATTGTTTAGTCCAAAAGACTGCTGGGAACAATGTATAATAACATATAAAATGTGTATGTTACATATGCATGCTTTTCATTGGTAAACTTTCGTCATGTGGTTACTAGGAGGAACAAGTCTGAAAACAAAACCCCTTTTTTTAATTAAAATAGAAAACTAAATTTAAAATAGATGTAAGACTGCATTTGACATATGGTGCACTGTGAAACTAACTTTCTAAAATTTTTCACCACAACCAGAATTGTTACTTTTTAAAATTATCATGAGGTCTGTGCCAATATTTGAAAATCTGAATTTATCTTCTCTTTAAGAAATCAGCAGTTGTTGCTGCTTAATTTCTACCTGAAGTAATTTTTTACTAATTATCAATCAATAGCAACCAGCTGCAATGTCCTTCACAGAGCCTTATGACCAGTTCAGAGAGGAAATAAGCAGGAGGAACAGATAAAGTATGACAATCAAAGATTGTTTTCATGTAAATGTCTCACAGGGAAAAAAAAGAACAAAAAACAACAACAAAAAAAAACCCTTCCTAGATCAAAGTCTATGCTGCATTCAAAGCTAATCTTCTCAACTTCAAGCAGGTGGCACAGCAATATGCCGATGAAAGCACATATGGAAGAAGGCAAACTAAACCAAGGGAAGTAGCAAAAAATGTATAAGCTGATTTTTTTTAAGGGTAGGAGGAGCCACCATATGGAATCAGTTTTCTTCATTCCTGGGTAATTTTTTAAAACAACGAATTAACTCTTTTTTTTTTTTTTTAAGTGGGCAAACATAAAGGGTAAAATTTGTTAAGGGGCAAGGCACAAGGAGTGTGGGACGAGGATTCCTACCTTCGTCACAACCGGTTCATGATATTTCCTAAACTAGTGGTATCGTCAAGAATTGGAAGAAAATTTCAGTTACGCTTTTTTGAAATCACTGTCTTCAACTACCTTGAAAAAATAAAGTCAATGAAGCGGTCATCTACTTACTAGCTGCAATTTAGGATATCTGGGTCCATTAAGGGTGGTTCATTTTATTAATCAGTGCATAGACTACAAGACAACAAACCGAAGTGTGTTATTCAGAGCTCTTAAAATTGCAATTTTATACTGTCTGATTTTCAAATGAGGAAGATATTTACTGAACACACAGAAAGAAACAATTTCTCTTTTTTCTAAACCTAGATGAGAACAGAACTGTAAGGTGGGAAAACAAACTTCACCTTTTGGTGTTTTCAGAGCTCTGTGTGTGTGTGTGTGTGTGTGTGTGTGTGTATTTTCATACTCCTTGTGCTGCCTAGAATAACTTGATAGCTCAATTTACTTATCAGATTCTTTTATTTTTAACATTTTATGTCTAATCAGATACTTTCGGCGAGGCTGCATATGGACTTTATTATCACATCTGTGCTATCTCACAACTAGAAAAGAGTGAATGGTCTCATTCTTCTTGTCATCAATATCATAATGTAGAGTTTAATTTAAAAAATGTAAATGTCTACATTAAATATAGCTTTTCTCGCTCATCTTTTTTATTTGGTTTCAAACGTCTAACACGTTTATTCTTTTCCAGATTAAAACAAAAATTGCTCAAATGCTCATGCACACGACTAAGAGTTTCTGGAGATCAGCCAGTATCATTTACTCATTTCACAGATGGGAAAACTGAGGGCCAAAAAAAAAAAAAAAAAAAGAAGCAGCAGCAGCCACTTGCCTAAAGGAGAAAGACGTAAAATGAAATTCAGGTCACCAGTTTTTTGTTTGTTTGTTTGGTTTGGCTTTTTAATTTTATTTATTTGACAGAGAGAAATCACAACTAGGCAGAGAGGTAGGCAGAGAGAGAGGAGGAAGCAGGCTCCCTGCTGAGCAGAGAGCCCAATGCAGGCTCCATGCAGGGCTCAATCCCAGGACCCTGGGATCACGACCCGAGCCGAAGGCAGAGGCTTTAACCCACTGAGCCACCCAGGCGCCCCCAAGTCACCAGTTTTATTTCTTCCTACTACACTACTGCATGTGATGTTTAGAATCTGAGCTAGATCACATTCAAGCGTCCAGTGGTCACAAGCCAAAACTAACCTATGGGCCTACAGTATCCCCTGCTCTTTTAGGAAAACTAAAAATAACAGCCAGAACTAGGGCACCAGAATATACGAGACTGAAACACAAGTAACTCATTCAAAAACTCTGCCTGGGTTTGGGGTATTTCTGTGTCCGAAGTTGAGTCACAGTGATTGTGGGGGGGTTTTCTGCCAGACTTCCTAGAAAGCCCTACAGTGTTCTTTCCCCCTTCTTTGCCCTTCCCTAAGCTGGCTTTTGATGCAGTCAAAATGATGCACAAATAAAATCAAGAGCAGCTTCTCCCTCCTCTTTGCGGGTGTTGGCCCGTCTCATTCACACTGTTGGCAGCCACCTGGTGGGGCTGTAATACATCATTTTTGAAGAGACAAATACTAGATGATTAATTGCCAGTCTCTTACCACAGACTTGGTCTCACAGCTTAAAATAGTTAATCTGTAGTGTTTTCAGATGAGAAGTTAAATGTCAACCCAGTTCCAGTAGCAAGTATAAACCTTTCCGGGGTTCTAAGTGCAAGTATAAATCTTTTTCCCTGTTTGAGAAACTGTTAGACAGCCGGCAATAATCCAGCAATTCCTATTTACTTCTCAATTCTTCCATGAGCTTATTTCCCTGATAGTCCCACATGGCAAGGGAGTAACAAGAACGATTCAAGAGAGCTGAAGAGAATGCAGCCCGCCAGGGAAGCATGTCAGCTCAGCAACCCAACCACTCCTCTGTCCTCAGGCCTCCTCCATGCTTCCTCTGTCTGTCATTATGCTGCTTCCCTCAGAGAGGGTAAAACCGGCAAGCAATCACACAGGGAGGCAGCTAGCTTTCTTTAGTCCTGAGTCAATAAGAGGTGATATTCTCTGTATCATGAATTAGGAAAGCAAACCTAAGTTCCAAGGTGAATTCCCAGAACTCCGAAAATATCCATTTTTAGTCTTTCTCTCTCTCTCTCTTTCACACACACACACACACACACACACACACACACACACACACACAACCCTTACCTTACCCCCTCACCTACCCACTCTAGCGTAAAAAAAGCAAAAAAAAAAAAAAATCCATTCTGTGTTGTGCATGTGTAGGCTCCACGGGCCCAAGCTGGGGCTTGACTCACAACTCAGATCAAGATCTGATATCACAACAAAGATCGAGAGACCACCGGTTCACCGACGGAGGCGGCCCAGGTGCCCCCAAAACAAGTCTATTCTAAACTAAGTGCACTGATACTACTTTGGCTTATTCCTATCTTCTTCAATCGTAGAATTAAGGACACTTTTGATTCCAGCTGAATTAATGTTCCCCTAACTAATCAAGTCATTCTTTGTGAAGAGAAGTTGTCCAGTGGTTAAATCATATTTTCTATGCCCAGAGGAAAATGGTAGCTGCCACTCCAAATCAAGATGATCCTTCTGGAGACCAGTACTCACCTGGTTTTATCCTTCCTCATGGAACTGAAGTGTCCTTACAGCGAGGTATCATGACCTCCCACCCCACGCACAAGTGTCCTTCACAGGATCCACTCTTCTGGGGACGAAAGGTTCCTCTCCCCCCACTCTGTGCTGGTGGTACTAACCGCAACAGAGAAGGCCATCAAAGAGAGACAGCTCAAACCTGGGAGCAGACAGACCTGCATCTGAACGCTGGCCCTCTGTGAGAAAGACAAACCAATCTCTGTGTGTCTCATTTCCTCAGTGGTAAAAGTGGACACACACACACACACACACACACACACACACACACACACACACACCCCCCTCAAATGGCTTCTTGCAGATTAAATGAAACAGTGCATGAGAAGGCACAGGCAGGCACTGGACACAAAGCGGCCCTCAGGAACGCTCCTTTCCTCCTCCCCAGGTCAAGTTTTTGCCTATGGGCAGGAGGCTAGGTCAGAGGTGCACTGAGAGGAGCTGGTAAAAGAAAGTGGAATTAGGAAATCGCCACCTCCTTAAGCTGCTCAGGCCCCTCCCTTCCCAAAATACACCTTCTCAAATGTTTCTTTCCCATTGTTAAGGCACAGACTAAAACAGAAGAAAAAGCAATTAGGAAAATTATAGGAGGCAGCAGAGTCTGACGTCAGCTGAAGGGGAAAGTAGCCATTATGAAAGAGAAGAATTGAGTAAAATGTGATTTAGGAAAAAAAATATGAAAGCCAGAGTTTTTATTAGCAAGCAAGGAAAGGAAAGAGAGACCTTCAGAAATCATAATGAGGGGCACCTGGGTGGCTCAGTGGGTTAAGCATCTGCATTGTTCCAATGTTCCAACTCGTTACAATGTTATAGCCACAATTTCATGAGAACTCCCAGAAGGTGGGTGCTGCCATCCAGTACTTAGCAGCTGATACCAACAGATTATTCCCTGAGTTCCAGGGGCAGATCGGACGGCTGCAACCAAAAGGGCCATCACAGTCTGTGGGATGCTGAAAGGTGCCAACTGCAACCTCAGGGTCGGGACCTTGCAGAGACAAATGCAGGGAAGTTCTCATCTGTGATTCCAGAGTAACGGGCCGCTTCTGGCGAGTTGGGGGCACACATCTGCGGGACGTGCTGCGTGTGGTCTGAGGACAGCTGGCTGTCCCAAACACTATTTAGGTGGCTGGGGGCAGAGTAACTGGGTCGGGGCAACCCAGCAGGGCCTGAACAAGAGGACAGCGTAAGCAACGCTTAATTACCCTTCCCTCTCACACCCCTCCTCTCTGGTCGCCCTTGAAATCCACATCGCCTGACACTCCACGGCTCTTTGTATCACAGTGGGAGTGTTCAGAAGTCAGAGCAGAGGAAATCTCACTCAGCCCTCCTCCTTTTCCTGAAGTTTGCTTGCTCCCAGGAACCATCTGGAAGCATCTGGAATCGGTCACCACAGCTGCATCTTAAAATAACTGGGGATGGGGGAGGCGGGGGGGGGGCGGGGCAGGGTGAATACTACATGGTCTGCACTGACCCTCAGAAGACCTCACAGTGCAGTGGGACGAACTTGCACAAAAGTACAGCAAGAAGCTGGCAGGAAAGGGAGAAAGAGCATGGAGAAGTGCTGTATGCTGGCCAGGGAGGAATCACCAGCTCCTACGTTTTACGGGCTGTGTGCAAAGACCATTTTATCAACCCTGGGGGCAATCCCCACCTATGGAAATGGAAGAGGGACTTCTTTGAATTCTGTTACTATTGTTTATTCAAAATCACAGTTCTAGATACACATCTAAAGCTGTGGTTCTTTACAGGGAGGAGGGGTGGTTGTGCCCCTGCAGGGAACAGGTCAGCATCCGGAGACATTTTTCGTTGTCACAAGTTGGGAGATGCTACTGGCATCTAGTGGGCAGAGGCTAAGAATGTTGCTAGGGGTCCTCTGAAGCCCAGGACAGCACCACCCGACACAGGATTACCCCGCCCGAAATGTCAACAGTGCTAAGGCTCAGCGACCTTCATCTTGTGGAACCTGAGGAACTGACTTAGCTGTATTTATGAAACACAATACAGGTTCTGGAATGCAAAGTTGGTTTTATTCTTTCTCACAGAACTGAAACTAGCCAGGCATTACAACCTTCTAAAATCTACCTCTGGTAAAATCTGCCTCAAGTGTCTTAGTTATTTTAACCATAAAATGTATTTGGCAATTAGCCTTAGATGTTTTCAAAATAATTTGTGAATGGTGGCTTTCTGGAAAAAAGAAGACATAAGCCTAAATAGGACCATTATGAAATGAAAATACTTTTCACATTCAAATGTTAATTTTTCAAACCTCACCAAAAAAACGTCAATGTCTGCTCTGGATGACAACAGGATCTGCGGCAGATGCTAACTTACTCTGAAAGAAGGTAAATAGGTCTGTGGTGAATTTTCCAAAACAGAGTAAATTTAATGAGGAACATCTACTCTGTAGCCCCTGTATTCAAAATAAGCCTGATGCATGGGAGAACACCATAAAGCTAACACCTCCCATGTCCAGGACCTCAAAGCTCCTTCAAGAAGGGTAAAATGATTGGGCAACACACGGTCAAAGGATCATGGAAAAAGAACACAATGACACGCTGGACTTCATCAAAATTCAAATTGTTTGCATTTCAAAAGATACCATCAAGAAAACCAAAAGACAACTCATAAGACAGGAGAAAATCTATGTGAATTATTTATGTAACCTGTATCCAGAATATATAAAGTACTCTTACAACTCATTAATGAGATGACAAAAAAACACACAACTTAAAAATGGGCAAAAGATCATTTCAGTAAAGCAGATACATGAATGGACAATATGCACATAAATGATTCTCAACATTATTAGTCATTAAGGGAATGCAAATCAAAACTGTAGTGACATACTGCTTCACATCCACTAGACTGGCTGTAATGGAAAAATACAGTAACAAGTACTGTCGAAAAGGAGGAGAAACTGGAACCCATACATTGCTGATGAGAACGTGAAATGGTTCAGCCACTCTGGGAAACAGTTTGGTGGTTTCTTAAAATAGCATAGCAGTTTCTTTCGATCTCCATAACTGCATTACTCCTAAGAGCCAAAAAGTGGAAACAACTTAGCAAGACCCTACCTTTGAAATAAGAATGTTCTCCTTAGTAAATTACTTTAAGATCCTTTTGTAAGTATAGGGGTCTAATAGGGCAAGAAACAAACACCCAGTCTTGAAGAAGAATGAATGTTCCCCAAAGAAACAATGTCATAAGTGATGGCTGGCTTTGCCTACGGAATTCCCCAAAGCCTAGTTTACCCATCATACATAATTAAGCTATCTGGTTCTGCAGGTTTAAGGACTAAGGACCGGAGAGCATTATTTCCATGGTTAAGTGCATCTGAATTCCAAACACAAAAAGTCAAATTCTCTACTCCAAAAGTAAACTGTCTTCTGTAACTTTAAAATGCAACATGGATGGATCTAGAAGCTATTATGCTAGCGGAAATTAGTCAGAGAAAGACAAATACCGTACAATTTCACTTCTACATGGAAGCTAAAAACAGCAAAACAGAAACAGACTCATAAATATGAGAACAAACTGGTGGACGGCAGAAGGGAGAGTTTGGGGAGATAGGCAAAATAGGTGAAGATTAAGAAGCACAAACTTCCAGTTATAAAATAAGTCACAGGGATAAGAAAGTACAGCACAGAGAATATTGTCACTAATATTGCAATAATTTCTTGCAGGGACAGATGATAACTACACTATTGTGGCAAGCATTTTGTAATGTTTATCATTGTTAAATCACAAGGTCGTACACCTGAAACTAATATATGTCAACTATATTTCAATTAAAAAGAAATCCTCAGGGCGCCTGGCTGGCTCAGTCAAGCATCTGCCTTCTGTTCTGGTCATGATCCCAGGGTCCTGGGTTCGAGCCACATCCGGCTCCCTGCTCAGAGGCAAGCCTGCTCCTCCCTCTCCCACTTCCCCTGCTTGTATTCCCTCTCTCACTGTGTCTCTCTGTGTCGTATAAATAAAATCTTAAAAAAAAAAAAAAGAAAGAAAGAAATCCTCAATTCTGGGAAAATCAAGATAGCTGATCATCCTAAAGGGAGACCCAGATCTCAGCTGGGCCTAAGTCTTCCCATCTAAAATGAGGGAAAGAATGCATTTTGTTTAAAAGTCACCATTTCACATCCCCCCTAGTCCAGGGAGGTTTCTCTAGGACCAGGTCCCTACTTAACTGCAAATCCTTGGGAAAGAAGCAGAAGAAAACAATGGCTGTGCTAATTTTCTACTTGCCAGGGGAGCTGTGGGAAGCAGGTGACCAGGACCTGAGGTCTGAGCCTTAGTTAAACCCCAGAAAAATGTAGAAAGTCCTATGTGGAATTGCTAAATTCAAATTAGTGAGAAATTTAGCTCTTTTCCAAGTATTATTCTCCTAAGAAAGCAAATGACCACAGGCTAAATCCCATTATCCCTTCAGCCTTCAAAGAAAACCCCCATAGCTCAGCTGCTGGCCCTCTGGTGCCTTTCCTGTTTTCAGTTCCCCTTTCTTGAGTTAATTGAGAGCAGGGCTGGTTAAGAGGCAGTTCCTAGGGCCGGACTGCCTGGGTTTTAAAACCCGGCTCAGCCATTTGGCCTTGAGCAAATTACTTAATTCCTCTATGATGCAATTTCTTTGCAAAATGATTAGAATGATCATAACAATAGCATTCAAATGATCTAACAGTTAAGCAGATTACTACACAGCTCATACACATGCTCAGAACAAGGCGGTCAAACTTCTTCAATAAAGGGCCCGATATATTTTAGGAAATATTTTAGGCTGTGGGCTATATGGTCTGTGGTGCAATTATTCAACTCCGCAAAGCAGCTACAGACAAAATGTAAATAAATGGACAGGGCTGTGTGCCAATAAAACTTTATACAAAAACAGGCCCAGGAACCAAAGACTGGAACCAGCCTGGAAGTGCTTCAACAGGTAAATAAACTGTGGCACATCCTTACTGTGGAATACTACTCAGCAGACAAAAGGCATGAATTGACACACAATATACATGAACCTCTAGGGAATCATGCTGAGCAGAAAAACCAAACAAAAAAACAGAAAAAACAATCCCCCAAAGTAATCTACTCTATGGTTCCAACTGTGTAACATTTTTGAAATGACAACGTTTTGGAAACGGAGGACAGATTAGTGGTTGCCAGGGGCTAGGGATAAAGACTGGGAACATAACCTGGAAGAGAGGTGGGTGTGGTTATAAAAGAGCAATACAAGGGATCCCTGTGGTATTCAGGATCTTGACTGCGGTGGCAGATACACAAACCACAGGTGACAAAATTGTGTAGAATACATACACACACACAAATGAGTAAAAGCCAAACTGGGGAAATCTGAGTAAGACTGGTGGATTGTGTTAATGTCAACAAGCTGTAATATTATACTACCAAAAAAAATGGGGCAGTTTTCAAAAAAAATGCACACACAAAAATTAAGAATGCCTGAGGTAAGAAGCACTATATAATCTAACATAAAAATAACATAGTAACATAGGATTTTATATCTAGAAGGATGGTAGGGATGATTTTGAATAATTTTCTATTTTTAATGTTAATCCTGGATAGGAGTGACTAAGATATAATATGCCTCTACTATGAGTACACTCAACTGAGAAAATAAAAACCCAGATACTGTTCAAAACTATCAGGCATATATAATGCTCTTTTTAAATATAGGTCCTGGGGCGCCTGGGTGGCTCAGCAGGTTAAGCCTCTGCTTTCAGCTCAGGTCATGATCTCAGGGTCCTGGGATCAAGCCCAGCATCGGGCTCTCTGCTCAGGCAGGAGCCTGCTCCCGCCCCTCCACCCTCTCTGCTTGTTTTTCTGCCTACTTGTGATCTCTAATAAACAAATAAAATCTTTAAAATAAAAATAAAAATAAATAAATAAATATAGGTCCTCTAGACAAAGCTATTTATTCTTCACTCAGAATTAAGATTTCAAACCTCCTAAATAGAAATGCAAAACCCTCTATTTAAAACCCCCTACTTTAAAACCCTCTATTAGGGGTCAATCTTCTCTGTCATTTCTTACATCAGTGCCACCATCTTCAAGTTAAATAGTTCTGATTGCTAAGGAATTCCAACACATTGCACTCACGTATTCCGTGCATACAAATCCTGAAGCGAACATATGCTCCAACACTTAGTACTTGATCACTTTGGCCAAGTCACCTGGTATTTCCAAGCCACCATTTCTTCATTTAGAAAACGGAGATAATCTGACTTCATGACTTCACAGGGATACAAGAACCAAATTAAAAGACATAAGAACATATCTGAGAAGAGTACTGATATACACACAAATGTTTGCTATGGTTGTAAGATCTCCAAATTTCCACATTTCACTAATAGCAAGAATTTTGCTCCAAATGTTCAGATGTAGAACCTGAGTGCCTTACAGTTGCTGAGTTGGCATTGCACATCTCAACAACATCAAGCAAGTCTCTAGGGACTTTTCTATCTAAAGTTCCTTCTAAGAGTAGAAAAAGGTATTTAGATTCCTCAAAAAATTAAAAATAGAGTTACCGTAAGATTCAGTAATTCCACTACTGGATATTTAACGAAAGAAAACAAAAAGGCTCATTCAGAAAGATACAGGCACCCCTGTTTATTGCAGCATTATTAACAACAGCCAAACTATGGAAGCAGACCAAGTGTGCACTGATAGATGAATGGATAAAGAAGTGAATATATATGCAATGGAATATTATCCGTCCATTAAAAAAAGAATGAAATCTTGTCACTTGTGACAATATGGATGGATCTAGAGGGTATAATACCAAGCGAAATAAGTCAAAAAAGAAAAATACCACATGATTTCATTCACATGTGGAATTTAAGAAACAAAACAATGAAGAAAAAAAGACAAACCAAAAAATACTCTTAACTACAGAGAATAGATGGTTACTAGAGGGGAAGTATGTGAGGGGATGGGTAACACAGGTGAAGGGGATTAAGAGTACACTTAACTTTTTTTTAAGATTTTTATTTATTATTTATTTATTTAGAGAGAGGGTTTCCACACAAGAAGGGGGAGGAGCAGAGGGAGAGAGAAAATCCTCAAGCAGAATCTGAGCTGAGCCCCAGGCAGGGCTCGATCTCACAACCCTGAGATCATGACCTGAGCCAAAATCAAGAGGCAGACGCTTAACCAACTGAGCCATCCAGGTGTCTCAGAGTACATTTACCTTCATGAGTACTGAGTAATGTATAGAATCATTAATTCACTATGCTGTACACCTGAAACTAATCTAAATACTGTATATGAACTATATTGGAGTTAAAACAAATAAAAAATAAAAGTTCCTTCTATGAAAGTAGAGTAAAATGTTAAAACTTAGGTATTCACTTTTTAATATATGAACAAGTGGCGCACACACTCTCTCTTAAGAGCAGGAATAGCACCTTGTCATTTTAGCTGCAGTAACTGGCACAGAGACCAGCTCTGTGCTTAATATCAGAATATACTTTTCTGGAATGAAAGTAAAATCTTCATATGCACATATTTGAGGTGGCAAGAGGTCTGGCCCTGGAGTACATATACTTGCTCTCATATCTGAGGTCCTCAGGCGTCCTGAGCCTTCATTCCCCTCTAAAAGTCTACAATGTAAGTCTGAAATGCACTTTATCTGATGTCAGACCCATTCAAAATACGGAAAGGCCTTTGAGTGACACAATGAAAAAGTTTTTCAGAAAATCCATGCACACACACTTTATCCACAGCAGAGGCCTATTCGTTTTTATTTCATGTATATTTACAACAAACTTATTTGATTATGAAATATCTCCCATTAGATAAAAGCAGTAAAACAGATGAGATGTTGAAAGAAACTGGAGAAACCTTGAAGTTCCTCTTCCTGAGGAATGAAGTGAAACCAAACCTTCCCCAAAAAGATCCGATTCAATCCAAAATCATACTGTGGCCTAATATGATGGAACACTTGACAAACATCATTCATTATGCTCATCTTTATCTCTTACATCAAAATTAGACTCAATTCATGATTAATTTAAGGGAATCCTTAATTATAATAAAACAGAATCGGTGCTCAGCGAATACTGCTGTCTAGTGTTACCCACCCTTTCCCTATCAAAAACCTGGGAAGAAAAGATAAAGCCCTCTGTTAGAGTTCCCTTCTCCTTACAAGTACTGTCTTTACTAACTGCTCTTATTTCTTCCCTACACAGCATTAATGGAATCACAAAGGAAAGGCCAACCTAATTTTAATCAACACAAAAGTTGACTAAGAGGGATTTTAGATATAGAAAAAAAATTGGATTATTTTACAGAATTAATTTTACCCCTAAGGATGCCAATGTACTTTAAAGAAATACAGTGTTACTATTTCCAACTATAGGTCATCAGCTCTTTCAATGAAATGGCCATGTCTGCCAATTCTGATCCTTAAAGTGCACAGAGGGAGTACCCTAGCCATCAGAACACTTAACAAATATTTCTGAGATGGGCTTTGAAAGGCATTTATATATCAGTAATGGAAATCTAAATGCATGTAATTATTTTATAAAGTTAAATACACTGAGAATTTTAAGAATCTTGAGCAAATTTTACGTTCACTAGAGGCAATGTATGATGGAAAGCATATTACGTCATAAATTATGTAATAGTAAATGAAAAATATCAGGATAAAAATTATACACAGGGGCACCTGGCTGGCTCAGTCGGTTAAGAGTCTGACTCTTGATTTCAGCTCAGGTCATGATCTCAGGGTGGTGAGATCAAGCCCCTCCACTCTCAGGGCTCTGTGCTGAGTGTGGAGCCTGCTTAGGATTCTCCTCTCCCACTGCCCTATGCATGTGCGCGCGCTCTCTCTCTCTCTCTCTCTCTCAAAAAATAAATAAATAAATATATGTATATATATACACACACAAAAATATTATATGTAAAATATAAATTATATAAATTGTTATATATTTTATAAGTGTGTTATTTTATATTTATATATTTAAAAACAAAAATATTTAAAATTTTTAACACACAAAATGTAAAAACAATGTATAAAACATAAAAATTATATATAAAATAGGCTAAAATTATGTATGAAATGTAATTATAATTTTTTAACACAAGCATTGGAAAAAAGACTAGAAGGAAATGCACAGAAATGTTAACAGTATTTGTGTTTGGGTGATGACACCATAGCTGACATTCTCGTTTCTGGGCATGCTAAATATAAATGCTTTTACAAAGAAACAACCTTTTAAAAAGAAAAGAAAGGGGGGTGCCTGGGTGGCTCAGTGGTTTAAGCCTCTGCCTTCCGCTCAGGTCATGATCTCAGGGTCCTGGGATCCAGCCCCGCATCGGGCTCTCTGCTCAGTGGGGAGCCTGTTTCTCCCTCTCTCTCTGCCTGCCTCTCTGCCTACTTGTGACCTCTCTGTCAAATAAATAAATAAAATATTAAAAAAAAAGAAAGAAAAGAAAGGGAATAAATGGGAAGGAGCACTACTAAGGGGTAAGGAAATGGCAGAGAGCAGTTACTTCATTTACTAAGTGCTATAATTAGATTTCTACCCTGGCAAAGAACTTTTTAAGTGGTCATAGGTGATAACTAAGTTTATAGAATATTTGTGTTGGAGGGACGTCCTGCCTGTCACTCGACAGGTACAGAAAAAATATATATAGCCGCGTGACGCTTTACAGTTTACGAAGTGCTTTCAAAATGTCACCTGTCCTTCAAATAATCCTGTGAGATAGGCTCCTATGTCCCATTTTTAGGGGACCAGGTCACTAGGCGTTAGAGAGAGAATGTGCTTTAAAAACAATGACTACCATTTATCAAATCTATGCCAGCCTCTGAGTTAAGCACAATGCTGTGAACATCATCACCATCTTACAGATAAGAAAACCGCAGGGTGGAGGTTAAGTGCACTCACTATCACACAGCTGAGAGTCACGGCTCTGACTCGCAGCCATGCACTTAAAACAGGTGTCTTGGGTTACAATCAACTTCACAGAATCCTCTACTGAAAGAGCTGAGCCAGGACCCAGTCCCGAGCTGTCTATAACGCTGGTCTCGCCTAAGTTTTAAGAGTTCTTTAGTTTGACAGCGAAGGTCCCAGAAGCCAACAAACTAGGCCCAGGAACACCCAAAAGCTAATGCTGCCCGAAAGCCTACGCCTCAAGAGGAAGACACGGCAGAGAACAGCTGCAGTGGAGGACACAAGGTTAAATCATAAACACCAAGCGGGGGGCCAAGAGGAAACCTACTCTCCACCTCGAGGGCAGGGACGGCAACAAGCATCCCAGTTTCTGCACCTTACATCCGAGTAACTCGGTACAATTTCCAGGGCGCCCTTCGGTTCAGCTCAAAGGAGCCCGCAACAACCCGTGGGCTGGGCGGGGCAGGGATGAGTCCCACTTTGCAGAAAAAGCCGGAAAAAAAGCAACAGCGCGCTGGGCCGGCAGGCAAGCAATGAGTGTGAGAGCTAGGGGAAGGCAGCTGCGGGGCCTGGACACCCGCACCGGGTCGAAGCGGCACCTGAGGAGCCGCGAGCCCCGGGCAAGTGGAGGAAAAGCCCCGGGCCCGAGACTACAAAGGCCGACAGGGAGACCGCAGCTCTGAGGCCGCAGCCCGCCGAGACTAGGGTGACTTGGACGTCGGCCCAGGAGCCCCGCTACTCACGCTGGACCAGCCGGTCTCCGGAGAAGGTGGAAGAGCAGCTGGTGACAACAGCACAGGGGACGCCCGCAGCCATAGCTGCGCTCGCGAGCCGGTCGCGTCCGAGAGCCGCTTCCGCCTTGGGCTATACCACGGCCGCCGGCGCGCGGGGGAGACGCGCAAAAAAGGGCGCGTCGACGGAAGGAACCGGCTGCTCTGACTCCTCCCACACCCCCTCTTCCGCTCCCGGCGTAGAACCGGCTAGGCTGCGCGTGGGGTTGCCATGGGGACGGGCGCTCCAGGCACCGGGCTTCGGCGCTCGGAGACCGCTCCTCCTCGGGGAGGTGGTACTCCCTGGCCCTAGCCATGGCACAGGACACTGAGAACTACGACCCCATCGGAACCATCCTAATCCAGGTGGGAAACGGGCCCTTCCGGGCCCTGCCCCAGCTAAGACGCTTCCGAACGAGGCCCAGCCGCGCCGATCCACTGGCGCCCACCCTCTAGGAGTACGGTCCCGACTGCCTCCTGCGTGCAGAGGGCATGGCCCCTCCGAGAACTCCCAAATATGCCCACCCAGACCTCCGCTACGAGCCTAACCCGCCCCACCCCCCACCCCGTACCTTCCCCTGACGTTTCGCTCCAGAAGCTCGACCATTCTGCCTCTGGCAAAACTCCAAAACCGTACACCTCACCCCAGAACCTTAACTTTCCGAAAATCCATCTTACACTGAGGCACCTTTTAAAAATGTTACGTTCCGAAAGATTGGAACCCGTGATATGGGGCAAATACAAGTCAGACACTTTGGGGAGATGATAAGAAATCTGGAAAGAAGTTGAAATAGGTAAACCACTTTTCTTAGGCACCTAAATTTTTTGGATCTGAAAGTACCTTGCAAATAAGTCTTGGGGATGTAATATACAACATGGAGACTGTAGTTAATAATACTGAACTGTTATATTTGAAAGTTGCTTAAAGAATTCATCTTAAAAGTACTCATCATAAAAAAATTATAACTGTGATTATGGATGTTAACTAAACTTGTGAGCATTTTTGCTGTTTATACAAATATTGATTATGCTGTATACCTGAAATATAATGTTATATATTGATTATATCTCAAATAAATAAATGAATTAAAAGCCCCTGGTTTGGGAACACACAAGGAAAAATATATTAAAGATAACTTGGATTGCCTAGCAAGTTAAATAAAGTTTTTAATATAGAAATGAGCCAAAGCAAAAAACAAAAAACCTCCGGGAAATGACTCTTTCTAACCTAAGGGGGGAAATATTAAAAAAAAGTCTTAACTTCTCCAGTATAACTCAGTTTGTGATAATTATACTCATATTTTTCCCATAACAATTTTGTTCTTTCATATTTATGTATGGTAGTTTTAAAACATTTCTGCATAAATCATCACTTTTAACTGGTATTTAGCTCCATTTGTCAGGGCTTGAAGTAATTTGCCTAAATTACTCTATTTGGACTCTCACTCAGATCTGCAGTGGATTTTCCTGCCAGGATGTTGGTCTCTTACCTCTCATCCAGGAGAGACTGCTTTAAATGCATCTTTTTCAAAATATAAACCCTTAAACTCACCAGTTTCATAGAGGTCCCCATTATGAATAATACCCAAATCTTCTTACCTCACATTGTGTTATCATCTGTCAGTAGTACCCTAGATGAATTTAGCAAACTGCAAAGTCTGAGGGAACATTCCCACAAAACTGCCCTCATTTCTACTCCAGCCTAAGTTCAGAAGTCCCCAGAGTCAAGCTCACTTCAGGTCTGCTATCTACAAATTTGGGGGCCCTGACCACCTTCATACTGGCTAACTTGCTAGAGCAACACAAAATTCAGGAAAGTGCTATGCTTATAATTACAGTGTTATAACACTGAACAGATACAAATTAAAGCCAGCCAAGGAAAGGCATGCATAGGGCAGCATCCAAGAGGGATCCAAATGGAGCTTCCAGTCATCCTCTCCCTATAGAGTCATGGATGGCTTTATCTCCTCCCAGCCATGATGTGTGACAATATACCCAGAGTATTGCCAATTAGGGAAGCTCGCCTAAGACTTTGATGTCCAGAGTTTTTACTGGGACTCAATCACACACTGCCCAAGTTCTGACCTTTCATCTGGAGCCCTTCCCAGAGGTCACACTAATGCCTTTAGACTCCAGTTCCTCTAGAGGTTGGAACAGATACCTGTGGCTCAAAGCCCCCAGCATAAATCACATTGTTAAATTATCTGGTGACCAAAGCCCCCAAGCAAAGACACTTACCAAGCAGGACTCTCCAGGGCCCTAGAGATCACCACCCAGTATCCAAGGGCAAAGGTCAGAACTCTCATTGGGAGAGGCTGATTCTTTACTACATATACCCCTTTTAAATGCAGGGCCCCTGTTTACAGCCTCCAAACAATTGGAACACTAATAGAAACTCCTACCCAGAAACAGCCAGTTTCCCCCCACGGTATACTTTGTGTTGACTACAAGAACAATTAGGTTATTCCTTAATTTTCTCTTATTTTCTCCAGACCTGGAACATCTCTAAAAAAGAGACCAGAATCCAAGGAGAATTCTCTCACCTAATTTCACGCTTTCCCTTAGGAGAATTCTTTTCCCAGGGCTTCTCCCCTTGTGGTTTGGAATAGTGTAGAAGAGGGGATCGGCTGAAAAGCCTTTCACTTCAGAGTAAGATCCAGAGGTAGCTCTTCGCTCAGCCTAGGATACATTACAGGGTCAGTGTCTGTCGTCATTGGATTATAAAACAGAGCAGGAGAGCTAAGAACAGTCATGTCCATGCTGCTCAGTACGTCTGTCTGCTGAAAAAGGTTATTCTGGACAGAGTAAGTGGAAGGCAGTGTAGAGAGAGCAAGCCTGCGTGTTACCCTGGTTACTGAGGCTGGTCTCTGGACTCAGTAGAACATTCTCTCCGGTAATATGGAGAATATACATAACAAGGAAATAAGGAAGCCTCTCCCTACTTTCTCACCGAGTCCGGAGCATTTCTGACATACAGCACTGCCCTCGGGCGCACAGCACGGATTCCACTTCTACCTGGGGCAGTGATTTGTGTCCTTCAAACGGGCTACCAATAAGCAGTACCTCTAGAGGGAAGCACTTTGTGGGGTGTCAGAATACTGAGGACTGACCTTGGCAATGACATTCTTCCAGGTGGATAACTTTAGGCTAATCATTTCACCTCTCTGGGCCGAAGTGTTCTCTTCTGTAGGATACATTGCATGAATTAGATCTACCTCTGACTCTAAATTGACCCAATTTACCAAAGCTACAAAATTTCTTTTTATCACAAAGTGGTCTTCCTTAATTATCAGCCTAGGCAATCAAATTGTTTCTATCAATTTATATATGTTTGATATATAAAAATTATAATTATATAATAATATATTAACATATCATAAATTTATATATATATAGAATATATATATATACACACACACAAAGTTGCCAGAAAACAGAGGCACTTCAAATCTCTACCTGCTTCACCTTAAATGGGTATATCAGGCCTGTGTTTCAATCAGATATATTAAACAACTTTTTAGACCAGTGATTCTCAAGGGTGGCCCCAGGACCAGTATCTTCAGCACTGGCTGAGAACTCGTGAGAAACACAAATTCTCAGACCTCATTCTAGACCTATTAAATCAGGAGTTCTGGGGGGGGGGTACCCTTGCTGTTAACTGTGATGCATGCCCAATTTTGAGACCTTCCACCTGAAATAGTATTGTAAAAATGTAAACTGTAATATAATTTCCGGGGAAAATCCCAATAATCAAAGCGAACAGTATTTGCTGGGTATTGTGCACAGTTCTAAGTGCTGTACATATTTTAACACAACAAAGCTATCTGATAAGGACTATTATTATTTCACATTATGGAAAAAAAAATCAAAGATGAGTATTGTGGGCAGACCCCTATACATAGAAAAATGCAAATGATCTTCTCAAACCCTTTCAATCTATCAACCCAGTATAAAAAAGAAATTCTTTTTTTTTTAAAGATTTTATTTATTTATTTGACAGAGATCACACGTAGGCAGAGAGGCAGGCAGAGAGAGACAGGAGGAAGCAGGCTCCCTGTTGAGCAGAGAGCCTGATGCAGGGCTCGATCGCAGGACCCTGGGATCATAACCTGAGCCGAAGGCAGAGGCTTTAACCCACTGAGCCACCCAGGTGCCCCTAAAAAAGAAATTCTTAAAAAAAAAATTCTTCCCTTGGCCCTTTTGCTCCTCTCAATATTTAAATCCTGCCTTTTCCACTGAATTTTCACCAACCTTTAGCTTTGTATAATTATAAATACATGTTTGTATATTTGTAGATATTATGCACATACTGGTTAATGGTTAGGCATGGAGGCTTTGGATTCAGACTGCCCATATTTGAAGAGCTCTACCAATTAACCAGCTAACTTACCTGGCACAGGGTATTTAACCACTTTAAACCTTGGATTCCCTCAAGTAAAAATAAAGATGATAATATGAACTCCCCCATAAGAGTCTTGTAAGGGTTAAAATATTGGGTAACATATGTGTAACACTCAATAGATGTGAGTTGTTATTAGATCTGGTCTCTTGTCTTTTCATATTACTTAGTTTTCTGTTCATTTCTAAGTCTTTTTTAAGAGGAGCCTGCTTTTTACTGGAACATAAGGAAAAAATTAATTTTAGCCTGTCTTTTTAACCAGGCATACTCCATTCTTAACTAAAACTTCATGGGTGATGCTATAGGGCAAATGAGGTATGCCTCCTTTCCCTGTTACACCTGGATCTTTCGGAGATCCCATTTTACCTAGCACAGAATTAGGTCCATTGATCCTGAACAACTGGATAATGATCTCCTCATTCATTCATTCTCCAGGAATGTACATCCCCTTCAAAACTGAAGGGAGCTGCACTAACACAGACTATTATTTAGAAAGCACAATAGATGATACAAATTGATAATAAAATATTTTGATAAAATATCTAAAATACTTGAGAAAAAAATATTTAAATACAGATAGTCAGCGTTCTAATTATAAACTCATTGTGTGAATTGTTATGAAAACATGCGCTTTGTATGTCTGGATTTCCTAGAACATACAAATATTGAATATTCTGTCGTACTGTCTGATCCTATCCCAATGCCCATGTTTTCATTTTTGATTCAGGACACATGATTACTATCTCCGCACAGAGTTCTACTAGGCAGGCTTTTGTTAACTATGTAACTTTTTTCACTTTTAATTCTGTCATTCAAACCTTTTATGGTTTCAGTTGGATCTTTCCTTGACTGATCGGAACAGTGGGGTTCTAACTACAGTGGTGATGATCACTGTTATAATTGAAACAGTAGGCCACTTTACTGACAGTGAAACACTGTGCAGTAACTCTGCTAGGCAGGTGTCATATTTAGCCCCAGTTCACAGAAGATGAAACCAAGGTACAAAGAGCTGAAGTAACTTGTCCAAGAGGAGAGAGAAACAGGTTATGGTGTGTTTGTAAAACAGTCTTGAAGAAGTGGGGTTGTGTGTCCGGGAGGTTTCCTTGGTGCTTTCTTTTATTAATAACTCTTACAAGCTTTCTGTTTCGACTTTATTAATGATCATGTGATATCTTTTTATTACATCTTTTTAAAATGCTTGCTTGACCCAACTCTTAAACAAATGTTTGTGCAACAAAGATAATCTAGTTGCAACCAAAATTAGCTTTTTACATATTAGTGGAAATCCTGTTTCTGAAATCCAACCGTTTTATGGCAATATTGGAACTAATCAACAGCTTGGTATCATCGCTATCTTTCTTGTCTACTCCTCCGTCTGCTTTGCCAGGAGCATACAAAAAATGAAGGCACAAGTGGGCAAAGTGTGATGAGAATGAGTCAGCCAAACTCTATCTTTAGCAGAGATGGATAAAATACAATTATGGAACTGCTTTGACAACATGGAACCTGGTTGCATGGCTAGACTTTAGATTCAGAACAAATCTTCACTGCATTAAATCTTTCAAAGCCCTCTCATTAAGCAGCCTTGTCCCCACACTGTCCTCCAACTAGGAAATATATGGAAAGCAATGCATCTGATAATCATAGAGATAATGGGGAACACGTAACATTTCAATATGGTAAACTGGATCCATTTGAAGAAAGAACAGAGATTTAGAACTTAATCTTTGTTTCCTACCCAAGTCTGGTAACACATTTCCTACAGTACTTGTCTCTATTGTAATTACTATGCAAACAGATGGGTGGTTATTGAAAGGGGAGAAGAAAATATCTGGCAAGAAAATGAAAACCTCTTGAGGAAGAGGAAGAGAGCAATTCAACTCAATGAACATTTATTAAGTGCCAGTTATGAGCAAGGAGTTTCACCGGGCTTGATAATTCAGAGGAAGAGCATTAACATTTGTTCAGTGCCCTCTTATGTGGCTGGGCCTGTATGAAATTCTCTGCACTTGAACTCATATTATTCTTGCCGCTATTCCAACAGGTAGCTATTTAGCCCCCTTTCAAGAAAGCACCAAAGTCTCTCAAACCCTAAGTAAATGTGTCAGTCTCCATAAAAGAGGAAATAGGATTCGAGTTCATATCTGCCTGGTTCCAAAGCCTACATTCATTCATTTCCACACACATATTGCCTTATTTTTACTCAACAATTTAATGAGGTAGAATAACTCTTTTTTTTTTTCGTGGTAAAGAAATCAGAGAAAATGCGATGACGTGTGTGGACATCATGCTGATGAAGTTCTAGAACCTAGGTGAGGTTCGGTGGGCTGAGGTCCGGAGTCGATGACCAAGAAAGAATTCTTGAGACATCTTTGGTGCAAAATGGTGGTTTATTAAAGCACGGGGACAGGACCCATGGGCAGAAAGAGCTGCTGCCCCGTTATCCTGAGGAGTGGTTGATTATATACACAGGAATTGGGTAGGTGAGAACAAAGGGCGTGATGTTAGTCTCTAAGGAATTTTGGAAGCAAGGTCTCCAGGACCTTGAGGGGCTAGCTGTTGTCTGGGGAAAAGGTTATTCATTACCAATAATAAAAATCTTCTTGTGAGACCCTTTAGATGTATATCAGTGGGCCATATGCTTGGGAATGATTCTCAACACTATCTTGGAGATTTAGAGATAAAGTTTCACATTTCTCCTATCAAGTGTCCTTGTTAGTGAGATTTGGGTTTAGAAGAAATTTAACTTTATTTAGGGTTTGAGGAACTGAGTTATTTGCCTCTGGAAATTGTGCTATTGTTAAAATAGCTTCTTTGTTGTAAATCTCCAGGACATTTGTAAACCAAGGGAGACTCCTATTTTGCAGGATTGTGATCTCTGCAAGTTAACTATTTGTTTCTCGTTTATGGCGGTCAGGGGTGCCTGAGGAATGTCACACATATTACCGAGGGGAGTGGGTGGAGAGGGGGTGCAAGGTGCCAGCTTTTGCTTTGTCCTCAGCCAGCCTCCTGCTCCCTCATCAATAGAACCAGCGATAGAGCAAGGAATTATGTCCATTTGCCTCTACTGGGCCCTCACTATGTACTAGACTTGTTACACATTATCTCATGACTCTGGGTAGAAGTGTAATTGCCCACACAGGGCAGATAAAGAAAGCAGCCCTTTGGTTCCATGATAAATAATCCAGGACAGTTTCACTCCCCCCCCCACTGGCTGTTGACAGGCATAATTACAGAATGATACGTGAAGTTACAAATACCACAAATAGTAGAGCTACAAGAAGGAAATGTAGTGCATTCTAAGGAAGAACCAAGAAATGTGGGTCTGGAAAGTGGGCCTTGCCTTGAACTGCCTCTGTGCACTTTGCAAATGCCTTTAGACGATAGATGGTAAATCAGCTTATAGCAATAACTTGGACAAAACAATGGGAAGAAGTACATCTTCATTCTTAGTGCCTACAAGAAAACAGTAGGTGTGTTCTGATTTCAATCTGTGAGCCCTGAAGGCTTTCCGTGACAATTTGTGCAGAGCACAAATGACCAGATGTGTCTACCAGACTGTGATGCCCATCAGTGAAAAGATGCAAATTCTGATCTTTTGAATACTTGGCTTCATGGGAATTTTCCAAAGTAATCGATAACACAGGCCGGATCAACATTTGTGTGTCCAGTTATGCTAACAGAGGAAAGGTAACTGTTTCAAAATGCCTTTAGCAACCCAGTCTGCAGATAGTTATTGGTGTGACTATTGATGAAACAGGTGTTGGGTTCATAAATTTGCATAACAAAATGTTTTTCTTGTGGCAGCAACCCATACAATAATTGGTGCCATCTGCATTTATCTATTGAAGTTTTGTTTCTGATATGAATGCAGAGAATCTTGTGATGTCTAATCTCATAGCACCCGATTTACTGGGAGGGTGATTGACATTAGAGAGATGTTCATCATTTCCAAAGAGAATACAGATTGGAGGAAGACGTTGAAGTGATAATGCACACTGCTTTCTCTTCACCGATCATTTCCATTTCTGACTATGTAAAACGGAATCCAGGCCACACACGTACAGAACTGCTTCTTCAAGAGCAGTACGTGGGGAAGATCCAGCCAGAATGGAAAACCAAAGGGCTATGTCAACCTATTTACAATTCCCTTTTGAAAGGCTCTGCTTGCTTGCTTGCTTGTTTGCTTTGAGAGAGAGCGCGAGTGTGCACATGCACAGGGAGTGGGAGAGAGAGAGGAAGGAGAGAAATTTCAGCAGATGCCACGCTGAGCACAGAGCCCAGTGGAGGACTTGATCTCCCAACTGTGAGATCACGACCTGAGCCGAAACCAAGAGTCAGACGTTTAACCAACTGAGCCACTGAGGCACCCCTGAAAGGCTCTGCTTTCACTAAAACCTCTCATTGCTAGAACTTTCCTGTTTTCTTACCTCTTTTTTTAAAATATTTTATTTATTTGACAGAGAGAAATCACAACTAGGCAGAGAGGCAGGCAGAGAGAGAGGAGGAAGCAGGCCCCCGCTGAGCAGAGAGCCCGATGTGGGGCTCGATCCCAGGACTCTGGGATCATAACCTGAGCCGAAGGCAGAGGCTTTAACCCACTGAGGCACCCGGGCGCCCCCTGTTTTCTTACCTCTTAACCAGGTAGTAGACATCTGAGTTTGATGCAAACTTCGTATCAGCTCATACGAAGCTGAAGCAATTTGAGTTGTAGTTTTTGGATTTGTTTCTAATGAGGGGAAGGAAAAGAGTAAAACTGTATGAAAGCTTAGTTTCTTGAAATCTGAAAGACAATAATGCAACATTCTAATAAAGAATATCTTAGAATCGTGAAGACAGTCCTTTCTGATGAACATCCTAAAATCTAGGTTGTCTCTAGACATGGAAGCAAATTGCAAATCTTAAAATAAATCACTGTGTCAGGTGAACTCTGTATTCTTTCAATATTTTGTATTTTTTTATACCTACAGGTCCATGAAGACCTTTATCAGTTAAAAGAGAAATTAACAAATTTCCCACTGGAGGAAAAAGGAGAGGCTCTAAACATTCAGAATCTTGAAACTGCAATCAAAAGGACTGAAGTGGGATTGAGAGTGAGTAGAGCTTTAGTTAGTAAATAAAGTGCTGGAAGGAGACAACAATTCCTCTAGAAGAAAAGGACTGTTTTCTCATAGGACCCTGTATAATTCTGTAACAGAGATGGGCTTTGATTGGTCAGCAGCTTTCTCATTCTGTCCCTTTTATTAAAATTACGATTATTAACTGATCAGTTTTCATCCTGTCACATTCCACAAAGAATTTAAGGTGTTGGGAATGTAAGATTCTGCAATGACAACCCCTAACATGTGGTTCGATAAAAAGCATTAAGAATTTTTAAAATAACCATTAGTCTAACAATATTCCCAACAAAAAGGGATTCAAACCAATACACTGCAGAGAGTTGCTATCAGATCCACTGGGATTCTAAAGAAAAAGAGTTTATTTTCCCTAAATAGCTTAAGTATTTTGAGATTAATCGTTTTGTGATACTATAATCCAGTAGATAAAGCTAAAGAGATGTACCAGTTTTGGAACAGTGAGATAAAGGACATAGGGACTTCATCATTATAGATGGGTTGAAGGGCAGAGGAGAATCCAGTCTTCAGACCAGGATAATATTCACTTATAAAACAAGGAACTAAGGGCACCTGGGTGGTTCAGTCAGTTAAGCGTCGGATTCTTGATTTCAGCTCCAGTAATGATCTCAGGGTCGTGAGTTCGAGCCTCGTATTGGGCTCCATGCTCAGTGGGGAGTCTGCTTGGTTTTCTCTCTCTCCCTCTCCCTTCACCCCTCTCCCCCTGGTCACACACTCTCAAATAAATAAATAAATCTTAAAAAGAAAAAAAAAGAAAGAAAGAAACAAGGATCTATAGCACGTGTATCCAAATAAGGACCATCTCCATCTTCAAGACCTCGAACTGTCACCGTCTCTGCTCTGGCCTGAGACTTCCACTCTCCCACTTTGTGAACTTCACAGCCCAGCTCCTCAGGCTGTGAGAGATGTGGTGTGTTTTGTTGCCTCATCAAACTGGCACACCATTGTCCTATATAACTTGACGGTGAGAGGGCTGCACTCAGCTGGAGTCTTTGGGTTGGCCATTTTGAATAATCTGTTACCTAAGGGCCAGATTCTTGCCCCAGATGCTTCCTTGAAATCCCTATTACTCCATATCTGTCCTGCCTAGTAAGCTTACCTGGATAAGCGATTTACTGATGGTTGTGCATCATTTAATTTGTGAAGAGTGCTACAGGTCATTCAAGCTCTGAGTCTCAATTGTTTATTATGTTTTTTGGGATAAAGTCATTTAGCCTCGAGATGCCCAATGATAC